>NW_017805139.1:1663988-1699776 GCF_001891065.2 Hippocampus comes
TATTAGATATGGTAATGGTGTAGGTGAAACAATAAACATCTATTCAAATATGATCCACACAAATTAGCTTGGCTGTTATACATTCTTTGCAACAATTTGATCAGACTCTCTCAAGATGAGAGGCGAAGGCCGTCAAAACTAAATATCACCTCGAGGAGAACTCGACTTTTATATTTCACGTCGGCTCCAAGGCCACAATTGTCACCCTCAAGGTGGCACTGAAGGAAAACTTCAAAATTCGAAGTCCTGTTTTATTTTCACGTGATGATTTGTCCAATCATGATGAGATGCCCGCCAATGGATCATTTCTATGACTGTAAATGTTATTAAGATAAGATAAGATAAGATAAGATAACCATTATTTGTCCCCCATTGGGGAAATTTGCAGTCTACAGCAGCAAAATTGTGTGTGTGTGTGTTTAGGGGTAGAGAATAAAAACAAAATTAGGGGCCCAGTGTTCCCCCTTAGTCTCAGAAGCTGTGGGTTTGGCTCAAGTCTGACTCCTACTGGCAGTTGTTTCAATCCTACTCGTCACGTGAGGCCCGCATTAATTTTTCAGCAGGATAAGATGAGTCAGTGGGCCGAACAGGGAGGACTCTGGGGAATGCAGAAGATGCTTTATAGGATGCAGTCTTAGCAGACTGTGTAGGGGGATGTGTAGGGGGAAGGGGCTTTATTGCTGACTCACAAGTAAAGCTGCCTGTGTGAACATTCGAAACATATCCGCCCTCCCCAAACAAATCATTTTTTTCTACTTAGGTAACATCTATTCATAAATCAGCTACAGTTAAAAAAAAGTGAACCATATTACATCCAGATATCTATAGATTCAGAAGAAACATTGTTTGGTCACAGAAATTCACAAACGCAGAGCTGGCTTGCCCATTGGGCAACATAGTCAAATGCTAAGAGCATCATGACCTCCAGGGGCCGCCACAAAATCAGGGGAAAAAATATACTGTAATAGGGCCTCCAGGGGAAGTCAAATCGTTTTCCTTTTGAGAGCAGCTTTCGTTAACCTCGGTGGAAAACGACATCTGGTCAAGGAGAAATCTCAATAAGTGTTTCCTTTAGAATATAGGAAACGACAGCACTGATAAAAAATGAGTTTGAGTCCACGTTTTCAAACTGATCCCCATAACGAGATGGCGACTATTGTTGATGAAGTCTGGAGCATGAAAAGGATTTTTTTTCCCCCAACGATTGACAACGTGTGTGCTTGCTGTATTTATTTCAGTCAGGTTGCCGCCACTTTTGAAGTGAATTCAAAGAATTCAAACAACCTTTCGTCCATGCATACATGGACGAAAGGTTGTTTGAATTCTTGGATCATCTCAGTCAGACAGGAGAGAAAAGAAAAGCTGCTTGCTTTAAACTTGAAGGTTAAGACTTGAAACTTATTTGCGACTTGCATATTGTGACGCACCTCCAATTCAGTTAATTCACATGAGTTTATTCAGGTAAACAAGCATCTACAACTGCACACACAAATCATCGCCGGGGTATCCCAAATTATATCGGACAACAAGTGAAAAGTGATGTTCAAATAAACCACTCCAGGAAACGAAAGCTAATGAAACAAATGGCTCATTGCAACTTTCGCTGTCTTACAGGAAGTCACGCCCATAATTGCTTCTACATCAGAGCCCCCAAGAACAAAGTGGATATGTAATATCATGATGAGGCTATTACACTTATTTATTTATTTATTGTTATTTTTTACATGGTTTTAGCCATAAGGGTCTTAACCACAATGAGTTTGACAACAGTGCTTCACACGTTATGGTTTACATCAGGGGCGTCAAACTCATTTTTGTGCGGGCCACAATGAAGTTACGCTTTGCCTTGGGAAACCATACAAATGTTTAATCACCTCCACATATTAAATACGCAGCGCACAACAAATTGATGAATAACTAGTTTTAAAATCAGAAGTCAAGAATAATAACTGTTATTGTGGATTACATATGACAATTTGAAATTTTGGTTCAGACTTCAGCAAGCATCATGGAACTTGACATGCTTGATTTGCTTTTGCGGGCCACATAACATGATGTGGCGGGCCAGATCTGGCCCCCGGGCCTTGACTTTGACACCTGTGGTTTACATGTTTTATTCAAAGCACAGGTGTAAAACTCCAGTCAGCAAGCTCTGGAAGAGTCTGACAAAAATCAAATCGGGTGTTTTGGAGGAGGGAAACATCTAAAAGATGTGGAATACCGGAGTTGACACCTGTGTTTTACGGTTTCTTATCGGTCTAGTTTTAAAAGAATAATTGAAGAATACACAGCCAATTAACAATGCAACCATTTAAAAAATCATATGTAGTACATTTAATTATGAATGAACAAAAAAGGCAACAATTGGGCAGTGAAAGAACAGCAATGTAGATAACATCCTGTGGCTGTAAATCAGGAAAACGGTTCACGGAGAATGTCAGGCTTGACCCCTGTCAACCTTAACATTTTAATCTGGAGGATGTCAGATGAGATAGACCGCGTCTCGGCGTTTCCATCCACGCTGCTTAAGTCTGAGCATGTGCCATTGATTTTTCATCCAATACGTGTGTCATGCGTCTTGAAACATGAGGGAAGGAGGGGTGGTGGGGGGCATATCTGCTTGTGTGATCACATTCTTAATGCTTCCTTAATGAAGGGTTTATTGGCGATAAACCAAGAAGGGGGGGGGCAGTGCTGACAGGACAATAGCCCGCTTTGCGAGGCCTCCTGGGAATGTCAATGTCTCCTGGGAGTTGTGGGTGTGCAATGGATTCATCTCAATCCCGCTTTAATTTTTTGCCCTGCTTTCGTATTGTGGCTGTAGTTGCCATGGCAGCAGCTGGTTTTCATCGCTAAGGCTCCTTGCCTGTGAAGGATGTCTTGAATCCGAGACAGCGGCCCTTTCTGCAACAGCTGTTCGCGTGCATCAAGGCTGTATGCTTTTTTTATTGACAAGTCGTGCACGTTACGTGTTTTGTGTGCGGATGAAGCTTTGTGCGTCACTGCTCCTGTGCGCATGCATGCTCATATATGGATTAGTCTGTCATGGGGGAGCTCAGCTGGTGGCACGAGGTGCTCTTTCATTTGGTTTAATGAGATTTTGACAAAGCTACTGAGAGATCATTTGACTTTCATGGCAACAACTTCATATGCAAGGCAAGCTTGTAAATATTAGATTAGCGCGCGCGTGTGTGTGTGTGTGTGTGTGTGTGTGTGTGTGTGTGTGTGTGTGTGTGTGTGTGTGTTATTTTTATTTAATTGCTAATCCGTAAACATTGTGGCAAAAATACATTCCCTGTGTGGCTTTTTTTTTTTTTTGGCGCAGATGCTGAATGAGCGTCACGTGATGGTGCGTGTGGGTGGAGGCTGGGAGACTTTTTTGAGCTACCTCCAGAAGCACGACCCCTGCAGAGGAAGACCAGCGAGCAGAACTGAAATCCGGGGCTGTCGGGACAAAGTCAAGCCTCTCAATTCGAACATGTCACCTGACAGCTACATGGTGGTCAACGCCCATTGCCGTGGAAAGAAATAGACTGTTCCACAGCTCATTCCTGCCTTTTTTGCTACACCCTTTACTTTCCAATCGAATTGTGCGAGTGCAGTTTTGTGTATGTAATACATTTTTAAATAGGAAAGGTGTCCTATTTAGGGTACTTACCTGCCATTCTCTCACACAACATACGGATGTAATCGATTAGTTTGATCAATAGATCATTGTTAACGTTATTGCAGGCTTACATTACATTGGTTTAGTCACATTTACAGTGTTTCGATTTTGTGTTTATAATGTACAGGTACGTGTTGATTGTGTAGCCAGGCTTCACAATGGTAAATTTAAGTAAGCTTTACTTCATCGCATTTGGATTTTGAGTAACGTCGTGTCCAAAGGAAGTGATGCCCATCTCACAGGGGCGACATTTGGATTGAATAATACTGTATGTCAACAAATGTTCTATTATGTTATATTTCTTGTACTTCAACTTCATTTGTGCCGTTTGCTTTGGTCATCGTGTACATTGGCAATCATGCTAAAAAAAAAATCCAAAACACATTAGCAGTTTCTCCCTCTAGATGGCACCATGTGCTCAGTGACAAAATGCCAACGTGGTGTTCTGGAGGACTGGCTGCACCCTCTTACATAAAAAGAACAAAATAAACATACACCTTCCCTTCATCAAAAAGATTTCTGAAATCTTGCAGCAAACCAAACAATGGAAAGCACAAAGCTAGTAATTACATCTTTTATTTCAGTAAAATAAATAAGGAAAATTGACAGCTGAATATTGAAATGAACCGCAATGATATCATGCATGTCTGTTATGTCTTTTCAGTCACCACAAAGCACCTGCAGGGAAATACACTGGTACAAATGTAAAAAATAATAGCCGCGCCGCTTTAAATAGCAGCTTTTCTGCTGAACACAGGAAGTTGAATGTTGAGAGGATATGTATTCGATTCTGAATCATTAATCAAACTTGGCCTCCTTTTCCCTTGTATGAAAAAAAGATAACTGATAATCATGTTAAAATTACAAATTGTGCTGTCATTTTAGATGCATCGAATGCAACAATCTCACACAGGGGACAAAAATTGTGCTCTTCATCTAATATGGAGTTGTAGCACATCTGATCAAAAAAGAAGGGGTCGGATCATTACCACAAAATAAATAAATAAATAAATAACGTGTAATATTGCTTCCGTTATGTCAACATATTCACATTATTATTTAGTCCTTATCGTAACACTTACGGACTTTGGGTGGTGATCTTTATAAAAGGAAAAAAAACGAAAAGTGTTCTTTAAGTCAGGTGACTCATGAATGGTGTAGCACAATAAATGTTTATGGTTTATTCCAAACAATCACTCCCTTTTTAATGCGATCCTATTTTCACGATACGTAAATGGTTGAACGGACTTTTCATAAATACACAACGTGGTATAAATCCCAGAATGTTTGTAAAAGACACGTCATACTGTGCATCACATGCTGTATCCTTTTGGATGCCATATGTGACCTTGCAAACATTTGACTTGGTAACTTTGTCTGCTTTGACTTGGAACAGACCCCGCAATGTGCAAAGATTTGACAAGACACTGAAGAAACACTTTTCAATCATGCTTCAGTTAACGTCAAACCTCTTGTAGTGGGTTTGGTAACGTGAAAAAGGACTTGAACGTCACATACAGTGTTGTCAACACGCATCATAACACCTTTTTTTCTTTTTTTCCCCAAGAAAGTTAACTGACATAGATGATAACATCTCAAGTGACTCATCTCACTAAACTTTAAAACTTGACTGTTTTGGTGACCAGGATCTTTTTTTTTAATGCCAACCCCACACAAAATAAGCTACTGAGAATCCTTCCAACTCAAGTAAACAGCCTGTTCTGCTATTCAATCCTGTCAGTGGCCCGATGTTGCTGTGTGATAGAAATTGTTTTGTACAAGAAAACATTTCATAAAATAATACTTAGTTGCGTGTGTTTTACATGAAAACAACTTTCCCCAAATGTTCGGCCCAGATTAGTTTTGGTTTGGTCACTCTTTGTCAAGTAGGCACATATTTTCATCTGTCTGTATCGTTATGTACAAGTCTTATCAACTTTAAATGGACTGCCACTCGGGTTTACGCCACAGCTGCCCAAAATTAACAGAACTTATGTACTTTTTTAATGTTTATGCTGTAATGGTTAATAATACACCACCACGTGGAAGCCATTTAACCAGTATGGGTTTTTTTTAAAGCAGAAATACAAATCTTTTGTCATCAAGTAATTTAAAGTTTGTAAGAAACGAGAAAGTAGTACAGTACTTTTTTTTTTTTTTAACCAAGGCTTCAAATTATTTCAAAATAATTTAGATGTACTTGCATTCCTCAATAGAGAAACAAGTTATTTTTTTTTTGTTGTGGTTTGGTGATATGCTTGATTGATTTTTGACTTAAGCGAGTTGGTTCACGTTCGGATATAAAAAGCTGAATTCAGTTTGAAATTTCTGTTAAACGGCTCAATGAGCTCACTGAACATGATGATGATGATGATGATAATGATGATGACGATGATGAGTCCCCTTCGCGTGGTGGGATGCTTCCGAGTGGCGCGAGGGGGGAACGCCGGGGCTCTTGGGCCCCAGACGTGGCTAAATGCCCACCGGCCGGCGCGGAAGGAGGTGGGGTCTCACCGGAAGGTGAGGCATCCAGCGCTTGCCCCACCAGAACGGAGGGGAGTGGGAGTAGCCGCCCCACAACCCTCCTTAAACAATAATAGGACGAGGGCCCTTCCGGGGCCCACACTGGGTGTGAACCTCGCTCGGCACCTGCAAGAGTCGTACCGGGTGTGGGACCCGGGAGGGGGGTCAAGTCCCTGTCGGGGGCGATTGCCCAGGAGGAGGAGGAGGAGGATGATAAGCCCCCCAAAAATGCTTCATGGTGTTGGTTGATTTCTGAGATGAATCCTCGGCGGTGGCAGTGGAATGCATTTGTTGAACACCGTAGATGACAATGAGATTGGTCTTTTGATAATTTTGGGGAGGTTGCAGCCCTGCATCTAATCAAAGTGATGCCATTTTATTCAAACAACTGAATTATAGTTGAATGAAGTGGTGGAACAACTCCTTAGATGTGCAGCAACACATTGAAAAAGGTGGATTTTAGTGTAAAAAAAATGCCGCTTGTTCCATTTCACCATTTCAGCTGCAAAGGACCATGTTGAGTCGTCTTTTTTTTTTTGTGGCAACACTAAAACTTTGCAGCACTTGTTTTCCCTTTTCCCTCAAACAAGTACTTTAAATTGTGAGTGTAAACAACGCAGCGCCTGAATTTCACTCGGCAGTCGGCTTTCTTATATGTCTCTTGTCGCCTTACAATTAAGCTCTCAGCAAACAACCGGCTCTGTCAAGAGCAGTAAGAGCGCAGCAGCCCGAAGTCCCAGCTCAGCAGTTATGCATTTCAGTTCCTCACCCCCGAAAACCTCAAAATGCCATCATCTTGCTAAATCCTATAATGGATTCATCCCTGCAGCACAAATCTTGAAAACAATCCCGCTGAGCCCGCACTTCCGTACTGTCAGGCATCATTGTTTCAACACACACAGATATAAACAACCTTATTGAAAATCTACTTGACATAAACATTGTATCTTAGTCTACATAGAGATGCAATTGCGCACATACACGTACACAAATCTTTTTAAGAGGTGATCAAAATGGTTTGCTTTTGGATGCAAATTTAGTCGGGTGTATTTATTTATTTATTTTTTGTTGCTCCCCACACCACTTGATTCACCCAGTAGAGAACGCAGACATCTGACAGGGTCTACGGTCCAACGTTTGATATCATTGTGCTACACGAACGATCAGCAATAGGCATTCATTGACAGATCTTTTTTTCTCCCCTCCCCCCCGCCACCCCATCGCAAATGATAACAGCGCACTTCACTCAACTGAAAAGAGCAAGGCTGACGGGATGTTTCTGGCCTCATTTGATGTGATTTGCTCTGTTTGGATGATTTCTCCCATGATTCATCAGCAGAAAATGAGTGTGTGGAAAAGCTGGTGTCTGTCTGCATGGGCCCGTGTGCGCCCGTAGGAGTGTGTGTACGTGTAGCAAATGGATTTAGGAGAGCACCATTGTAAAACAGTCACCTTCAGATTGCCATAAAGTCAGCAAGTCCAAAGAGACAACATCAAAAAAACCTTGTGCTATGATCGCCAAAGACGTTAGGTTGCACTCTGGGTGTCCCTGTGGAGGTCCTTGTTTTTCAAGTCTGTGGGTTCGTTGTTCCAGAAAGTGTGCAATCACAACTCAGGCACAATGAACACTGAGAGGGATGGCGATGTTGAGTGCGCGGTGAGACGGTGATGAGACAAAAACGGTTGTAGATGCTCACATCCACGTTTTGAAGAGTGTAGTTCGTGCGCTCGGCGGTGAGTCGCCCCGGCCTTGTCACACGGTTCCATTCTCGTGCCTCGGCTTATGGGTCGCCGTGCGGGCCGGCGTGCTGAGGGAGGGGGCCAAGGTGCAGAGGAACCCAGCCAGCAGAGTAAGGCCGAGGCCGCCCCAGGCACAAAACATGGACCAGCCATAGCCATGGCTAATGTCCTCCGGAAGGCCGTACATGTTGCGAGGGTAGCGGGATAACTCAAAGTTGATTCCAGCCACGCATGTGCACAAGGAGATGATGCAGCATGTTCCTGTGAAGACACACGCACTCAGTGTCCACACGGAGAAAGTACATTTTTCAACTTCTCCAATTTAGTGGGATCAGTGTCTATTGGACATTCATGGATGCTCAACGGTCTTATTTGATCCACAGTTGATGAAATGAAAAAAAAAATAGAATCTGCAGAAAGGTGAATTTAAATATACTACACTTACGAATTTCTTCAATACCAATAGAGCGCCACCAGGTGACTATCACTCTGCAAACATCTTTCATCGACCTCTCAGGCAGGCGTCTTCAGAGGCCGAGTATTTCATTTACTGATATTTGGGGTTTGATTGTAAGGCAGATCACTTTTATTTGTATGTGCATGATGATAGTAAGTAGGAATTTTATAACGTTACTGAGAGCATTTTGCATTATCGAGCACACGCGGTGTTCATGCAATGCACACTTCGGTTTGGAGTTTCTTGATCAAAGCTTTCAGTATCTGTCTCAGCCAATGTTTCTGCAAGACTTTTTTGTAAAGATGACTGTAAAGAATTTCTCTGTAAACTGACAGTAAACTTGACAGTTATTTTATAATGCGCCACTGATTGACACTGTTAAATTACAGGTTGCAATTCTTACCCAATCATTTTCCTGTCAATTTACATGTGGGGGCGTATATTTAACGGTATGTCTTTTTCTTCTTTTTTTCAACCAATATAGTTAGAGACTATCCTAACAGCAATCCCCGTAAATTTGCCGAAATTCATTACAGCCTTTCTTCCGTCTGAAATGTGTCTCCCCCCCACCGCCACCACCAAGTTGATTTTTTTCAAGGTGTCATTACTGCTCTTTATGGCTGTTGTTGCAACGGTTCTGAGATGAATGCGGTTAAACAAGATTAGTTTAAATTTGGGGTTCGCTACTATTTAACAAGAGTTTAAGAGTGATTGGTCACTTGTGTAAACAGTCTCATTCACAATTTATGTGGATACGCATGTTTGCACATGTATTTATTTCTCTCATTTTCTTCTCCCACAGCTTTGCACAGAGATCTTTTCACACTTTCTGTAAAGGTTCAGAAAAAAATTACACATTTACAAAGGATGTGTTGACTTTTCATACCCGGTTCACAACGACCAGCCACATCCTTATAGCCAGAGTATGAGGATCTCCAATAGAAATCCAGCAGCTGTTTTATAAAGGTAATACTGTTAAATTGCAACACTGTCCAACAGGTATTAATTTTGGTCGATGTCACTATAAAGTGACTTGGCGCGCTCATCTGAATCACCCAGTCATGAAAATGAAGAAGAATAACGTAACTCTTATTGTAAGTAGCCAAACACACATACTCATACAGTCTCTTCAAATGTGTTTCTTTCACTTCAAATTATTAGATTTTTTTGGGCAGGCGGGTATATACAGTGGAATCTCGGGTTATGAACGCCCTGTTTTAAATACAATTTGGGTGACGCACAAAATTTTCCGAGAAAGATGACCTCTATTTACGGATTATTTTCGATATACGTACAGTCTTGGACTGGTTAGCACGTCAGCCTCACAGAGCAGAGGTGCAGGGTTCGATTCCAGCTCCCGACCTCCCTGTGTGTAGTTTGCATGTTCTCCCTGTGCCTGCGTGGGTTTTTCTCCGGTTTCCTCCCACATTCCAAATACATTCGTGGCAGGTTAACAGAACACTCTAAATTGTCCCTAAGTGTGATTGGGAGCGTGGATGGTTGTTTGTCTATGTGTGCCCTGCGATTGGCACCACTTCAGGGTGTCCCCCCGCCTACTGCCATAAGACAGCTGGGATAGGCTCCGGCACTGCCCGCGACCCTCGTGAGGATAAGCAGATCAGAAAATGGATGGATGGATGGATGGATGAACAGTCTTGGACAAGGGGGTGGATCTGAAGTATTTTGTGTTTCTTCTTGTGCTGTGTAACCATCATTGACAACGTGCATAATGCATTGAGGTAAACTTGAAAACTAGTTGTGTCTCTCCACAGCTTAAGGCAAAATCGGAGACGTGTTAAATAGGTAGGTGGAAGTTCCACTTCCACATTCTTGATCATCCAATCAAAAATCTAATAGCAATTAAAGGACGTGCAGCCTCATAGAAATCCACAAATCATGAGTTTTTGTTTTTTTTTTTGTCAAAAAGAACAAAATACAATTTACGTTGTGTATGATACTTATGGAAATGTAGCATTTCTTTAATTAAAACAACAAGCTGTTCATGTCAGCCCCATGAACCTGTGCAGGATAAGCGGTGTTGAAAATGGGATGGATGGGATGGATGTTAGTGTCGGTGTTATCACACCATATAGCCGCATCCCCGCATGAAATTCCACCAACGTCCACGCCATTCAGCCAATCACAGATGTCAGAAATGGTCGCCTTGAATAAATGCGGCAGCAGGTCCCGTGTTGACAGACACGTTGAACTTTTGACAAACACGTAATTAAAGTGATGAACAGCCAGACTGGCTCCTAAGGGAAAGGAAGCTGCCTCAGGGAGCGTTATTGGAAGCGCTTTTCAAAACATGAGCAGAAAGATCCGTGCTCGTCTTCTTGCGCCTTATAACCAGACTGCGTCTGTGTTGTTGCTTCTCGCGTACTGTAACAAGGCTATGTATCTGTTGCTGTTTTGATTTTTATTAGACAGAGAAATAAAAAAGCACTTGCTGGTGACAGCATGAGCGAGGTAATCAACAATTTGAAAATTATCAAAAGAAAATTGTAGCGGATAAATCTGTTAAATGACAATGTGACATCTCACTTTATGATTTTTTTTTTCAACAGAAAAATACAAGTTTCCTTGAATTGGTATGCCAAAATCAATCAGTGAATTTGAAAAGAAACGAAGTAAGTATAATTTTGGGGCTGAAATGGATTAAGTGCATTTCCATTCATTACAATGGGAAATATTACCTTGATTTATGAAAGTTATAAATGCACTCACGGAAACAATTAAGGTCATAACTTGATGTTCCACCGTGCATGTGCATCTGCTAACTATGAGGGCTGGGTTTAACCCAGAAAAAAAAAGATTGTGTCGATTTTCCTTTTCGTTGCCCCATATCGATTCAGAAAATTATAAATTGATCTTTTTTAATACCAGTATATGGTTCAGGGTGTCCCCCGCCTACTGTCCGAAGACAGCTGGGATAGGCTGCAGCACGCCCCGAGATCAGAAAATGGATGGATGGGTGGAATATGCAGTATACTGCATCTAATTTAGTATAGAAAAGGTTACTTCTTTGATCCATACATCCATTTTCTGAACCGCTTTATCCTCACAAGGGTCGGGGGGTGTGCTGGAGCCTATCCCAGCTGTCTTCGGGCAGTAGGCGGGGGACACCCTTCACCGGTTGCCAGCCAATCGCAGGGCACACACAACCTAGGGACAATTTTGTGACTGTTCAATCAGCCTGCCACACATGTTTTTGGAATGTGGGAGGAAACCGGAGTACCCGGAGAAACTCCACACAGGAAGGCTAGAGTTGGAATCGAACCCGGTACCTCTGCACTGTGAGGTGGATGCGCTAACCACTAGACCACCGGGACGCCAGGTTACTTCTTGTGTACTTCAATAAACTACTTTTTGCGAGGGTTTGATTTAAAGTATTTATTGTTTTGATCAGGTCATGTTCAATAAAACATACATGATTAATCGATACCCAGACCTACAAACGGTGTGTGTAATAAGTGGGTAAATGGTACGGAGGGAGTCTATTTATTGTCCACAACAGGTTATTTGATAAAACATGTCATTATAACATGTCTATTGTCATTATAATATTTTGCATGTGTCCCCAAAGCTGCTTTCTGTCATGTCGTTATGGGGTAGCTGCCCCTTTAAGAAACCCTCACTGACATTACATTCAACTTTTTATCCTTTTTGAATAGTTGCTGAAAAAGTGGCTAATGCAGAGTAAATATCAACAATGAAGATTCATCATTTTCATGGTATTGGTTGTGTAGTTGGATGTTGTCAAGCTTAACACGTCCATTATGTCATCGAGAAACATCAGCTGACATTAAAACCTTTCAAAAAGTCAGAACGCATTTGTTAAAGCAGCTTGCTAACAAAATGATTTTACTCCACCATGTGTTCAACAAAATGCCAAGAATGGCCATCCTGTCATCATCCACCCATCAGCTCACTCACATATTTTGCTGTGTGCATGGACTCTACATCTACTTCATTCATTCATTCATTTTCCGATCCGCTTAATCCTCACAAGCCATCTTCGGGCAGTAGGCCGGTTGCCAGCCAATCACAGGGCACACAGAGACGAACAACCATGCATGGCCACACTCACACCTAGGGACAATTTAGAGTGTTCAGCCAGCCTCCCATGCATGTTTTTGGAATGTGGGAGGTAACCAGAGTACCCGGAGAAAACCCACGCGGACCCGGAGAGAACATGCAAACTCCACACAGGGAGACCGGAGCTGGATTTGAATCTGGTACCTCTGCACTGTGAGGTCGACGCGCTAATGATGCTAGCTAAGCTAAAAGCTATGTTGGACAGTCCCTCCCACCCCCTTCAGCCAGCCCTGACAGCACTCGGTAGCTCCTTCAGTCAGAGACTGTTACACCCGCGTTGCAAGACGGAGAGATACCGCCGCTCGTTCCTACCGACTGCTGTCAGGCTGCTGAATAAAAAATGAATAAATAAATGAATCATAGAATTATTTAAATGATATGACAACATATGTGAATAGTACTGTGACTATTGTATTATATTGCACTTAATTATTGACCTTATCCATGTTTGTATTTATATTGCACTTAATTGAACTGTGTTTCTTTTCTCTTCTTTCTACCCACAATCTTGCTGCTGAAGGCTGTAAATTTCCCCAGTGTGGGACAAATAAAGGATATCTAATCTAATCTAATCTAATCTAACCACTGGACCACCAGGCTGCTCTAGATCTACTTAATACACTGAATTTGAAGTTGATTTGAAAAATTCAGATTTGGGGGCTAAAATGCGGACGTCGCAAAGGCGCCTAATGGTGATATTGATGGGGCGGTTTTGCAGTGTATCATGTGAGAGCTGAGTGTAATATTTTGGTCATGTCAATTACGTCATCGGAAAGAGTCGAAAGCAGAAGGAACAGCTTTGAGTAAAATACAGTCCAGTTGTACACGACTACATATTACAATCATAAAAAAGAACATCTGGGTAGATACATTTCTCTGACGGTGTCAATTAAATGTGAACATTAGCATCTGAGAAAAAGCAGCTTGTTTTAAACAGCACCCGTATTGGATGTCACGACACCGAGCAAGTGGCCAGAATGTTGTGGCTGGTCGATGTGTTTGTGTCCCGGTAATTGTGCGCAAATGTTTCCACACAGTACCTCCCATGAGAAAGAGTAGCCCAGCTACATATTGCATGAGGTCATGCTGTTGGCAGCAACCCAGCACTCCAATTATCCAGCCAAAAAGTATTATGGCGACGGCCATACCAACAAAGCCGGCTGTCATTCTTCTTAGATCTGCAAGAAGAGATGACAAGGTTACAGAATGATTCATGTGAACAACAGCTATCACTGCAATTACTATTACATCATGTAACACTTTTGCTCCAGACCAATACAGAGTGTGTAACTTAAAATGTTTTTTTTTCCCCCTCCTCAAAACAACAAATGGAAATTAACTTTTCCTTTTTTTTGGGGGGGGGGGTGACAATAAACACACAATAAAAACATTCCACAGTATATGCTATGTAAATACATTATTTTCATAGGACAGTGGTTAAACATTATATTATTTTAGATTTGTATCCACCCATTCTGAGCACCCATCCTCCTCATTCGGGTCGCGGGTGAGCAAGTGCCCAACCCAGCAGACTCCAGGCGTTATTCAGGATGCAGCGGTGCCTTGATATCTGAACATCTTTTTCAAGATGCATTTTAATTTTGGGCTTTCGATTCAGCATGAGACTTGGCAATGTTTTGGCGTTGTGTTGTTTTACAGTTTTTTATGTTAATATATGTTTTAACTGTCTTTGGTTGTCTATGTCTGATTTTTACTTTCTGTACAGCACATTGTATGCAACTGTGGTTCCAGACACCATCAATTCACATTGGTTTATTTGCTATGGAAGGACCTTTGGTGGCAGTGATGCGCCATTAAGCATGGTTTTTTGCCAACAGACATAAGAATGGTCGAAGTACACTGCATTCGTTGCTATTTTGTGCTATGTTTGCAGCTTATGTGAAGAGCAAATCTTGTCACTGTGTAGCAGTGACGGCCACACAAGCCCAAGAAGATCCGTTTTAACTGGGCTGACAGTGGGGTTTTTTTGTTTGTTTTGTTTAGGGTTTTGGGGGGGATTAATTGTATTCCGATTTAATTTGATCACAAAGAATGATTGGAATTATGAGTGTTTTGAGCGTGGTCACAGAACAGATTCAAATGTGGAAGTGGCACCAATTTAGTTTCAGGAAAAGCATACAAAGCAGAAGTACTGCTTGGATGTTGCTAGCTTAACCCCGCTTTGTTTAATATGGCTTGTTAAGTGAAAGTGTCTTAACCTATGTGGTGTACACAGATATATTGACCTATTTGATGTATTTTTATAAGGAAAGCCACATAAACACGTCCATACCCAAATCGCCATCGTCCACAATGGTATGCCAATGTTTTAAGACGAGAACAGTGAAGTGAATGAGAAAAACTGGAGAAGAACAAGGAAAGACAAACACTGGTCCTGTCTCTTTATTGGGAATCATTGTGAGTTGGCCTCAAGTGATGTGAAGACAATTCATTTAGCTGAATGGGTGAATAAGTAGCAGAAGTTCCCTGCTCGTATTTTCTTTTTTGGGATCAAGAAATGCTAGTGTTAAGTTATTTATCACTCAGAATTTAAAAAGGACAAAGAAACAATGGTATTTTGTTTGATTGATGGGAATCTAATGTGTGTGAACGTGTGTGAATGTTTGGGCTGGATCCAGAAGGGCTCAATTTGTTTCACAATTCACTTTGATGTTTGATTCGGTTAAGGATTTCACGCAGAAGGAAGGCTGTTCTTGTTCTAACTTGGTGCATTAGTAAAATATGAACATTTACATTCAGAATTGAGCCCAAATCAATTGCATTAATCATGTATGGTTTATTGAACATGACCTGATCAAAACAATACAGACGCTCCCCGACTTACGGACATTCGAGTTACGAACAACGGTACATACGAACATTTTTGCGGGTACAGGTATGTCGAAAAATGTTCGGACAGAGATGCTGTAAGTTAGATTTTGTATTGCGCGCCTTTTTCCGAGAACTGTAGTGCTTCTTTCCGCCGCTAATACCGACGTGAGGCGCTGTGAGAGGAGGAGGAAACGCCTGTCCCCATGAAGAAATTCGAGACGGAACTCTTGGCCGAGGGGTTTTCGCTCATTAGATAAAGCCATCGCACTCTTCGAGCAGCAAGACCCAAATATTGAACGTTGCACAAAGGTTGCAAATCAAATGAATGATGCCATACAGTGCTACTGCATCATTTATGATGAGAAAAAGAAGAAAACTGTGCAATCATCCTTAAGCCTTCGAGAACATCTTCCAAAAGTAAGTTAAACTTCATTTTATTATACTTATATGAACCTTAAACATACTTATATAAGCCTTAAACATACATTCCATACAAAATATAGCACTGAAGCAACTTACGAACGAATTCACCTTTCGAACGATCCTTCGGAATGTATCTCGTTCGTAAGCTGGGGAGCGTCTGTACTGTAAATCAGTGGTCACCAAACCACGGCCTGCGGGCCGGATCCGGCCCACCTCCACATTTGGTCCGGCCCCCATGAACAATACCGGAGAGTATTTTGATTTAGTTTTCATCTGTGTGTATTTGTATTTTATCATAAAGGCTTTTGCAATAAAGTATTCCTTAGTCCTGAAATATTTCCATTATTAACTATTAGGTAGTTTTCATAACTATTTCATGAACACATATAACGTGACATTTGTTCCATCCTTCTGCGGTCTGTGCCGTTATCTGGCAACCGCAGAAAAAAATCCTAAATCCGCCCCTCTCAAAGAGAATGTAATCATGGCTAAAAGGTTAGGTAGGTAAGAAAAAAAATGATTCAGAATACAGGGAATTTAACCCAATGTGGAGAAACGATTTTATTTATTTATTTATTTAATTTTTTTCAATGCAAAAAAAAAGGCTGGCTGTCTCATCTGTCAGGAGGCGGTGGCGAGATTCAAAGAATATAATCTGCGGAGACATTATGAATCCCATCACAACGACAAGTATGATATTTTGCATGGCCAAATGCGAGCAGACAAACTGTCAATGCTAAAAAGAGGAATGTTAGCTCAGCAAAATACATTTGTACGCCAACTTCAGCTGGAACAGCCATCTTCACAGGCTAGCTTTCGGTTTGCTCAACTGATAGTAAGCAGCGGTAAACCTTTCACTGATGGAGAGTTTGTCAAGAAATGCACGAATGCTGTCGCGGAGGAGGTGTGTCCCGAGAAGAAAGACGTCTTTCATACCGTGAGTCTATCAGTGAGTACAATCGCCAGACGTATCAAAGAAATTGCGGGTAATGTGTATGCCCAGCTGCAGCAGAAGACGAAAGAATTTGAATTATTTTCATTAACACTGGATGAGATCAAGGACGTGCAGGACACAGTGCAACTGCAAATTTTTATTCGTGTAGTTAGCGCAAACTTTGAGATGTGCGAGGAGCTGGCAGCCCTCCAAAGTCTCAAAGTGACAGGGGAATATGTTTTCGGCAAAGTGCACCAAACTATGGAAGGGTTAGACCTGGGCTGGTCAAAGCTGGCCAGCAACACAACTGACGGGGCTGCGAGTATGGTGGGCGCGTCTCGGGGGTCTAATAGGACACATGAACTGGGAGGTGGAAGAACGGAATTTCAAATTCACTGCCTAATTCACCAGCAAGCACTGTGCTGCAAAGTATTGACTTGGGATTCTGTCATGAAGGTTGTATAGTCATCCATAAACTTCATCAGAGCAAAGTTGATTTTTATTTATTTCATAAATGGTGTAATTTATTCCCTGGCTTTTTTTCTGTGAAGAACCTGGTTAGGGTTATTTCGTTATTATTTATTTCATTCATAGTGTTATTATTTATTTCCTGACTTTTGTTCTGTGAAAAAATCCAGAAAAAGTGGTTTGATTTTGTGTGGGTTTCTGGAAAACTTTTTTTTTTTTTATGTTTAGGTATTCTTGCAGTCACCCTTTTTCTGTTACAAACTGACCCTGGCCCCCCATCAGAGAAGCGAAAAGTGATGTGGCCCTCACAGGAAAAAGTTTGTGGACCACTGCTGTAAATAATTTAAATTAAGTCCAACCACAGGACAGGCTGTGTAAATAAAAAGAAAAAAAAAACACACCGTAATCTCATGACATTCACTTTCCTGTGATAGTCACTTTTGGCTTCAAGCTGGTTGGCACCGATCTCTGTGCGTCCGCCATGTTGTTATGATAGGCTACTCTCGCATGGTGACAAGATTTTAAATGATGTGAGAAGTCACATGCATTTATGGGATAAAGACGTAATAAAAGGACTGATTTATGGTTTTATGAGTCAATATTGGGCTCTGAAAAGGAAAATTGATTGGATTTGATTCAACGATTTTTTTTTTTCAAACCCAGCCCTAGTAAATGTGTTTTTGCACTGTTGTAATCAAGCCACACATGCACGCACATATGCAATTGTTCATAGGGTAATTGCCCCCCCCATGCATTTCATGTGGCCCCCTAAAGACCGAGGCCTAATGATGGGTTTGAACAAGCCAGTCGTTGCTCAAGTACCCATCAGTATCAGCAACCACCGGCCATAGCATAACACCCACAGCAACCCCCCCACCCGCCATCAAAAAAAAAAAACAAACAAAAAAAAAAAACAAGAATTCACGGGGGGTCATCTGACTTTTCTGCTTAGGGAACCCAAAAGGGTAGCAGCGACCCTGGCACAGAATGAAACACATATATTGTTCAAATCAAAACATGCCTGAAAATGTATCACGTTCAAGTTCTTGTCACTTTTGATGGTGAGGGAGTGGTCCAATCCCCCCCTACCCCCTCCAAAAAAAATAAATACTGGATTTTCCTTCAATTAAAGCTGCCCAAACAGCAAATACCATTTCATGCTTGAGATGGTTCAGTGGAGTGGCAGACATTTTTTTAACATCTATCCCATTTTCACAAAACACCAGCATTATGGCCACAGACATAAAAAACATGGCTGGCCAAAACAATTCAATTTTTTTCCCCTTTTGATTAGGAATAACATGGACAAAGACAGAAAATATCTCCTTAAGATCAGAGAAACAACAGAATTCCGCTTCCCTTAAAAGAAAGCATGGGTCATCACATTCTGTATTATGTGCTCAAAGCCAAAAAGCAGAATGCTGGATGTCAAAAAAAAAGACAAAAGGAAAAACAAAAATGTAAGGGTCAACTCTTCATAAAAAATACAATACATTGTTACTCACGAAGTGCATGCCATTCATCCTGCCGTATGGTCTTCGAGATGTTGACGGGTAAATTTCGTGGAAGAATGGAGGACGTGTAGTGATACTTTACTGGAGTACATCTTTGAATTATTCCTGGTGACACAAAGAAAAAGTGAAACATTGCACATAAATATCTCCTGAATTCATCCAACTAAAAAGTTAAATTCTCTGACACCTTTTGCCAATGTTGTGTTACATAAATACAAAACTACAGACCAGTGGTTCTCAAAAAGGGATGGTTACCTTTCACATTTGAACCGCTTTGGTTCAGATTCTTGGTAGCTGGGAATCGAAACTGGTACTCAACTGCACCCATTTTTAGTACTTTTCTTCTTTTATGTGTGGTAGTAAATGTTAATGTATTAATCCATGGGGTGGCCAACCCGCGGCTTGCGAGCCGCATGCGGCTCTTTGGCTGGTTCAATGCGGCTCCCGGGCTCTCACATGACAAGCGTCGAAAACGCCTCGTCAGTGGTGATGCCATTCAAACAAGGCACTAACTTCACAGAACGTATTCCGTCAGCCTATCATCAATCCCGTTATTTGATTGACACAGAGGGCAACCAATCAGATGACTGCATCACCGCTCATTCGCAAACAATGGCGCTAAGCGCTAGGCTCGTCAGCCTATCATTGCACCATTACTTGATTGACATAGAGGGCAACCAATCAGATGACTGCATCACCGCTCATGCGCAAACAACGGCGCTAAGCGCTAAGCTAGTCAGCGAATTACCTCTGATTTTAAGGCAGGGGTGTCCAGTACGTCGATCAGAATCGACCAGGAGCCAGCGAACTGGTCCCAAGTCGACCGCAACGGGTGGGAGGAGGAAATGGGTGGGGGAAAAAAAGATTTGTTTGTTTGTATATTTAGCTTTCATTCATTTTCGGCCGTTCCGACTGTTGCTCATTGTGGTGTTCGTGCATATGTGCACGAGTGAACTGGTGGGCACCCGCGTGAGTCCGTGCGTGCGAGTGCGCGTGTGTGTGCGTGTGTGTGCATGCTTGCACGTGCGCGATCGGGTCGTTCGTGAGAAGATGGTCACTTTAAAAGTCGATCTTTGGCCAAAAAAGTGTGTGTGTGTGTGTTTGTATGTGTGTGTGTGTGTGTGTGTGTGTGTGTGTGTGCGCGCGCACGCGTGCGCGACGAAGGGTATGATGTGGCTCTTTGCAGTAACACAGTAAAAAAATTGGCTCTTTGTCTCTGACTGGTTGGCCACCCCTGTATTAATCAATACAAAAAAAAAAAATTCTATTTGACAATTCTGTTTCATCCCATAAGATTTGCCAAGTAATAAAACAAAATTGGGATTTTAAAACAGATCAGCCAAACTGAGGGGAGTAAAAATAAAGGTGTAATATTAAATAAAGTATGCCGATAAACAATCTATCCATTCATCCATTTTCTTATCCTCACGAGGATCTGGGCGTGCCGGAGCTTTTCCCAGGTGTCTTTGGGCAGTAGGCGGGGGACACCATGATCTTGTTGCCCGCCAATCGCAGGGCACACACACACACACACACACACACACACACACACACACACACACACACACACACACACACACACACACACACTTCGGGACAACTTAGAGTGATCCATTAACCGGCCACGCATGTTTTTGGAATGTGGGAGGAAACCGGAGTACCCAGAGAAAACCCACGCAGGCACAGGGATAACATGCAAACTCCACAAATGAAATAATAAATATTTATAAATAAATACTCTGAAACACAATGTAGGTGTACTCCAACAGTGGTCAAGCCGTGCACCTTCCAGCATTATTCGATTTGGTGGGGGGGAAGACGGACCTCTCGGTGTCGGCGCTGGGTGAAATGGGAGAACGGCGCCGGCGCCTCCCTCTTTTTGCTAGCTGTGGCCATGACCCACCAGTTGAAAATCACTGCTATTGAACATACTGTAGCTTATACCTGATTCCATAGCTCATAAGGCCTGCATTTTTTTTTTTTTTACATTTCAGCAGGAATGATATTTTCAAAATGTTCATGGTTACAATCTTAACAGAAGAACATGTGATTATCCAAAAATAAAAAATCACCGTACTTGGTTGCTACTGAAGAGACACCATCTTCCAAAATATATATTTTTATATTTTCAATCTTATTGAGTGTTTAAGAAACACCAAACTGTCACAATGTCAGATTCTAAGGCTGAAATTAAGTACCATTTGCAATGAGCAAATTAGCACTATACGACACACACGTTTCTTTGACATCATATTCCACCCACAAACGACGTGCCTCATTTCTCCCCCTTTCAAATGTTACAGTTGTGTTTTTAATTATTTTCAGAAACAGTCAGAAATGTTACATAACGCATTGGCAGAGCAACGCTATGACCACAAAGCCTCTCAGAATCTTGTTCTTGCTAGAACTTCAATAATATTTGCGCTTGAGGGAAGACATGATGAAAGATCATGTCGCCCAATAATTATTAGTCATTTGGTCCGAAATACAGATTTCTGTATAATTCTGGGATTCGTTCAAGTAAAAATAACGGGTATAACAAAACATTACTCATTCATGCTATCTGGCCTTACTTTGTGAGCAAATAATGACACAAGAGCTTCGAGTCTGCATGCGTCATGCTAGTTCAAAAACCAGCTTGGCCATTGTATTGTTAAACTATGAATGTTTGCATGTGTCTTTGTATGCCATTGACTTTTGTACAAACATGCTGTAAGATGTGGTTTGGGAAATGGACTGGCAAAGTGTAATACTGGCATCCATTGGTGTTTACATTGTCATGTGCGTCAACACACTGGCCTTTGGTGAAACTATTTTTTTTTTGACATCTACTAATGCAGAAAGCTGTGTATGTAATAACATTGACTTTCCAACCAAATACATGCAACAACCCTCAGCAAAATCTTCTATGGATAGTTTTCGGGACTGCTAATGCATTGTTAAATGATGAAAAGATCGGTTGTTAAAATACAGCCAAGACAGCACTTTCAATCTCATTGATTAATTAGCTAACACGTTGTATAAAATCAGTGTGTGTTGATGATTTTACAATATGTATGCTATCGAAGGAGCAACATTTGTGAAACCGAATGGCTACTTCTCGGGTACTGATTAATGCGAAGGGCTAACAGTTTGATTGCTCACAATAATCAGGAAACAGATAAATATCAATATGTAACAATTTATTTCTGGAAATCTCGTTCGGTGTTTCCATTTTGGCGGCTCGGCGGTCAACTGGTTTGTGTGTCAGCCTCACAGTGCAGGGGTCTAGGGTTCAATTCCAGCTCTGGCCTTCCTGTGTGGAGTTTGAATGTTCTCCCCGTGCCTGTGTAGGTTTTCTCCCGGTACTCCGGTTTCCTCCCACATTCCAATAAACATGCATGGCAGGTGATTGGAACCCTCTAACTCATAGGTGTCAAACTCAGGTCCTGGAGGGCCGCTGTCCTGCATGTTTTCCAAGTCTCCCTGTTGCAACACACCTGATTCAAATGATCAGATCATCAGCAAGCTCTACGGAAGCCTGTCATTGAACCTGTTCATTTAAGTCAGGTGTGTTGTAACAGGGAGACTTGGAAAACAAGCAGGACAGCGGCCCTCCAGGACCTGAGTTTGACATCTATGCTCTAACTTGTCCCTCGGTGTGAGTGTGAGCGCAGATGGTTGTTGGTCTACGTGTGCCCTGTGATGGCTGGCAACCAGTTCAGGGTGTACCCCACCTATTGCCCGAAGAAAGCTGGGATAGGTTCCAGCATGCCCCACAACCCTTGTGAGGATAAGCGGATCAGAAAATGAGTGGATGGATGGATGGATGGATGGATGGATGGATGGATGGATGGATGGATGGATGGATGTTTCCACTTTCAAACAATCACTTCAACAGCAATCTTAAAAAAAAAAAAAAAAAAAAACTTGTCTCATCACTATTGAGCTATTTTTAGAACCAGCCAAAGGGCTAGTCATGTGGTCCCGCAGGCACCATGTGGATGACCTCTGTTATCGAGGCTAGCCTCAAAGGATTATGATGAATATGTGTTCAACATCCTATAAAAACAAATTTTTGAGACAAGGTGACAGATGACATGCAAATATGCCTGCATTAGTCTCTTCTAAAATGTGTAAACATGTGCGTAACTATCTCTGGTCAAGTTCAGTGTGAAGTCCTACTAGAATGGTTGCCATATGTTTTGTGGTGATGACTCTTAATTAAAAAAACAACTGGAGAAAGTTCACTTGGCATGTTACTGCATAATAATTGTTTTCAGGGTAGAGAGTAAAAACACATTGGTCTGTGCCATGTGAGCTCAAGGTTTGTTATTGTTTGTCTTCGCTTAAGCTCCTGAAAAAAGTGCAACTTTCTATGAAGCATATTTGGTTGTTGTTGTTGTTGTTTTTTTTTTTTTGTTGTTTTTTTTTTTAGCAGGGTCACAAATAAGATGATCAAAAACATTTTAGGCAAAGGAATGCATACTGGATGCTCTTAATGAGACATCCCCATTTAGGTTGATTGGCAACCAAGTCAAATGCGGTTTTCAAAAGAACCTGCCGAGCCACGCTGTGTTTGAGCTGTCAAGCTAAAGGTGTGAGTGTGCTCTTCTTGCCGAGCATCGTGGCCTGCTCCTGCCGGGACGCCGCTCGTGTTTACCTTTGTAAATAAGGTCTTCGGTTTCAAGGTCGAATCCCTCCCGATGACATTTCCTCCAAAGGCCCGACACCGTTGAATTGAACTGCCGACTGCAGTGGGACTCCATCGCGGAGGCTGCGGCCACAAAGTGTCGCTTGCCCCTGAAGAGAGGAGCAGCCTCCGGGCCGCCTCCCCTCCTCTTCGGAGGCATCTGGAGGGGGAGGTTGTGGTTCGAGATGTAGATGTAGCCTGGGTCGTTGCGCTTGTTGGCGTAGTTTTTACACCTCTCTCGGTGCCTCCTCGCGTCCGTCTCGTACCAGTAGTCGGTGCAAATTGCCATAGCGAGCAGCCCCATCGCGCAGAACGCCAGGAAGAGCCCTCCACTGGTTAATATTTTCATAGCGGCCATCTTCCCCACTCGACACAGACGGACGAGAAGCTTCCTCTGGTGGCCGTGGCGCTGCCGGTGCTGGTGCCTCTGCTGTCGCGTGAAGTCAAAGCCTCACGCGTTCCTGTCCTCTGAGCATGCTGACAAAAGGCCCGTGTTGTACGGACAGGATGCTGCGGTCTGTTGCTGTGCTCCCCGCTTGATGCAATGTTGTTGTCACCATCTGTTGTGGTACAGGAGGAGCGGATGGATGGCGACCAGCGCTGTGATGAGGAGGCTGGGCCACGGGATGTAGTACCGCACTCTCTCCACCAGGCTGTCGGAGATGGCGAGCAGACAGCAATCTGCGGACACGACAGAAAAGAACGTAGAAAGTCAGACTTGCTTGGTCAATTGCATATACTGTACAGGAAGCAATTGTTAGCTTTTCAATCATTAAAAAAAGTCTCTCTCTGCAGTGACCCAGAGAATAACAAAACGATTATATTAAGGCAATGTTACACAAATACTGTATGACCAAAACAATCAAAGTGTGCAAATATAAACTCACGAATTAAATGACAATTTTTTTCTAACCAATTATTCAAGTCAATGGTATTCAAGGTATTACTGATATTGTGACCACTCTTCTGAGAGGGTTCAGGCAGGGCACGCGTTTTAGTTTCAATTGCCCTTCATTATTTACTAACCGTGGGTACGCCTCAATTTGTGCGCAAAACATGCATACGCACGTTTGACCCAAAATGTGTGATTCGTCAATAACTTCGTTCTTGAATTTGTGCAAATTTAGAACAGCCTCTAAGCACTCCTACGCACAAAAATCACGTCTATTACACAGGCTGCACAATTGAAGTTTGAAACTAATCAAAAGTAATGAATTCAATGATACTAAATTCGTCCATTTTGTTAATGAGGTGATAATATCCGAAAGAAGCGTGAAGGTCATTTCACTTTCGCTTTCACCCTCTTGCCGTTCATGAGCGTGTATGTGCTTATTGTACTAACGACGCCGCCGCTGACTGTCTGTGGGTCTCCAGTTCACACGAAACGAGTGCCAGCTTGAGGCTGACTTGTGCACCCGGTAAAGTCAGCGAACCGTTCTCATTTCCTGAGTTCATTCAAGTTTGCGTATCGATCAAGTACACGGGCGCGCGACAAAACATTTCATGCGGTGGCTTGACTATGGCCGCATTTACATTTTCTGCCACTGCAGTTCCAACACTCATTTAATGCAATCTATCGACTATCGGTTTTTTTTTTGCTGTATTTATTACTTCGGATGCATTTTGACGTGCGCAGTGTTTGCTCATTGAATGGCTAACAATTTACTTAGTTTGCAATTTTGTGTAAGCTACAGCATTTTCCACTTTAAGTTAGGACTTAAGTATAAAATATTCACATTGTATGTATTGTCGAGTTCTGTGTTTAGCAAGCTTTCTGATGAGACGAATAGTTTGAAAATGGGATAAAGACAGAGAAAGGTCTGGAATGTAGGAGGCACCTCACGCAAATGTGTTCTTTTTTGTTTACTCAGGTGACAACCTGACAAAAAGGTGTACTGTAGAACTCAAAAAAGACAGGTCCAGATTAGAGGATGATAACAAGTCAATACTTACAGAGTGAAGGTTGATTTACCGCATGTTTAACTGCATCATTATTGACTGTATCTATGGGTGTCAAGTAATGAGGTAAAATACTTTGTTACCTTACTTAAGTAGAAGTATATATGTGTGTATTACACACACACACACACACACACACACACACACACACACACACACACGCACACAAAAGATCCAAGCAACCAAAATAAGTTTCCTCCGCAGGGTGTCTGGGCACTTCCTTCAAGATAGGGTGAGAAGCTCAGTCGTCCGGGAGGGATGCCACTGGGAGGAGGCGCCGAGGATGACCCAGGACACGTTGGAGAGACTGTTTCTCCACGCTGGCTTGGGAATGTCTCAAGATCCCCCAGGACAAGCTGGACAAAGTGGCTGGGGAGAGGGAAGTCTGGGCTTCCCTTCTTAGACTGCTGCCCCCATGACCCGACCTTGGTTATGTGGAAGAGAATGATAATGAATACCTAGTAATATGCTTGCTCTTGCTAATAGTACATGTACAATGTTTGCTATGGCTGGGTATACTTAACGAGACATGCCATGATTTGCTGGCAAGCAACAAGCTGTGATTCAGTTTTGCAAACTCGTTTGGTGGGTCTTACAGGCCTAGGAAATGTGTATATATGCAGCTAAAAAAAAAAATGGACATTAACATCACATTTTAATTAACATTCTAATCTTGGTGGCCTTTGAAAAAGTGTTTTTTTTGGGGGGGGTCAGTGCACAAAATGCCCCTGTGATGTAGCCCAAGCATTTTTACTTCAAGTCAAGTACAAAAATCGTGGCGTAGGGTGGATTCATCTGATTAATTACACGAACGCGAAATGAATCAGAAAACTGTGTTTAGACGATCATGGCACAAGAAAATGTTTGACTTGACTTCTCCAATTATTTTGTTTCTCCTTGTAGTACTTGTTCTCTTTATACTTTAGGTACAGGTAGTTTAAAGAGCATTCTTTTTTCCTTATACTCAGCTAAAAAAAGCTGGAGTTGTACTTCAACTTCTACTCATTTTTACATCCCAGTATCTATACTTCTACTTGAATAACAAACATGAATACTTTTGACATTTCTGCGTAATGATGTTTTGACTACATAGCGTGTGTAGAGGAAAAACGAGCAAAGACGTTAGTTTGGCAAATGGTGGCACTTGGGGCTGTTTACTAAACAGGAAAAAAATGGCTGGTTTCGGTCATTTAAATTTTAGACAGGTAAGGCCCAAACATGGCTCACCGGTTGTGTGGGTTTGATCGTGTGACATTCGCAAGCTGAGCCCTGAACCCCATGTCTCACTGAGGGGCGAATGCTTGCGAAGGTAATGAATTCGGCAATTGTTCTGACGAATGTTGGTGAAAATCAGGGGGTCACCTCTGTCATTAGCGACATTCACTTTCACCGTTGCAGATGGATTTAAAAAAATACAGAAATTAATTGTGATGTGTAACTTGTAAAATTTAGCACAAAAAACTATTAATTAGAGTTTGGTGCAGGCTGCTCCTTCAAGTTTCTCTTTCCCAAACACTCTCTTTGACAATTTGTGTAATATTTCACAAAGCAGTGGATGCTGCACATGAACCTAGAGATTAAAAACTCAATCCCCAGCTATTGCGACCCTGTCAGTGTCCTTGCAAGATACTCAAATCCCTGTTTCTCCTGATGCTGCGTCATCAGTAGGTAAATGAGGAAACAGTGTGAAGCGCTTTGAGTATCCGAGGTAAAAAAAAAGCGCTATATAAGTGACAATTAAACTCTCATTATCGTTATCATTGATTCATCACACAGCCTGTAGGTACAGTGCGATTCAATTTTGAACCCACTAATATTTTTTTACGCGACAGCTGATTTTTAACATGGCTCAGAAAAAGTAAATCATAAACGTTTCTGAATAATAGTGTATGCAATGATGCAAAACAGAAATCATGTGGAGCGTTGAATCATCCACCCATCCATGATCTGAACTCCTTTCTCCTCACGCGGGTCGCGGGCGTGCTGGAGCCCATCCCAGCTGTCACATTGAATCAATAAATTACATTTTAATTAAAACAACACAACAGGATCCCCATGCCGGAAAACGGGGTCTCCAAGGTTGCTCCAAGATGAATGTACAAAGGTCTCCGTAATTTTGCGTTTGGACACTAACACAATGCATGTGGGGGTTTGGGTTCATTGAAATAAAAGGTCTGGTTGCGCTTCATTTCGTCACCAGTAACTGAATCTTTTATTGGATGAGAACATGCAGGTGTCATTGAAGAATACCCTCGACGCCAACCAACAGCTTGAAATTGCTTTACACATGATAACAGAATTTTTTCTTCAATGAAAAAAAAAAAAAGACAAGCATAAAGAATTTTATTCCGGAGAAGGTGGGCATTATCATCATTGTAACAGTCTAGCGATGTCTGAAATAAGAATGGTTTTCAATAAGCAGACAAACTAGCCGGACCATCCCAAAGCAGACAAAAGTGAAGGAAGCGCATCCTATTAACAAGCAGCAAAGGTAGCTGCTGAATATATATATATTAAAAAAAAAAAAAACTGGCAAAACCTCACAAGGGATGCAAATCAGACTTTGGTTCGGACCATTGGCCACAGAATTGATTTTCACCGAAGTATTAAAAATAGCTCTCTTTAGAATGCATATACTTTTACAACCCCTGAGAATGGAGGCACTTAAGAGCATGAAATTGATATAAAATAGCTGTCATTGTTGCTGGTAAATGCCATATAGTTGGAAAACTTCCAGGGCATCCCGCTTTATTCCAAATAAATTGCAGTGGTTGATAAAGGCACAAGACGATACTGTACACAAACATTTATGGATCCAACCTTCATTTGACCTGCCAGAAAACACCGAAATAGAATATGGCCATTTGTTTGCAACTGTGAACTTTTCAGTTGGGCTACTTCCAAAGAGTGAATAAAAAAAATAGTTACCACAAAGTTTCATAAATAAAACCAATTGGAACTAGCGTCAGCAATCTTACACAGCCATTTCTTAAATAACTCTCAGTTAAAACAAATGCAAAACAAAGGTTTGGGACAATCACGTACTATAGTACAGATAAGGTAGTAACAAAATATTCCGGCATCAATTGGTGACAAAATATTTGAGGAGTGTATGATGGGAACAGAGCAGCTTGTCATTGTTTATCGCCGCTTCTAGATTTTATGTAAATTTGACACCGCATTCCATTCAAACCTTGAGTGTTTGTTGTCCTCGTGTTCCGTAACTGAAAAGCTTCCCACAGACAATGCGCACCTCATCGGCCGATGACTAAAGTAGACAACCTGCGGCGGAGTCGTGATGGCAACACACGCTTGCCAAACAAGCTGCAGAAAAGGAACCGGAGTGGAAATACCATGTCTATGTCACGTCCCTTCATTTCTATTTCCCGTTATCACACGTAGGATCTCAGCAGCATTGACACACGGTGTACAGGATTTAAGGGTGAAACTTGGTATCGGGTTCTTCACTTTTGCGTGACGTAATGTAACTCAGCCTGTTTAACAGGCGCATATCCGAATTGTCTTCAAGCTGTGATTGCCAGTGTGGTATTTTGTCAACATATCATGAGACGGTACAGGTAGACTAGCAGTGACCGATCTTGGCATAGATCAGAGAAATTAACAGTTCACTTCCTCATGTCGGGTGGGTTGTTTGGAGCGAGGAATGTTCCATTCATCCATTTCTGAACCACTTCTCCTAATCCGGTTCATGGGTGATCTTTGGTTGAAATTCGTGATAGAACGAGCAGACAATCTCCGGGCACATTTAAAAAAAGCAACATTTGCACCTAAGGGCAATTTGGGGTCTTCATTGAACCTAAAGCATTTTTGGGGGGAATGTGGGAGGAGGTTGGATTCAAACTCCCGCAACCCCATAACTGTGTGAAGAAACAAACACCAAAAAATGAAATATTCCTGTATGGTTGATAAATAGGCTATTCGGGAGGCTGATAATCATGCTCAAAAGGTGCAATTATAGTTTTAGTGTTATGAGATGATGAAGGCATGTGGACAGATAAAAATATACTTGGGTGACATTAGTGTTGACACTCAGAACAATGTTGCCAGTGCAGTGGTGCACTGACATTCCGTATGCTGCGTTTCTCTCTCTTGTTTTTTTTTTCTTTTTTTTTTTTTAAATAAATATGAAGGAGCAACACACCTTTTTCCTAGGATAAATACATTTTAAAAATAGGCAAACTCTACGAGATTGGATTGCATGTAGCACCTTAACCCGATGTGCAAACATAGATGTCAATTTTAAGACAACTTGGTAACAGAAATCCATACAAATCATCATCTTTCCCTTGATATTTAGAGCTGGCACAATGTCCAAGGTCAAATAAAAATGTCTCAAGATTGATTTTGCCATTGATTCATAAAGTGCAATTTGTTGAGGCATACCATGACGCACGACAATACCCGGGTGGTGTAATCTGGCTACCAAGATGGATTTTAAGAGTTCATGAAGAACCGTTTTCCGATATAGCAAGTAGTGAAAATGTCTTCCTTGTTTTTGGATGTTGTCTTTCTGTTTGGCACAATAGCAAGAAGAGAAACCCTCAATTTTCAAACAGAGATGGTTGACAGGAAAGCCATGACGGCCACACCGCAGAAAATGAGTAGGGTCTGCAGTAGGGAGTGCCTACAAAAAAAATGTAAAAAAATAAATAAATAAAAAGCTTTAACACTTGATTTAGAGACATGAAATAACATTTGTGTTCATGGTCAAGGTCGTGTGTATCATACCTCAAACTGGATTCTTCCAGCAGGTCAGGAACTACATTCACCAAGGCTATGTAGAGGAAGCCTCCAGAGGTGAACGGAAGGATCCAGGAAGTAGCATTTTCTGGAAATAGGAGATCAATGCTGTCGTCCACGTGACGTCTGACAGGAATGTATTCATACATCCGGAAAAGATCCTACCTGTGCCTTTTGGTGACTGAGAACATAAAGCAAAGCAAGCCCCCAGGACGCCAACCAGCGCGGTGGACAGCTGCAGACGGGCAGCACTCCATCGGTCGAAGCCGGCTCGGAGCAAAATGGCAAAGTCACCCACCTGTGGACAATGACACGTCTCATATGGCTGGAGTGGCTAAAACTTTAACGACTTCACATCGCAGTTGCGGGCCTTCGAAACTGAAGGCAAATATGAGTTCACTCAAATCAAGACATTTATTTGTGCAATATATTCAGGTTCAAGCATCTCACCTCGTGTGGGATTTCATGGAGCAAGATGGCAAAGGTGGTAAGAAAGCCAACCTGCAAAGCAATGTATTATCAGTGAAATTCCTTTGACTATTCTGTATATACTGTAAGCAAGACTGTGCAAAAGGACCTCTTGCCGTTTCAGTCCTAGCATTCATGTTATGTGTCATATGCCAATAGTTTGCACAAGCGCACCAGTGAAATGACGTGTGTGTGTGTGTGTGTGTGTGTGTGTGTGTGTGTGTGTGTGTGTGTGTGTGTGTGTGTGTTTGAGGCATCTAGCTAACTTCCTCTCTGGCACATACATTCATAGCTCCCGCTGACAGCCTTATGTCACACCAGCTGGACTCGTCTTGTTCCACCTATGATGCTGTATATGTTCATCACCTCAATGGATAACAAGCCGTGTTTCTGTTGCTCGCCCATTTTGTCCTTTAATGGTTACATTACAAAATTTGGAGTTTCATTTCATATACATTTAGAACACTTGGTATTCATGATGTCATACATGTACAAGTGGTTCAAACACTACAAAGGGGTGCTAACACTGTCAGCTCATATTTAACTATTTCTTAAGAATAATGATGAAATTCAGGCTGGAACTAACACATATTTTAATTTTCGATTCATCTCTTAATTATTCTGTAAATAAAAAAAACTTTCAAGTGCCATCCCTTTTTTCAAAGAACAGGACATTTCAAATTGACAATTACAAAAAAAATAATGCACAAACTGCATGAATTATTAAGATTCAGTTACTAGTTTGGTTCGTAACAGAAAACAGGCCCACGTATTGATCATTTTTTTTAAGTAAAAGCAGGTTTTTGCAAAGGTGTTGTATGACATGTATGTATGACAATTATACTTTAACTATATGAACCACTTCATGAATCTTCTCTGTGGAAATTGCTATACCTGTACATACAAAATGTACTTGGAGTAGTTACATTCAATTATGCAAGTATGCACAGAACAGTATAATACTGTACAAGCGGTTAACATCCATATTGTTAAATGCCATGAACACAGTTGCTCACCTTTTTGCTTACAAGGAAGCTCCCTGCGACAGCCAGTCCATGTGTAAAGTTGTCAATGCAGTTGGCCAGGAGGTTCAGGTAGCCACTTGTCTGAAATACAGTTATTTAGGTCAAACATCTGGATTAGGCTACAAGTTTTAAGACAAGAATTTCTCTCTGAATGGAAAATGATCTGCTGAAAGTTCGTTGTTAGCCGTTGTGCTGGTAAATCCATGTATCAAAGGTGACGGGGAAGTTACGTCCAAAAACAAGAAAGTTTATTCACTCGTTCATATTTTAGGTGTACAGTAACCTGAATTGAATGTAAGTGTATTTTTGCCAGTGAATGATTTTTGAACAGCAGTTCATTTTTGGCCAAGAGTGGCTCAACGCCCTGAGCCTTACGGTAATTAGGCAGGAAAAGCAATTATTTGGCCATCAACACTCACACGGCGCATCACAATGCGATGTGTGTTTGGACAGGGGGGGAAAAAAAAACCACTAACTCACAGCAGCAAATCTGACATTTTAGTGTAAACTTTGCCTTCCCAGTTGAATCATAAATACATCAACAGCAAACCTGACACATCACATTGATTTATTTAAAGCACCCTGCGAGCCTTTAGGTATATGTGAAAGAAATGGTAACAAGTTATTTCCGACCCCGAAAACAGTAACAGCGTAAAATAGCGGCTCTATTATCTCCCAGCCACAGCTGGAATAGCTGGTTTTCCTGTATACTGTGGTAGACCTGCAGCCTCAATTAAAGTGAAATCCCTGGCTTTCATAAAGTTAATTAGGGATAACAGCCTGGTTCAAAAACGTCAAGAAATACATTCACTGAAAAGTGACTTAGAAATATAAAATTACTTGAAATGTTTTGTACGCTGAATAATGCACTTTGAGGTACATCCTTGGTTTCCAGTCTCAGCCTGGTTCCTATAGCAGATTGCTTATACCATCACCATGTAACACAGTCCTGTGTTTTTTTTTTAATTCTTTAAAATAAAAGAAAATTCAAGCAACAGGTTTTCCCTCATGGTTTTGAGGTTGTAGGGTGATATCTCAACCTGGACATTGCACTGGAAAAAGAAAAAAACATAACATCCTATGGCTCCATTGGATTTACATAAATCGGACATTGGTTGCACATGATGAAACCTACCGGTTCAACTAACACATATCATTTGAATATTTTTGAGGAAAAAAAAATCGAAAATCGCATCAGATGACCATATTTTAATCATGTGTAAAGGATAGTTGAGGATATTTCTTTTCCAGTGTAGAGTGGATGGAAACATTGGGTAATTGCCAGTACAGTATAGCGGAGTTCGCAGAGAACATATGGGAGCTTGTTCATATTTGGATGATGAACTTCATTCAAAAAACTGTTAAATTATGAACTGAACTAGTTCATTTTAAACTTAATGAGTTGAACTTTGAACCAGTTCACGCACAAAATGAAATTTTGCAACATTGGCTCTGTCTGTCACCTGGACAGCAGATGCATGAACTGTAAATACGTGAGTGGCTTCTACTTAATGAAGTGAGCCGTGCCACATGGCTCGAACTGGATTCTTGTTTTAATTGAATTTCGCTGATGATTAGGCATGTACTTTCGATTTAATGAATGCTTGCAAAAATCATCAATAAACATTTTAGAGCAAATGTGCGCACTCTGGTTAATGGGATCCGGAAGTGGAATAAGAAAAGTGAGCCAATGGTAAACACCATCCAGGATATTATGTAAATATATAATCCATCCATCCGTTATCTAAGCCGCACATCTTCACAAGGGTCGCAGGCGAGCCGGAGCCTATCCCAGCTGTCTTTGGGCAGTAGGCGGGGGTAAACCCTGATCTGGTTGCCAGCCAAGCGCAGGGCACACAGAGACGAACAACCAGTCATACTCGCAATCATACTTAAGGATAATTCAGAGTGATCAATTAACCTAACGTTTTTGGAAGGTGGGAGGAAACCGCAGTATCCGGAGAAAGACCACGCAGGCACGGGTAGAACCAGCAAACTCCACATAGGATGGTCGGGGTGCCCGGAATCGAATCCAGGACCGCTGCACTGTGAAGCAAGCGTACTAACCCAGTCGATCACCATGCGGCCGAACAAATAATCATGACCTTCAAATAACAACACACAAAACCAACATGAGGAGCGTGCCGACAATGTCACCACACCTTATTTAATGATCAGCACAACCACAAGCGCACAGGTGCATATTTAAAACCGTTCCAATGACGGGCCAGGAAATGACAACTGCGCAAGACATGAAAGAGCACACTTTCGGTGCTTTGTGAGGTGATGCTCTCTGAACATTTGACATTTTTTTGGCACTTAGCCTCCTTTCTTGACTTTTGTGGCCAATGTAGAAGCCAGATGATTTGAAATGGAGAGACAGTGGCGTCATAAACTGTAACTTTATTTGGCCAATGGTGATTTTGTGTCTTCATTTTGCCCATACCCTTTCTAAAATATATTTCAATGGACATGTATAGCTCGTGTGCTAAGACAACAGCTTCAAGCAATCACCATTAAAAGTGGGATATACGGTAGCGTAGCTTTCAGCAAAAGCACACTTTTTTTTGTATAGCTTAACTCGCATAAAACTTAGCCATGATACGTGACTTCATGTGAGATGTCAGCATTATGGTCAGAGACCTCAGCTCAGCAATCCAAGAATTGATTGCGGCCATGTTTATTGCATGGTCCACACTTATTCAATAAGACTGACATCCAAAAACATGCAAGACATTTAATTGAGCTTTAACAAGAAAATAACTTCAAAGCTTTCAATTTGAAGGCATGTGAAAAAAAGTGGGGGTCGTTGTTGTCAACGTAGCGTAACAGTTAAGAATGGTCAAATGTTACTTGAAACATTGTTGGCACAATCAATAAAAGTTTTAGAATGGCCACAGTCGAACCCTGAAAAAGATCATTTCCAATAGGATTTTATTTATTTATTTATTTTTATTTTTTTTCAAAAATACTGGCAAATCAGAGACCGTTGTCCCAGGACAAATTGTGTTTGACCTTTTAAGTTCCATTAAAGATTATAGTCATTATGCACAACTTATTATCTTGAGTCATTTGCTCTCCGACAGCACATTTAAATCAGAGGCTTAAGCTTCATCATGGTCATTTGTTGCTTTTATGTTCACTGCAAATGTTTATCACTCATCAGCGTGCATACCTTGACTTTCTCATATGTTCCCTGCAGACTCTGATGCTTGGAATATTTCTGTGATTCAGGCTGAGACCCATTTCCATGTAACACAGCAGCCTTTCCACTGCAAGCTGAACTTGACTGCGTAACAGAAGGGGGGGTGGGGGGGCACATTGATCATACAAGTCCTTGGTGTGACATCCACCATTATCACAGACAAGTGGGTAAAAATGCATTTTCCAATGACCAAATGCCAATGTTCCATCTCACTGACAATTTGAATTAAAACAGTTTCATGGAAAACCGAAAACAGTTGCATGAAAGTACGACTTCAGGACCACACACTGCAACAATCAGCACTAGACGGTGAGTAATTGGGAGGGAAGGCGTGATCATCATTCTTGAAAGCTTTCTTTTGTGAACAGACTAGATATCTCAAAAGGCCACCAGTGAGGTGGCTAAAACATTATCAAGACATCATGAATGAATCAGTAGTTCCAGAATGTTAACTTGGGGCAGTTGCCATTAAAGATGTAAAGAACTTACAATATAGTGTCTTTAAGTGGGGGTTGGTGGCGGGGTTGCATATGTATGGCATGCATTCAGATGTGTGACTAATGCTAGAGACGAACATGTCTTTGTCACAACCTCACAGTGGCACATTTCCCCGAAAGCTAAACTATCCCTTGAAACACACTGAAAGAAAGGATCACTGAATACAGTGAACAATCAGAACCATACAGCACAAAGAGGTTTCTGAACTACACAAACGAAAAAAAAAAGAAAGAAAAAAAAAACCCACAACATACACCTGCTGCATGGTCTTCCTTCAGAAGGCTGTCAGAGGTTTTAATTGAGCACTCCTATGAAAACCTGACTTAGCTACATGAAAGGGTCAAATATGAGTTACAGGGACTAAAGTAAAATACAAACTCTTGGATGTGCCCTCATCAAATTATCCGGGTGAACGTATTTGAATATATATATATATATATATATATATATATATATATATATATATATATATATATATATATATATATATATATATATATATATATATATATATATATATATATATATATATATATATATATAT
>NW_017805139.1:1700716-1740716 GCF_001891065.2 Hippocampus comes
GAAAAGGCCGATACCTGAGAGGTACATCCAGATGACCATACCTGAAGCACTCGAAACTGCCAAACAAATTCTATATATATATACACACACACACACACACAGAGATGCGCAATGAATTGAAGGGTGAGCTACAGAACTTACAGTCGAGTTAAAATTCAGGTCTGAATGTGATGGCGGATCTTTGTGTCCATCTTGGTCTGAGAACATCTTCTCTAGGAGAAGGAATGCCAGGAGGCCAGTGATTACCCACAAGCCCTGTGTCATGTAGTGTTTTTCTCTGGTGGCTGGAGAAAAAGAAGGCAAATGTGATTTCTAAGAACAGAGTAGCAACAGGTTTCTACTACGATAAGCATGGGAGCTACTGAAACAGAGCAGGAACTGTTTCATTAGCCATTGTTGTATATTAGAGCAGTGGTCCCCAACCGGTGGCCCGCGAACCAGTACTGATCTGCGGGTCATTTGGTGCCGGGCCGCACAGAAAGAATAAATAACTTAGATTCCTTCCATTTTATTCATTTCAGAATCTGAAAGATGTTTTATTTTGAAAAATTACCGGATTCTCCGTTATATCAGTCTACAGTATGTCACTCTTGACTCAGGTGAATTCGCGCTTCTCGGTCACGTGATAGGTTGGTTACATTACGTTACAAACGTCTTTGAAAAGTTTTTTTTTCTGAAGGGGAAAAGGCCCAGCCAGGAGACAGAAGAGGAGCCTACGACTTTCAAGAAAGAGAAGGCTACATGTAATAGACAGTAACAGGAGTCCTATTTCAAAAATGGCTATATCTCAACGGGAGATTCACACGCACCAAGCCTACTTCGCATAATAAGTGGCAATGGTGAGTCGTATTTTTCATGCACTTTTTATTTGCGGCGTATCTTATTTTGAAGGCACGTTTAAATGTTACCATAGCGACCAGAGAAGGTTGCGGCCAGATAGGACGTTCCTCCTGTCATGATTCGTGTTTATTATGTTTCGAAAATACCACACTTTTCATGTAGGTTCATATTATATTGTTGTATGTATCTGGCCTTAAAGGCCGGTCCCTGAAATTATTGTCTGACATGAAACCGGTCCGTGGGGCAAAAAAGGTTGGGGACCTCTGTATTAGAGGTCATTGAAATTGACCTGTGGTCATAATTTGAATGAAGAAAGATAAATAATGACAAAAATCAGACTCAAAATTAGCGATGATAGAATGGGAGTGGCAGCGATGGGAAGATGACCCACCTGAAGAACCAGAGAGCGCCCATGCTTCAGGGAGGAGGTGAAGGAATACATCACCAAGAAGCCCACCGATAGCGAAGCTCAAAAGCCTCTTTAGCTTTTGGTGTCCAGCTGAGAATAACAAAAGTGTGACATTAATGATGCAGCAGGATCTAAAATGAACATCATTTCATTTGATTATCTTTCATTCTCTTCACAAACTCAATCATCGTTTGAATGAGTAAAATCGGATTCATTTAAGATGAGCATCGCTGGCTCGTGGATGAAAATGAATGAATTGAAACAGTTTACCAACACGTAGCGTAAGGAAAAGAATTGTTTTATCACTTACAAATGGGGAAAAAGGGCGTCTTTCAATTTCGATCTGCATTAAGCTAAAACAGAACAATTTAGGAGCTTACTGAAAGGTTTAAGGCAGTTAGGACCACAGAAAATGGGGCAATAATGGATCTTTCAGCCTGACTGACCAAAAACATACAGCCAATGAAACAAAGGAGTTTGTTTTCAAGAACTAAAATTCCGACAAAACACCCCTTGGAAGGAGGTGAAATTTCAAATTACCAAGTGACAGCCTTTAAACACAGGATTGAGAGATCTGTCAAGTTATTTCCTCTCCACATTATTATTCTTATTTTGCAGCTCCCCTTGTCAGATCGCACTTGAAAACCAAAGGGCAAAAATACAAGCGTGGTACGATTGGAGGGGAAACAGAAAAGGTCACAAGCGTGAAGGTGATTTACAGTAGCTTGCGTCTGATAACACTGGTCAACAAATTTTTCCTTTTTTTTTTTTTTTGCTTCGTTTAATGAAAGATGCAAGTAAAATTTTGGAGAATACATTTTTGCACTGATTCTAATATTTTTAATCAAGCACATCAGGTTTTCATTATAATGATCATCCTCACATGTAATGTAGTCATATATTCAGTCCTATTTACAAATTAAGAGTTAAGTCCAGCAACAGGTGGGGTTTGTTTTTTTCCGGTAAGGTCATAGCTATAAATTACAATGCATGGTGAATTCCATATTGTGCAAGCTTTTATAGGTCAAACTGAAAAACTAAACAAATAAATAAAAATGTCAAAAAGTGGATGCAGTATAAAAAAATAAAAAAAAAATAAAAAAGCAAAGGCATTTTTTGAAATCACCGTCACGAATACATTTAGAGACACATAAAGCCATCTCTGAGTGAAATTAGCTGCTGACCAGTGTTATCAAAGCACAGTGCAGACGAGATTAACTATTTGTACTTATGTAGTCATATGTGCACACACATGACCAGGTCTCTCTCTATCTTGACTTAGCCTCATCTTCTGTTTGTGTACCGTCACTGCGTACAGGGAATTGCAACCAGCTCAATGTCATCTGTTTCACAGTGACTGTTCATAGTTTCCAATGCTGTGCCCATGTTGATAGGCAAGTTAAAAAAAGGGGCTAAAAATGTCAGGAAATTCGCAAAGACAAAAACAGTGGTAGCCAAATCACAGTCATTATGCAGAATGTTACAGACAGCTAAACATAGGCAAAGTGTGTGTCTGAGTGTTTTGTGGTGATTCAACTATTCTTGAGAATAGTTCTTCCCATTTGAAGTCATGTTTAAGTCCCACACAATGTGTGTAAACTAGGTTTTGTAAGCATTTAGGTACAGTGGCTTGAAAAAGTATTCGGCCCCCTTGGACTTTTTGACCTTTTGCCACATTTCAGGCTTCAATCATAAAGATAGAAAATTGGATCCTTTTTTTTTTGGAATCGACACCAGGTGCGACAATTATCGTGAAATGGAATGATTGTAAGTGAAAAGGGCATTATCAAGTATCAATACTAGGTCTTGTCGAATCCTCAAATATAAGTACTGTGCTGTACTTGTATTCATACTCTTGTCTAAAAAGTGGTATTGGTTCATTTCTCTTTGGGCATATGCAGACAACCGAAGTGCAACAGTGAAAAGGTTTTCAGATCACATGACACATTTTGCAAAATACTGTAAACCATGCATGTTGCTACCTACATTAAAATCTGATAAGAATTCATCTTACACGACCTACCTTCGGTTTTCAGGGCTGCTCCAGCTTCGATTGGGATGACGAGCAAGGGGAAAATTCCACTCAGGCCTACAACAACTGAGCCCACAAGGGACAAGACCCAAATATGAGCATGCTCACTAGCTAGGAAGTCTGCTAGGGCCTGGAGGCCTTGAAGGTCATCAGTGAAGTTAGGACCTGATCTTGCAGCCGTAGCTGTTGCGTGAGCCATGGTTGTTTGAGTAATTTTCTGGCCTGATGCCACCTCAGAGGGCAGCATCAGCAGAGTGACTAAGATTAACAGAGCAGATACAGCCCAGGTGGGCCTCCGACCGCGTTCAACTTTCATCTGTCCCATGGGCCAAAGAACCCATGTAACTGGTAATTCTGTAACGACAGCAATATATATGCAGTAGTTTAGCACAACAAATGGAAATTCAATTCTCAATCCTTTATTTTGTGAAAAAGTTCAGACCGAAAACAATATTGCAGTCTAACATGGTGCAGAAAATCAGTCACTATGGGAAAAAGCAAGAGAAATAGGGGAATACTCTGTCATAATGTGATTAGTAGGATGATAGTTCCTTGTTAGCATATGAAATGTTCTGATGTATTGTATTGTTTTATATGTTGTAGTCAGGACCAGAATACAAGTGTGCCTCACCTCCTTATGATGCCTATACAGTCAAACCTCGGTTTTCGAACGTCTCTGTTTTCGACCAAATCGGTTTTCGACCAAAGATTTCTAGTTTTTTATGCCTCGGATGACGACCGAAAATCGGTTCTCGACCAAACTGAGCGCATTTGAATGCACCATTTGACTCCTCTCGCCTTCCTTACACGAGGAAGTGATGCTTCTTCGTGTAGCGTTCCATTGTGAGCAGATTTTCAATAAAGATTTTTTTTTTAAAAAAAGAGCGTGGTTTCGGTTTTTGAACAAATCGGTTTTCAAACAGCCTTCTGGAATGGATTATGGTCGAAAACCGAGGTATGACTGTATTGGAAAAACGAATAAACAGTTGCACAGGCGATGTATGCTAGTTAAAAAAAAATCAGTTACCAGTCTGAAAAGACAGAGGCTCGCTGATGACTCTTGGAGATATTATAAACTTGGAAAACTTGAGACAAGAGAGCTGCTCTACATGTCAAAGGCAGTTAACGTTTTTGGCGATTTTTTTCAATTACTGATAGGTATTTCATTAAACATCATATTTGCTTGGGAAAATATAACCAATGAATGGCGATTGTAATTTGTATTTTTTAAGTACCACGTTTCCATGTCAATGGTATCGATCAGCCACATTAGCACCCGCTAACAGAAAAAGCTTTACAGCCGATGTCAGCCATAACGAGGAGATTGAGGCCAAAAATATATAAAAATATTTACAATATCAGCAATGGGATTTGCACCATGGAGTACTGCATTTTTACAGCTACACAATAATTTGCCTCAAAAATTGTAGTTTTTAAAAAAAAAAATCAGGTTAGCTATGTTTTTAATCTGTTAAATTGATTTCATTACATGAAAGACAAAGTGGACGTGTTAAATATCATATAATTTAAGGAATAAATATGATACTCTCTGATCCTATTAAATAGAAATATTTATCTTTCACATGGACAGAAAATAGCCCATTCAGAAATAACTTTTATCTAACCATTATCATTATTACAATTTTATACTCACGGGTACTGTCAAGGGATTCAATAAATACCATGGTTTGAATATCAGGCAATACGGCAAAGCCCTCAGTCACCTGTTTGAAGCAGTTAAAACAGTAACAAAAATCTGAGGGACGTGTACCAAGAATTAACAGAACAAAATGTTACATATTTTGGTTTAAATATGTATTTTTCCATAAACTATTACACAGATGCATATTTATGTATGCATAATTAGAGTAATTGCATTTGTTTTGATGGTACGATGTAATTTTCTATCATGTTTGTAAATTGAAGTTAACAAGAGTGTTAAAGGGTGTATAAGGGCTGTAAATGGATGACTGACGGGATGTTGACATGCTCAACTTGATTGTATCCACATCTTACGTTTCAGTTCTATTTTCAAAGCAGTTATTTTAAAACTGTTTGCTTTGAAGAAAATTTGTGAGGCCTACGGGATGTACAAGTACCCGTGCAGTAGTTTGTTGTTGAATATGGAGTCGGAATAGTAATAATTTACGCAGTTTACTTTTAGGGGCAAATTTCTATGAAAGCAATTGGTACACAAGCTGTGTGGCATTTTTTTCCGCACTACTTTTTAATGAAAAAACATCTCGTTCAAACTTTTAGGGGTGAAGAAAATACTTTAATTTGATCCGACATACATTTACTTAAGATGCTAATAAAATCAACTTGACTGCTCTCATCACTGTCTGACGTTGTATCGACCGCAAAGGAGTTTCAGGGAAAGATTACATAACATACTGCAGACAGATACTTCATCAAATAATACGTAAGAACTCAAACTAAACATATTTAACCAAACATCCACTGCGCCAAATGAGTGCTATCTTAATTTTATTTATCTGTCAAGGTCCGTCTAAACTAGATCCGACCCATGCACTTAAATTAGCAAGCTAACGTTAGCACAATAATAACACTTGCACGCTAAAGTCAGTAGCTGCGACACGTTCAATCAGTGCGCGGTACTGTCACAAGCATCACTTGCAAGTTAGTGACGTGGCACCCAATCGATTTTACACTTACAATACCTTATGGTTTAAGCAGTCTTTGCACCAGAGTATCCCTGCCATCCAGGCCAATTTTACTGCACGCTGCCTTGCCCCGTACGCCAGACAGGATCCCCACCGGCAGCCGAAGGCAGGAAAGGTCCGGCCGCAGCTGCCTTCTAGGAGCACAGCTTTTTTTCTCCCCCTTTCCTCCAGCAGCCACGTATGAGGTAGCTGGAGAGGAAAAACTGGCACATGAGAAAGGAAGTAGGAGAAGTGGATAATCACGCCCCACAGAAACGAAACACTTCGGGACCGACTTGCTTTCGGACTACATGCGTAGTTGAGCTAGGCGTGTGCAGTTTTACATACGCAAGTTGTTGTATTAGTTCCATGGCCCCACGTTTAATCACAATGCTGTCGCGTTCACAAAATGAGCAACCCAAGGATTCAGTTAAACAAAAATCTACAGTTACAAAGTTTCACAAGTTTAATCAACAGGTCAATCGACAAAATCGATGATAGAAATAAAAATAATTTACACCGTACTGTAGGAGTACTGAGCACTTTTTAAGAAAAGACTCTGAAATGCAAGTGCAAAAGTAAAATTGCATTTCTTCATTGTTTTTTTTTTTACAATACCCGTTTTGATAACTTGGCGCAAAACAAAAGAAATATCACAAAAAAATAGTTTACCTCCTTTATTAACTTGTATTGTGCTTGTAATGGAAAGGAAAAACTTTGGCTAAACATGATTAGAGATTAAACGCCCCAAATAGGCCTTTGCCTGAAGTTATGATGGAAAGGTCCCCTTTGGTATGGGAGTACAGTACCAGGCAAAGGTTATCCTCTAATTCAATTTTTTTCATGTCTTAATTGTAGTGTCATACTTAAATCATCAAACCCGGTGGTCGACGGATTTGTACGACGGCTTAACAGTGCAGAGGTGCAGCATTCGATACTGGCTTTCCTGTGTGGAGTTTGCATGTTCTCCCCCTGACTGCGTGAGTTTTCTCCAGGTCCCTCCCACATTCCAGAAACATGCGTGGCAGGTTAATGGAACGCTCTAAGTATAAATTGTCCCTAGGTGTGAGCGCAGATGGTTGTTTGTCTCTGTGTGCCCTGCGATTGGCTGGCAACCAGTTCAGAGTGTCCCCCGCCTACTGCCCGAAGACAGCTGGGATAGGCTCCAGCAGGCCCCACGACCCTTGTGAGGATAAGCGGATCAGAAAATGGATGGATGGATGAATGTTTTATTATTTGATCATTTTGATTCTTCAAAGTGTGTACCATTTTCCGAGATAACAGCTTTGCAAATCTTGGTCATTTCTCAGTCAGCTTTATGATTTGGATGATGTTTTTTTGACGTGGAATGACTTTCACTTCACAGCTGTTGAATTGTCAACTTGAATTTCTTGACGTCGATTGTGTTTGAGACCATTCTAATTTGAAGGTGTTTCCCAAATTTTGACTGGTGCTATTCCTTTGGGTCATACAAATTTAAATATTGCAAATTGAATTGTTCATTTCATTTCAAATACTTTAATGTCACCAAAGGGAAATTTGTCATGGATACTGAACTGGTTCTGCAGTTTACAGTTGGCAGTACTGTATCAGACACACATCAGGGCGACACACACCACAATCCCGTGAAAAAAAGCAATCACCGATAATTAATCAATTCAGTGCAGTACACACTCACCGATATATTTGCATTCATTATCTTAATAGATGTAGGAATAAAAGAATGTTTGTAATGGTTCAAAATTACAGATCTCAAAATGGTAAGCTGCTGAACTGTAATCTTTATGCAGCAGGCCCAGGATGGTGGCGTCATCTGAAAATTTGATGATGTAATTATTAGGATGGATCGTTGGTATATAAAGTAAAAAAATTCCTTTGGGAGCTGGCACATCCTTGGGGGGCAAAAGTGCTGGAGTGTCTGAACCCAGAGAGGACATTGTTAACTTTGGCATGCTGCGCATGGTTCGTTAGAAAGGACATAAACCATTTCAAAATAAAAGGATTGACAGTTTCTCAATTGGTAGATGTGGCTCTAGCGTATTAAACGCTGAGCTAAAATCGACAAACAAAAGTCGAACAAAAACTTTGGGGTCTGCCTGATGTTAAGTGACCAGATGACTAATACCTGTAGTATTAATTACATCATCTGTGGCACGCCCCCACTTTTAGGCAAACTGAAAAGGATCTTCTTGAGTGAGGACACTATGATTCTCTCAAAACATTTTATTACATTTGTTTATTACATTATATTTGATGTAAGCACAACTGGATAAAAATCATTATTTTCCTGGATAGGGTTTTTTTTTTTTTTTTTTTTTTTTTTTTAATTAGTACCGGTATTAAAACTAATTTCTTCCAGCAGGTGGGAACGGTGTGCTGATTTACAGATTTTTGAAAGACAGGACACAGCGCCGGTGTCAGCTTTTCCGCACAGATTTTAAGAAGGAACGTGAAAATGCCATCTGGCCCTGTGGCGTTCTTGGAACTACCGTGTTTGAAAAGGGACTTTGGTGGGTTCAGTCAGCTTTCTGGCATCCTGGTCGACGACACATATAGGTTTTAATACGTACATTATCACACTCAGAAGAGAAATCATGGTTCTCAAATCGAAAAAAAAAAGTCATTTAATTCATTTGCTTTTTGCATATCATTCGGAGTACTCAAACATGTCTTGCCAGTGGTCATGTTGGTGATGGCCTTCATAGTATCCCACAACTTCTTAGAATTCCCAGCATGAAAGTTCTGTTCAATTGTATCCTTATAGCTTTTCCTCGCATCCCTAAGCATGCAGTTAAGTTTCTTTTTACAATTTATGAAATCTTTCATCTTTTTGGTTCTGTAAAGTTGATTGTTTGGGTATATATTTATTTCTCTATGAGGTATGACATTGACCACGCAGAACTGAATGCAATCAGTGACAGACTCAGCGCCATCATTCACATCCATTTCATGAAAGATGCTCCATTCAGTAGTCATGAAGCATCCTTTGCTCCTCCTTTGGGTCTATGAGGGTGCATAGGAGTTTGCCATACTGGTCTACATGTGCTTTGGGGAGTTAAGCATTTGTCCATGTCCCCCATGGGATCTTCTAGAGCAGGGGTTTCAAACATACGGCCTGCGGGCCAGAACCAGCCCCCAAGGAGGTTCGATCAGGCCCGCAGGATAATTTAAAAGTGAAAAAATACATAAAAGACACGGAATATTTTAATAAGGTGCAACTCATGGAGTATCCGCTAGGGGACACACTGTTTTGATCAGAGTAAAAGACAACATTGTTTTGATCAGAGAAGAAGACAAGAGCAGCCTCAGTCTGTCACTGAGACAGACCCAACACAGCAGACGCTATCAAGGACGTGAATACTTTATTCTTTACACATTTAATAGCACTCTCCTTAGTTTGTAAGGTGTAGGCAGGAATTCAATTTAGATGTTATATGCTCGTGTAAATGGTTTAAAAATTCCTTTCTTTATAAATCTCGTTTAATCTTAAAGTTCATTACTATATTTTTCAAGACCAAATACTTGTTAAAGTTTGTACAATCAGTGGGATCAGTTGCAATGCATATATGTGAATGATAAAAGTAAATTGCACATTTGTCTAAGGAAATCTAAGGTGCTTCATGAAATGTTTCGTAAAAGATATGTTCATTTCAACTTTTTCCAAATGTTCTTGTGCTTCTTTAGACCAAAACAAAGGAAAGACATATTATTTTGGTTATTTATAGCAGAGTATGGTATAATTTTAATGGTCCGGCCCACTTGACATCTACCGAGGCCGTATGTGGCCCACAATGTGAAATGAGTTTGACACCCCTGTTCTAGAGAGAGTTTGGTCCATATTACCTAGACAGTCAGATTTGAGATTTAAAACTTTATTTTTAGAAATAAAAATATGAAAAGTGTGGCGAGCAATCTTATTTGGCCCCTTTGCTGTCAGTGCAGCCAACTAACTCACTCCAGAAGTTCAAAAGGGCAGTTAAAGTCCTAGACAGGAAACCAATGCACTTCCACAGAGGAACGCAATCCTGGAATAAGTTGCTAATACACTTTAGAGACTGTGATAACTTTCCACTTTCCGCCCCCCAAAAAAAAAAAAAATTTAAACATTGGCTAAAAATATATCAGACATGCACCCATTACACACCATTTCCAGACTCCAGCCCGTTCCAGTGGGCTTCTGGCCAATCAATTTGTACCTCTAAGTGATTTGTCTGTCCTGGTCTTTTGTCTTGTAATTGAGTACTGCAACTGTTTGTAATGTCTCTTTTATGATGCCTTTCCGATTTGGTTTTTATTTCTGTCATAGTGGTCTTAAACCTTTATGTGTCTCACTGTGCTATTTTAATAACCAGCCTTGGGACTATGGCTGAAAACTAGCATTTATGCTAAATCTGGCACATTTACACATTTTATTCTTGTGTCGATTAATGTGCATTGTCCCAATGAAATAAATAAATAAACAACGTTCCCTGATGCACCAGTCAACACTTTTTCATCACTATCCTTATTCCCCCTAACCTGGTGTACATCCTTTCCATCTCTGTTTGTCTGAACAATCTGTAAAGATCTTTCTCACCTATTTTTTACTGTCCGACATCACAGACGTCATCAAATGCCTCTTCTTTTGGCCTTTGCCACCACCTCCTTTGCCCGATGTTGCGTCTCCTTGTATTCCTGTCTCCTCTCCTCAGTGCTCTCACTGACCCACTTCCTGGCTAACCTCTGATATGCTTTCTTGCACTTTCTGGGTCCCCACCCAAGTCTCCTTCTCTCCTTTCCTACCAGAACACATTCCAAGTACTCTCCTGACTGTCTCTTGGATCACCTTGGCTGTCGTGGTACAGTCTTCTGTAAACCACCCCTATCCACCGAAAGCCATGTCACCTCTCTTTTCTTGAATAGCTGCATGACACCCTTCCTTTTTCAGCTTCCACTACATGGTTCTCTGCTCTGCCTTTGTCTTCTCAATCTTCATTCCCCCAACAGTTATTTTTGATTTCTTGATTTCCAGCCTCTTCTGGAAGAAAATGTTCTCCACAGCCATAGCCATACTTTTGGCAAGGTCCACCACCATCTGTTCCTCCAACTTGCCAGGATACCAAATTTACACATCACTTTTTAATCACCCGTTTCCTTCACTAACATGTCCATGACAGTCTGCACCAATCGAGAGTCTCTTTCGACCTGGGATGGTCAGAACTGCCCTCTTTAGCTCTTTCCAGATTCCCTCTCCCCCACAAACAAGTTCTTTGTCTTACAAAGCTTTTAAATGAAAAACGTCATCTGAAAAAATTACAGGTGGTAGGTTTTATTTATTTATTTTTTTCAGACTGCTGTCAAAAAATAGGCCATGTCATTTGAATCCGTAAAACAACTTTCCCCATTCGAAGTACAGTAATCCCGCTGAAGTCACCTCGAAACAATTTAGAGTGTTCCATTAACCTGACATGCATGTTTTTGAAATGTGGGTGGAAACCAGAGTACCCAAAGATAACCCACTCACACACAGGAGATGACCTGACTGCCCACAATAGAAACGTCTCCCTTGTTGCAGGTGGCAACAATGCTCTTCCATGGACAGTTTTGCTCATCCCAGCTGGATTGGTTCCTCTTTCTTCGCTGAGTCAACTTGCTGTGGAAATTTTAAGACACTGCGCCTGTTGACACCACAGCACTGCTCTGAAGGTGGCGATTTCTCTTGCATTCCTGTTGACGATAGTCCATTCTTATTGCTAATGTGATTAATGAGTCAAGGATTTGAGGGTTGATAACTAATACATCTTGAGTCCTTTTTGAAAAGATATCATGAAGGGCCGTGGCCTTTAATGCCCTCCCAGAGAAATGTGACACCATATATCTCACCTTGTTCTATAGTCAAGGCTGATGGCAAATATTTGTAGTGTATTCCACATTCCGTAATAAAAGGACGGCACTCCCCTTGCTCACTGGAGTACCTCTCTGCCTGAGATAGATGAAGAGCCGTGGTGTGTAGTGATGAAACTGATGCAGCAGAGATAGACTTGGGTGGTAATGGGGGGCCTTGAAACCATCTTAACTGTTGTTGACGAAGTAAATAGAGTGACTGGCTGGGACATCAGTCCAAAGATTTTTACACTTTGGGAATTTGGAAGTTTGTGCACAGATGGGAAAAGTGTGTCACAGTGCTGGGAGACTACATTGAAAAGTAAAAAAAAACTAAGGAAGCTTTTATCTGTATTGGAAGGTTGCTGGAGCCTATCCCAGCTGTCTTCAGGCAGTAGGTGGGGGACACCCTGAACTGGTTGCCAGCCAATCGCAGGGCACAGAGAGACGAACAACCATCAGCGCTCACACCTAGGGACAATTTATAAAGTCGGTCCTCAATGGCCGCTGTCCTGCCTGTTTTTCAGCTCCCAAGAGCGACACACCCACATCAAATAATCAGGATTGCTCGAATGCTGCTTCAGAACTGATCATCTGAATCAGGTGTGTTGCAGCTGGGAGAGCTGGAAAAGAGGCAGGACAGTGGCCCTACAGGCTCGGAGCTGGACATGCCTGATTTGTTCAATCAGCCCGCCATGCATGTTTTTGGAATGTGGGAGGAAACCAGAATACCCAGAGAAAACCCCCGCAGGCAAAGGGGAACTCCTCACAGGAAGGCTGGAGCTGGGATCGAACCCACGACCTCTACACTGTGAGGTCGACGCGCTAACCTGTCGCCTGCCGCGCGCGTGCGTGTGCGTGTGCGTGTGCGTGTGTGTGTGTGTGTGTGTGTGTATATCTATCTATCTATCTATATACTGTATATTTTTTAAACTAACACCGAATAAGATTATTGAAGTCACATAACGCACGTGAACACACACACACACACACACACACACACACACACACACACACACACACACACACACACACACACGTTCACGCATGCGCTATGTGACACTCGGGTACATTCAAGAACAAAACATGAAAGCATTTGTGTGTGTGGTGGGGACCATTTAGCTGACTATCAAGCATTAAATGAAACTGTTAAGCAGTCAATGAAACCTAGCAAGACAGTTTTTCAATGCCTTTGTCTTTTTTTACTTAATTGATTGCCTCGGGGGGTTTGGCCACTTGCACACGAGTGAGGACATCAAAATACACAGGTTTGCTCAGCGGGAGCTAGCAGCCAGTACAACAAGCGGATGGATTTAAAATTGGTAAAAAGGATAAACGCTTCGAAAAATGGATGGATGGATGGTTGCGAGAACACCCTTGGTTCTGCTGTTCGATAGTGTACGGCGGGAGATACTGGTGGGTAAAGTAAGTAAATGCCTTGAACGAAAGGTTGACACTGCGTTGAGGTTAGTGCGTGTTTACATTCAATGTGTAAAAAAACAAAAAAAAACAAAAAAAAAAAAAACCCAAAAAACTAAAGTGAATTTGCGGCAAAATGCTTTGGACAACATATGGTGTAGATAAAGCATGATATAAGTGTACTTCATTTTCTATGATGATAAAATTGAAAGTTTCCGTTTTTGGACTATCTATGACATGTTTTTCGGCAAAAGTGTAATTAGTAATCCAAGCCCGAAATTATTTACAGCTCTGGCGTATTGAGGAGAGGTTCACCGGTCCTTGATCCGTTTAGTGACGATTACACTGACGGACGAAAACCCACCTCTGTCAGTGCTTTGTCCGTCATTTTTTTGTGAGTTTATTTCCTGTTATTCGTAAGTCATAAGCAAAACAGGCGTCCGTCAGTGACGGAGTGCCATACCTTACGTAAGTCTTGATGGAATGCCCACCTCTGGTGGTCATCACAGTGGACAGCTATTAAAAGGTAGCTCTTTTCTACATGAACAAATCCACTCCAAAAAAATCCCTAAAAATCCAGATGTAGGTTATTATAATTCCTGCATGAATGGATTTAAGTTCTCTGGGTTTCCTCCCACATTCCAAAAACATGCACTGTTGGCTAAGCGGACACTCTGTATTGTCCTTCGGTGTGACTCTTGAGTGTGAATGGTTGTTTGTCTTTGTGTGCCCTGTGGTTGGCTGGCAACCAGTTCAAGGTGTACCCCGCCTACTGCCCGATGATAGCTGGGAAAGGCTTCAGCATGTCCGAGACCCTCGGGGGATAAGCGGTTTGTATCATGGATGGATGGATGGATTTTAGGACACCCTGTAGGCCTATTTGACAGAGAATTTGCTTGAGTGTTTGATGTTTGTGGTTCATGTGTCATTTCCTCTCTGCATGCTCTCACTCTACTGTACACCCCACTTGTTCCTCTAAGGGGTTTTATATTTTGATTAGAAAACACTAATTTATTGAAACTTAAAAAAACAAAACGATCTGTCAGTGCTTTGTCCGTCATTTTTTTGTGAGTTTATTTCCTGTTATTCGTAAGTCATAAGCAAAACAGGCGTCCGTCAGTGACGGAGTGCCATACCTTACGTAAGTCTTGATGGAATGCCCACCTCTGGTGGTCATCACAGTGGACAGCTATTAAAAGGTAGCTCTTTTCTACATGAACAAATCCACTCCAAAAAAATCCCTAAAAATCCAGATGTAGGTTATTATAATTCCTGCATGAATGGATTTAAGTTCTCTGGGTTTCCTCCCACATTCCAAAAACATGCACTGTTGGCTAAGCGGACACTCTGTATTGTCCTTCGGTGTGACTCTTGAGTGTGAATGGTTGTTTGTCTTTGTGTGCCCTGTGGTTGGCTGGCAACCAGTTCAAGGTGTACCCCGCCTACTGCCCGATGATAGCTGGGAAAGGCTTCAGCATGTCCGAGACCCTCGGGGGATAAGCGGTTTGTATCATGGATGGATGGATGGATTTTAGGACACCCTGTAGGCCTATTTGACAGAGAATTTGCTTGAGTGTTTGATGTTTGTGGTTCATGTGTCATTTCCTCTCTGCATGCTCTCACTCTACTGTACACCCCACTTGTTCCTCTAAGGGGTTTTATATTTTGATTAGAAAACACTAATTTATTGAAACTTAAAAAAACAAAACGATCCATCTCACCCCACTGTATATTTTCTTCTGTACTATTACATGTATTGAACTGCATTGTCTCTCTCTTCCAAGCATCAACTTGTCCATTACTGTTAATGTGTTCCCTACACAACAAGACAGCTGCAAAATATGTGTGAAATGTTATCAAAAATAACCCTCAATAGTTTCTGAAGCAAATAGATGTGTAGCATGATCAAATGAAGCTGCACAGGTAACTAGCATCTTTAAAAATGCTTTTTCTCAATGTGGAGTAGGCAAATTATTATATAGGGTTCTTATTTAACCATTGTCAAAGTCATAATGAAATGTTTTCAAAAAAACACGAAAAAACCGAAATTTTTAGCAAGTACATTGGTATTTTCGACTATTTTAACAGGAAGCAAAAAAGCAATTATGCTGTGAGGCTATCAACAAACTGTATACAGTATATGTTGTTCTGAGTCACCCACCTGAGTCCTAGTAATCATTCATTATTGTGTGCCCTCCTCATGTCGAACAATCCATTTTAATATATATTCGTCTTATATTCATACAACCCTGTATCAAACTAAATAGATGAGGGGGAAATGCTATATGTTGTCTTGACAAAACATATAACTCTTTTGAGACTTGAGCTGGTTTCTTATTATTAGAATGTTTGTTTCAGAAGCATATATCTCAGTTTTGTATGAATTGCTAATCCAAATAATTGGCCCTTTGAGCAAGTATGCAGATATGTTGGGCCATTGTGGAGAAAAGGACAAAGAAGCCCCCTGCTTCCGTGGTTATTTTGTGTCTCAAGGTATGTGGCCACTAGGTGGTGCATGCAATAGCAATTCACTGCGCCGAGAGCAGGCAAGAAAACGTCACATACAGTCCATTAAAATGATTCATTTAGAAAAAAAAAAAAAGTATGGGAAACTTTGTACAGCATAGGGTGCTTTATGGCAAGCCATTTGAGCATTTATTCCATATCTTGCCATAGTGCTTTGCCATCACACATGCTTTTTAAAGCTACAATATACAGGTATATATATGGCAGCAAAACTGAAAATAATCTATCCCTTGTTATTGTCAGAGTCAGTTTGATGGCACAGTTCTTGATGTTTACTTGTCACGTTATGAACAAATTTTCTCTTATTTTAAAAAATAGATAACTGTACCAGACTTGGTCTAGTGAGATATGAAGATAAAAACAGCAGAAAAAGAACAACAAAACACATGATTAATATCCGCACTGAATCATCCTTGTCTGGCTTAAGCAACAAGAAAAAAAAAAAAAGAGGAACTCGGGTTGTTTAGAGAGATAGGGGCTGAAAGCCTTATATGGTATACATTTCTAAATGTGCATTTTTTTTAAGTGGTTGCGACGTGAACATCTAGTAAACAGGGAACAAAACAGCGTGTTCAAATAAATGAAATAAATTATTGGAACAACAGCCTATGCTCGCTTCTTCGCACCTAGTTTTTGGTTTATCCCTTTTTGTGCCTATGTGCTTGAGTGAGTGTTTGTCCATGTACTTTGTGATTCACACTTGTCTAATAATATCCACCGGCCTTAGCTGAGGGTTGGTGTCGAGGAGTCCAGAGAAAATGAGGAATCAGGAAAAAGAAGTGAGAGAGCTGGATGTCCCCTAGCACGCATGTCAGGCAACTGTTCCATGTCATTGTGAAACAAATAATGGACACTGAAACCTCTGCTGAGTGTCAGTCAAGGACAACGGTCTTCTTTGTGCGCTGTCCACCCACAGAAATTAAATGCAATATTGATTCCACATTATTTTAGTTGATAAAAAAATAGATATTTGATGGCAATGCAACTTGTTGGTTCATTTTGGAAGTCATGTTACTGCTACTAATTCAATTTAGAATTGCATTTACTTTCTTTCCGCTGTATCATTCATTCATTAATTTGTTAATTTTGTCATGACCTGGACAAGATGTACAGTCGCAGATCATAAAACTATCAATTTCACACACAAAAAAAGTAGTCACTTGACCAAAAATCACAAATGTTGAATTAAGTGATTTTAAAATGTTTTCTTTTTTGTGTGTGCATACCATTAATTCAAACTACAACATACATATCTATAATGTAAAGTAACCATGCAGTCATACTGTCTAATGTTCACTGTGGACTGACTGCCTGAAACAAAATGTTCTGTAGGAAGTTTGTCACCTTCTTGTTTTAATAAGGAAGAAGAAATAGGAGAAGAAGCCTTATGGTACTCAACCTAAATTGGCAGAATTAAGGAAGTTTTTAGTTCCCCTGCTAATTCAGAGATATATAGAAAGCTGCATTTTTCAACCACCTTTGGCAATTTGCTTCCAGTAGTTGGTGAAGTGACTTTTGTGGGAATATATCCGCTGTCCGCTGGATGATTTACACAGCAAACTGGTAAGACCAAATAACTTTTGCACTTTGAGAGACGGTGGGCGTTACCTTGGAGGGACACTCTGATCTTTTAGTATTACTTTGTCGTTTCCACCGCCAAATACCGCAGTGTGTTCACACATCTCTTTTGTAGAGTTTAACCTGCAGCTTAATTACTTTAAAACCATATACAGTTTTTTTTTTCCAACCTAGTTTTTGTTGCTCTTGTTTCATTTGCATAATATCACACTTTAAATGACGATTAACATCCACTTTGAGATAATGTGAGTGACAACATCAGGTCGATTAAATTTAGAAAAGCCAGTTGATTAATACACAAGGTTGCCTCGGAAGTGTTAAGTAATTCTCAATCAATCTAAATCTTACTTAATCCTCCACCCACCACAGTTTGATCAAACCATTCCAAAATGTCACTGCATTAAGATATATAGTAGTGTCACAATGTGCCATTTTCAAGTGGGTTTAACCGCATGCTTGATGTTGGTAGACAAGTACAAGCACTGACAAGACTTTAAAAATGATCGAGAAAAATCGAATGATAATGTAACGGTAACTCGGGTTTTAATATGATTTCAACATATCGCATTTATTTATTTATTTATTTTAAAACAGCATTTCTTAAGAATAAATGTTGAGCGAGGGTGATTACGAAATATGTGCACTACCACAGGATTTTCAAGAGTTTGGACATCAACCAGCTCTCAGTCTGGCTAAACTGATGTTCTGCTGAGGAGGAGCGCAACACTTCCTGTTGCGACGTTGCCTGTATCCTGTTTTCCACAGTCAGTGGTCATGCGTGTCATTCCCCTATGCAAACCTGCGTGGGCACAATCTCGTGATCCTGTGCTGTGAGGCTTCTGAAACTTCAACACGGGGAGACTCCGTTATGTCCGTGATAAAAACTGTCAATGTCAGCTGCATGGGTTTTGCAATCGGTTGACAATTGCAAAGTGACACTTATGAGAGCCATTACTGCCCAACAGGCTGTAAAGAAAACAAATACAGTTAAGTGATGCAATTGAAATGTTTGTATGACAAATTTTAGTGCTTGTTAAGTTTTTTGACATGGAGTGTCAATGAATCTTGCTCAAATGTCATTTGAGATGCCGTGTCAACTACTCATCACTAGCTTGCAACAGATTTGTGATTTGCTGTGTATGACGGCTTCACTACAATCCGATATAAAAACCCAATTCCGATATAGTTTGGACGTTCATCATACATCAAACAGAATACTATGATTTGCAAATTACGTTCAACCTATATTTAATCGAATACACAACAAAGACAAGATATTTAATGTTCAAGCTGATAAACGTTGTTTTTAGCAAACAAACATGAACTAATATTATGGCTGCAACACGTTCCAAAAAAGCTGGGACAGGCGGCAACAAAAGACAAGAGTAAGTTGAGGAATGCTCATCAAACACCTGTTTAAAACATCCCACAGGTGAACAGCCTAAATGGGAACAGGTGGGGGCCATTACTCAGTCATTCATTCACGAGATCAAAGATTGGGGGAGGTTCACCTTTTGTGAACAACTGCATGAGAAAATAGTTGAAGAGTTTAAGGACAGTGTTCCTCAATATACAAGTGCAAGGAATTTAGGGATTTTATGGTAAACAGTTCATAATATAATCAAAAGGTTCAGACAATGCGTGTAAGTGCCAACGCCGAAAACAGAAATCAGAAACCGACATCAATGTGTAAAGGATATCAATCACCACATTCACTCAGGACAACTTCAGAAACCCAATGTCCGTAACGGTGCTACAACTTAACACTCTACTATTCAAAGAAAAAGCCAGCTATCAACTACACCCAGAAACGCCACTGGCTTCTCCGGGCCCGAGCTCATCTAGAATGAACTGATGCAAAGTGGAAAAGTGTTCTGTGGCCTGACAAGTCCATATTTCACATTCTTTTTGGAAATCTTGGCCGTCCTGTCCCCTTGGCCAAAAAGGTATGGGCGCACATAACACACAAACCCGAGTGAAGCAGTGGCTTATTGAACAACGTTGACGCCGTCAACAAGCGAGTGAGCGAATGAGGAAGCGGGTCAGCAAACTACTGGGCTAGCCCATCAGTCATGGACTGGCATCTTTGTCATCCCATAAGTCACCGCCTCACGTGATTTGGTGTCATGTGTGAGTCCACATTACCTAGTGATCTAGCAGGCGAGTAAGCTCATTGGTACACATGTAGCCCGGATAACACAAAAAACATAACATACGTTTTTCGAGTTGTTAGCATAGCTTGCTTGCTAACTATTGCGGTGGTAGGAATGGGCCAAGTCATCATTATTATTTTTAAGTAACTCGCAATTACACCGGATAACCACTGACGCTCATTACTTATAGGATACAGTATATGGTGGGGGAGGGTCGACTCTTGCCAGAAACTCTTCAGTACTTCATTATTCCCAGTCTTTGCATGTATATTGTCACGTGAGAAGCGGAATAAGGACCCAGGAGCAGACATGACACGGAAGATGAAAAGTACAAGTCTTTACCTATGAAAGTACAAAGAAACTCCAGAGAGCAGGGCTGGATGCAGAGGACACGAAAGAGAGCTGACGCTGGTAAAAAGCTCAATGTACTGACAACTTGTCATTGAGTAATCCAAGTTTATCTACTGTGAGACATCAAGCCTATATGACAGAACAAAGACACAAAGCATAAGAGAGCCGTAGCAACTGAACAGCAACTAAAAGGAGGAACAAAGAGTCACAACATGTTTTCTGCAATTCTCTTCAAATAGTGCTTTCAGAAATACATCTCTGAATTCACCTTATAGGTTCAAGAAATCTTTAAAAAGTAAAAGTGTTGTCCCCCCTCCCACTATAATACCAATGAAGGCCTATTGGACATTCTGATTCACCCTTGTGTTTTTAGCATAAAAACAAGCTTCGAATGGTATATGCTGCCTCTTTAACTAATAAATGAAAGATAGAAGTATTCTGGAATCTTTAAAAGTAGACTTCTCTGACACTGGGCAGTTTACTTTTTTTTTCTAAAACCCAAACAATTCAAAGTTAAAGTTTAACACTCAAACCATTGCCATAACCATCCATCCATCTTTCCATCCATCCATTCCAAACCAATTGTGTATAGCTTCTTCTGTTCAGCGTTTCGGGTGGGTTGCAGCCTATACCAATTGGCAATAAGCATGGTACACTCCCTGGAGGTATCTAATGGGCATCTGGAGGCAAACCACACAAGCTATGCGAATGGGTCCAGTGGGTGCCATCTTAGAGAGAAAATTTGTTCCTTCTTATGTAGCGTTAAGAAAATGTTGGTCATTCATCATCAGCGACGGACCAAGGGTGACATAACAAATATGGTAGCGCATTGCCTTGTTTGGGGTGCCCCAGTGGGCGAGTGGTTAGCGCGTCCATCTCACAGTTCAGAGGTACCGGGTTCGATTCCAGCTCCGGCCTTCCTGTGTGGAGTTTGCCTGTTCTCCTCGTGACTACGTGGGTTTTCTCCGGGTACTCCGGTTTCCTCCCACATTGTAAAGAAATGCATGGCAGGCTGATTGACCACTCCAAATTGTCCCAAGGTGTGAGTGTGAGTGTGGATGGTTGTTCACCTCTGTGTGCCCTGCGATTGGCTGGCAACCGGTTCAGGGTGTCCCCCGCTTCCTGCGCGAAGACAGCTGGGATAGGCTCCAGCACGCCCCGCGACCCTTTGTGAGGAGAAAGCGGTTCCGAAAATGGATGGATGGATGGATTGCCTTGTTCACAGCACATTAGCGAAATCCTGGTTTGTTGAAACTAGATCGATAGGAACTTAACCTGTGTCAGGCTGTCAGTATCACATTCATTTTTGCATGTTAAACTACCTTTTGAAAGTAATCGATCGAACTGGGCACTCGCCTCTCTGCCCGGCCAAATGGCAATTTACAGATTGAATGTGATTTCAGGATGGTGTTGTACTGACGTTGGCGGCAACAGTATATGATGGCAGAATAAGGTGGGATACCAACTGAAACAATGCGATATGATGAGAACAGCCGTTTCAAGTCAGCGGAGTCATGCATCTACCATTTGCTGGCTAGATATGTGGATCTGACCGATGTGTCATTGCTGAATATTTACCAGCTTGGTGTAGATCTGTTCGTAAAATAAAATGTGTAGAAGGAGCTCATATCAATGATTTGGAAATTGTGTTCAACCTATATTTAATTGTCCGACTTGTGTGCAGGCAGCGTGGGATCGATACCCATGCTGTGACGCTGTGGATGTGAATGGTTGTTTGTCTCTATATGTGCCCTGTAACTGACTGGTGACCAGTTGAGGGTGTAGTCTGCCTTTTGCCTGGAGTCAGCTGGGATAGGCTCCAGCAACTCCCTGGAACCCTGTTCAGGATAAGCAGTGTTGAAAATGGACAGAGATGGGAGGAATGGGAGGAAACCGGAGTACCCGTGAAAATCCCACCTAGGCATGGCCGGAATCGGATTCCATCCCTGCACCTCTGCCGGCATGCTAACATTGTCCCAAGGTGTGAGTGTGAGCACAGATGGCTGCTCTTCTCTGTGTGCCCTGCGATTGGCTGGCAACCGGTTCAGGGTGTCCCTACTGCCCAAAGATGGCCGGGATAGGCTCCAGCACCCCTCGCGACCCTTGTGAGGATAAAGCGGATTGGAAAATGGATGGATGGACTACTAAAGGGTCATGCATTTCTTATGCATTTTCATTTCAATACAAAAGTGGAAAGTACTGGCAATAGCAACCTACTTGATGTGCAAATGCCGGTGAACATTGTGTTTGCATTTTTCAAATCCATGTTCACAATTTGAAAGCACTATTCACATTTCAACACACTGCCATTCAACCAGTTTTTCACTTTTTGTCACTGTTGCAGTGAAATAATTTGAAATTTGAGAGCAGAAATAGGTGAAGTAAGTCAGTGTACTGAACACACAATTCTATGCAAGAATGCTGTCACTTTTATACACACATTCAGTTGAAATAGTGAAAAGTATTACCAAGCTGACAACAGATTATTTGCATTCAATGTAACACTGTAAGCGCACTGCTTTTTAGCTACAAGCTGAGCCGCCCTAATATATTGACCAACAGTGAATAGGGTGTCCTTGTTTCTCAATGCAATGTCGCCTGCTGCTGTTGCATAACTGACTTCTTTTTGACCTGGTCTATCTGCCTTTGTTAAATGTAGTGTGGTGACCAAATGTAAAAACACTCAGCCCATCTGAAGTACAAAACTAACTCTACCCTTCACATCACGGCAACTGTATGGCAACAGTAGGGCCTGGCTTGGGTTGACAGACCCTGATCGAAACTAATCAAACACAATCTATACAGTACGAATATATCGTGTCACGTTCATGCAGAAAATGATCCCACTGGTTGCTACAGGCAATAGGGCCACGCTTTTAGAATCCACCAATAAAAGTAACACATTCTGAACACACATTTGTTGACTGAGCCCCGCTCCCCCTCCAAAAAACATTCAAAGACTATGTACAGTACACGGATGGATAGGTGGATATTGTTACTATAAATGTCATTCATTGTGACTGATCAAATGTGATATCTTGACTGTGTCTCTCAATGAATATTATCGTCTTAATGAAGGACATACGAAGCTAGTGATAAAATTAACACCCCCCCAAGCTGCCCCCCCCCACCCCCAAACCCACAAGGGTAGCACAAGGCACCGTAACTGTTTGAATGTTGCAACAATCTGCAGAGAGCTTAATCTTGTCGCTGTGGATAGAAAACGGAGAAGTACATCTTTTAGAGAACAAACCAGAAAATAATGCTTGGTCACAGCCACTGCTGCCGAGTTACAATTCTGTCAGCATGTAACTTACAGTATATTTGGAAAAAAAATGGAATCCATAACGCAACGATTTCAATGCCCCATTTCATGTTGGAATTAAGGTCAAGGAAGAAGCCGAAGTGTCAACAACCGCGGCTTATGAACACAATGTTTTGAGCGTATCACTGCCCTGTGGTGAATGAACATCTTGTCAAAATGTCAACAAATCAGACACTGAACTATTAATTACACTGATTATAATGTACTGTAAATGCAATGCTTTGATGTGAGATTTGAGGCAACAATGATCTTCGATCGACTGTTTTGTCACAAGCCATGATTATACTCCCACTTAGACATAACATAGGACAGTTACATGGGGCCCATAGCAATGGATTTTGGGGCAGATGCAAAATTAAGTTTTAGGGCCTTCTATTTCTACCAATAATCTTGATTATTGATCATTTATGCACCTTCAGTACACTTTTTTGCAGAAGGACATTCATCTAGACTAGAGCCTGATCAAAAAACATCACTATACATTGACTGGAAAAGGGTCATCTGGTGTATTATTTTGTCTTTAATGACTAATGACTAATGAAGTCATTTGCAACAATAGTTTGCCAGTGCAAGAACAACAAAAAAGTAACACTTTGTTTTCACTTTTGTACATTTTATTTTACTTTTGTACATTTGTATTCCACATTGGTTATTTTGTTTTCCCAATGTAAATTTGTTTTAGAGTGGGGGGGGGGCAGAAAATAGTATTTTGAGAAGGAGTGAAGCTCTGTTGGGTGTTGTTGTTGCCAAAAAGTGAACTCTGCCAAACTTTTGATCTATGTGTTTAATCTTTTTTTCTTTTTTCCGTCCTCCCTTCTGCAATAGAGAAAAAGACCAAAGAAGACACCCAACTCTTACAGTATTAAAATCAGGATCATCCAAACACTGTGACATGTACATGGATTCGTTGTAAGACATTCATAGAATCAAATCCGAAAGAAAAGTTTCCAGTTCCTCATTTTGCTTTTATGCCTCTGTTGTTGTGCGTTGTGTTCTGCACATTTCACATAAAAGACGTTTCGTTTAAGACGCTGTTATGGATGGAATTGTACTATTTTACAACGAGCTTAATCTATATTTATTGTGTTTCTGTGTGTATTCTATGAGTGTATACTCTTACAATATTGAACCATTTGATGTTTTCTACTTTCAGTGACATCATTTTAACCAGTATGTATGTTGATATAAATGGACCTTGTAAAAGCACTATGAATTAAAAAAACAATTGTCTAAAATGATCTTATACTCTTGATATCACACTTAAAATCCAACCTGTATGCTTTATATGATGTTGCCAATTCTAGAAATGGCTTGTAAAAGTTCTCACTTCAATTTACAGCGTTCAGTTGTTTCTTGAGAGAGGTTTGCCAACACTTTTGCACAAAAGTGTTGCAGAGTTTGTCCGAAGCATGATGAGTCACATCTGGAGCGCCAACAGAAATCTTCCATGTGCTTGCTGTTATATCAAGCCCATCATTTGATGCCCTTATGTGGCATATACTGAAGCTATTTATTCATATATTTTCATCTTTGCAGCAAACTTAGTACAGTATTTACTCACTTTACAAACAAAATTGAAGGAGAGAGTCGAATAGAAACACTCCATTTTACGCACGACTGAATTGATATCCAAAGTAATTCAAGTGTTTTAGACATTTAATAAATAAACTAACAATCACTAACAATCCTCATCTTGGTATTTTAACCCTTTTAGGGACAGCGGTTACTACAATGGACAGCTTATCATGTAACCGGGTTACAGGGTGCATGAAAGGGTTAAACTCAACTTTTTTTTGTTGTTGTTTTTTTTGGTCATGAATTTTAGTTAGTCATGGAAAGGCCAGAGTTACAACTATGAGCAATAATGTTGTCACTATCAGATCGCAGAACGCCTTGATCAGGTAAGAAAAAAGTATTGTTTTATTTATAGTAATCAATTTGTCGATAATCATCACCACGAACACACACCAAGAGTTTTTCTGTAAAAGATTGATTGCAAAAGTATTTCCCTTTAAAAGTGTTGTATCAGCAGCCAAAAGGATTCTATTTAACATATTCATTTTCTTCCTAAATTTGTTCAAAATTGTACAAGTGAGCTCATCCCAAAATAATCCACTCACATGACAGGTGAGTCATGTCAAGATGCTGATAAGTGTGTGATTATTGCGGTGGTGTTCCATGGACCCGAGAAAAGCCAGCTCTAAACTATGCAGACATCATTTCAGAGAAATTGTCAGTACATCGGAGAGGCCTCACAAACACAGACCACATGTAACGACACCACACCATGCCAGGTCCTCCACAGAGAACATTTGATATCGTACTTTATTTCAACAGAGTCAGGAACCTTCATCAGGATGAATGTTTGTTGGCTAACCGGGGTCTTAGCCTGACTGTAGTACTAAATGTCGCTAAATCATGCGGACATCGCACTCACTTGCCTGTCGCCCTCTTCACAGATGAATGCCAGTTTACACTCTACTGGACAGATGGCAGACAACAGGTATGGTATCAGGTTGGCAAGGATCTATGCACAATTCCTGGAAGCTGAAAAAAAAAATCCTTGCAGCCAGCATATTCATATTCAAACCACTTCCAATGTCGATGGCGCGTTGTGCGAATAAAATGTAAATAAAAACCGAATCTTTTTTTTCCAATTCTTTTACAACCTATATTCATTTGAATGAACTACAAACCATTTTTAATGTTCAAACTGTGGAATGCCATTTTTTTTTCATTTTTATTTTTTTCCGAAGAGTCTCACATTTCGAACTTCATGCCTGCAACACGTGACCAAATAAACTGGGACGGGGCAACAAAAGACTGGTAAAGTTGAGGTGAAAGTTGAAACACTAAAAAAACGGTTTTGAACATTCTGCGGGTGATAAGCTTCATTGGAAACTAGTGAGTGTCATCATTGGTTATAAAAAAGAATATCCCCAAAAGACTCAGTTGTTCAAAAGCAAGTCTGGGATGAGGTTCAGCAATCTGTGAACAAATAGCTTTGAACCGTTTTATGCACCCCGTAACCTGATAACATGATAAGCTGTCCCTTTTATGCACCCCGTAACCTGATAAGATAATAAGCTGTCCACTGTAGTAACCACTGTCCCTGAAAGGGTTAAATGACGTTTCTCAATTTACAATTGCCAGGAATTTTGAGATTTCATTATCTCTGGTCCATAATATCATCCAAAGATTCAGAGAATCTGAACAAATCCGTGCACAAAAACGGCAAAAATCATAATTGAATGGCCGTGACCGTCGACCCCTCAGGCGGCACTGCATTACAAATATCATTGGGTAAATGGTACTGCCACATTAGCTCAGGAACACTCCAGAAACCCACTGTTTGGTAATACAAGTTGTTGCTACGAATGCAAATTCAAACCATGAAAAGCAAAAGTCATACGTCAACTTCTGACCTGATCTCATCTGAGATAGACTAAGTGGGATGTGGTCTGATGAGTCCACATTTCATGGATGTTGTTTCACAACTTTAACCTGGGGGTGGGCCGTTCCGGTCCTCAAGGGCCACTATTCGGCATGTTTTAGAATGGTTCCCTCTTCCAACACACCTAATGCAAATGATCAGCAAATCATCAAGCTCTGCTCATACGAGATAACAATCATGATCAGTGGACTTTCCAGTTTGTCATTCGCGCAAAATTTGCCCATGACATTAGTTGCTTGCGCACCATTAATGCTTCCGCATATTAATAGTATTAGAAATAAGACTTGCAGAAAGCTATCAAATGTGTGGAGGGAGATTGATTTAAAAAAAATTATCAAGTTGATCCTTAGCTGTGGTATGTATCGCTGGTGAATGTCTGTGCCAGCGGACTTTTTTTTCAGAGCTTGTTAGACAATGTTCACCCACACCTGCACTGAGTGATTCTGCTCCAAACATGTTCCCTGTTGGTGCCGACAAACCGTTGAATTTTTCTGAAAGAAAAACGAGATTACTCTAAAATGGGAGTCATTGAATAGAAATGTGCGCAGGCCACCCGCTAATTCCAAAACAAAATTCATTTTATAATTTTAAGTTATATCTGTAATCATTTGACTTTATTATGTTTAAATGGCGGTCCATCGCAATGCGTCAGTGTGAAACAACAACGGTAAAACAGTTGGTCCATGGCGCAAAAAAAAAAAGGTTGGAGACCACTGATCGAAGGCACTTGAGGCACACCTCGTTTTTTTTTTTTTTTTTTAATGAAACTCCAAACATACAGTCAGTCATAATCACAGTAATGTGAAAACAAATATTGGATATATAAAATCAAATATATAAAATAAAAACGCATGCGCTCCACTACACTTCAGGCTTTCCATGCAACTTACGCTGTCAATCACTCCCTGTTGCAATCATTAGCAATATACTTGTGTGGGAGTGTCCAAAGTCTGGATGTCCAGAAGTGTGCAAGTTCAGGCGCTGAAACGAAAAAAAAAAATCCTAATACATAAATGGTAGAATATGGCCTTTTATGCATATCCATTGGTTTAAATTGAATTTTTTTGAATGCTGAAGTATCCCGCCATTGGCTGGCGACCAGTTCAGGGTGTCCCCTGCCTACTGCCCGAAGACAGCTGAGATGGGCTCCAGCATGCCCGCAACCCTCATGAGGATAAGATGGATGGATGGTTGAATGCTGTAGTTCACCGTTATAGCTTTGACCAAATATTGCGTTCTGGAAGAATTTTATAAATAGATGTAAATGAAAAGTAACATTTTCCAACCAAACTATGGAAAGCCAAACATTGCGAATTCCTATTGCTATTATTTTTTACAGCCTTTCGAGAGAGATGATCCCCATTCAACAAATTGAACACCACTGAAAATGTGAATGAATAATTTTGGCCTCAATTGTTTCTGGTTTAGTCAATTCTAAATTCTGAACTACTTTAGTTGGAGACAAAACACTCAGTAATATTGTTAAATAATATCTAGAGTGTGAAATTATACCTTCCACATATTGCTGTGACACAATGCCTATTTCGATTACTTTGATTTTCACAAACTTGAGGACATTTTTACAAACTGCACAAATACTGCAAACCGTTTTTTTGTTTCTTTTTTTAACCGCCACCAATTAATATCGTCATCCTTGTGGAATGAAATGTAATGGGAAAAACCAGAAGGAATACAGGCACATGTGTTGCAGTAAGCCCACAGACAACCACAATTACAAAGAGCAAACCGGACAATAACTATGAATAAAACAGACAATATAAAACAAATAGTGCTCTTATTAAAACAGGAGAATTGCAGACTGGACATTTATTAGTTGCCCATGGGTAAAAAAAGTGGTTATCAGTCCTTTGGGGAAACATCCTCACAAGCCAAGGTATGCATGTTTCTTTGTTAAAAGGAGGTAGCGAGCAGGGGTTATATCCCCCTTTGGCATTTTCTGAAACTCCCGTATCTCCTTTGTGATAATCAGAACCTCCAAAACTGATACTGTCGCTTCATCTTATCTTCCAGTCATGTACGGGTATGTGTGTGATTAAATGGGTGTGAATGTTGTTTGAAGTGTGTGTGTGCGAATAATGAGATGTGGTTTTAGTGTATAATTAGGTGTATCTTAGTTGCTGGTTTCTTGTTTGATTGCTCATTTTTGATGACATTACGAAAACGTTTTTCACAGCCTTTATAGAAGCGATGTGATCAAATGCACTCACAAAATGTAGTTGGTTTTTCAAAGCGGGTGCCATTTGATAACTGAGCAACACAAATAAGGAATTTATACAGGACATCTGGGGTACTTTTACGGCAATCATATATTCAATGCCTCAAAAGAGCTTTAATATGCAAAGAAACCAAATAATCTTCTGAACCGTTACATCTGACTTCAATCATTGTAGCGGTGTATTAAGTGGCCCTTGAATGGGAGACACGGTCACTGATGATTGGCCACCAAGGGAGGTGGCAATATAGAGCCGGTGATAAATGTGAAGTTTTGCAGGCTCCCCTAAAGCAGTAGACGCACTCTGTTGCTCCCACCCACACCAATTTACAGAAGTTAAAAGTTCCTTTTTCACTTGACTTGGCCAAGAGTGAGCCTTTGCTTATTTTCTATTTGTATTTGATCCTATTGAAGGCCTCTTGGAGTGGTTGGGCTCACAAGAGTAAACTAAACAATAAGGGAGGCAGAGGGACATGTTTTGGTTATCGTTAAATGAGAGGAAATTTTGAAACATTGTGCAATGGTGCTGCAAAAGTTTTGAAAGGTTGTGAGAGCTTTTGGTCTGCAAGGTGTCTGAGCCCACTCGTTGGAGAAGAAGCCCCCATGTTGCATCCCTACAGAATGGAGAGTTACCTCATTACACCTGTAAGTATCACATCTTTTTTTTTTTTTTAATTGTCTTCCAAAGGCTCTGAACGGTCACATGGTTAGTAGAAAATATCGACCCGCTGTTGATTTTTTTTTTTTTAACATTGATTTTATTTTTTTAACTACAAATGTAAGAGTAGTCCTCTCATATTTGAAGAATTACCATGAGTTCTACTTTGTGTACAGGATGTCAACTCTAACAGCCCTATATACTACAGGCGACATGAAAATGAAACTCCAAAGTTCTTGAGAGTTTCAGAATAGAAGTGGCAAAAAAAAAATATATAAAAAAAAAATCAAGAAACCCTGATTTGTATTTTATCAATCTAAATATATGTGTATGTACATAGTTAGCATTTTCTTGATGAAATACAAAATGAAATGGATTTTGTGAACATGCGACTAATACAAGAGACATTGATTGAAATATACTCACTCCAAATAAACCTTGTTGTTTCTGATGTATGTTTCACCTATGGCTTTCACACCTGATGGTGTTCTATTTGAATGTGCTCTTCTAGTCCTCAGAAGAAATGTATGATCCCGAGATCTACAGACATCAAATTCCGGATTATTATAGTCCATATGTTCTGGATACAGAGATGCAGGCAGGTCAGTTTTACTCCTGGATTTTATGCCTTTTATTTTGATATTGTTTAAAAGTATGATGACATGTGTCTTGTTAGGCTGAATTTTAACCGAAATATTGATATATATATATATATATATATACACACACACACACACACACACAATATCATGTTAACTAAAATATTTTTTAATGAATTAGAAATAAACCTCATAACCTGATGAGTAATTCCATTTGGATATGTTTTTAAAAGTTTTAGACAATTAATCATGGTAAAAAAAAGAATATTTTTTTGAAAATAAACCTCATAACCTGATGAGTAATTCCATTAGATATGTTTTTAAAAGTTTTAGAAAATGAATCATGGTAAAAAAAAGAATATTTTTTGATGATTTTTTTTTTTTTTTTTTTTTTTTTTTTTTTTGTTTTAATGAGGCGAATACGATGCGTGCAGCTGAAGCGCACAGGAAACAGATGCTATTTTTTGGGCTGCTGCACCTACAGACACAGAAAAAAAAAATTCGCCCCAAGGGGTTTTGTTGACTTTCTCTTGGTAGCAATAGTTTTGAATATTCCACCAAAACAGACTTAATGAAGTGAAGAGCAAATAAGTATCCCTCGTCATTGTGTCGGAAAAAAAAAAAAAAAAAAAAAAGATTTCCCCTCAATGTGGCATGAGGGAGTACTGATGCAACGAACATGCTGACAATATATTTTTATTCTTTTATATCTTGCACATTTTATATTACATTTCATGAATCCAATATTTTAAAATAAGGCATAATCTTGAATCTGGCAGCATTCATACAATATTGAGATATATAATATTCTTGTCAAAACCTTCCTTTTTCCATCGAAAATCTCACTGTTGGTTTGAATAAAGGTCGGTGTTGTGATAATTCTGAAGTAATCCCATGTTTCATTGTGATCTCTCATTAGGTCACTGGGACTACCACGACGGTCACAGTCATGTACACCCGACAGAGTTTGAAAACCTTCAAGAGACAAACTTCACAGAGCTGCAAAGTGTGCAGTCCCTGCACCCGCCCGGTCTCATCCGGCACGAAGTCATGCGCTACGATCCAGAAAATCTACTGGATCCGAACCTCGGGGCACATTCTCATATGTTACAACAACCAGTAAGTCCTTCTGTCACCAAATCAGTAAAAGCATATTCTCATCATAAAAAGAAGGAACCCATTCAAAGACTCAAGTGAAAGAGCTTAAAAAAAACAAACAAACAATGTGCTGGAAATCCATCTCCTGTTTGTGTATTTCTGTAGTAGTTCATGAAGATTGGTGATTTTCATACATTCATGCTCGTTCATATTGGTTGCACAGAGCTGTTAGGAAACTCTATTGTGGACAAATGCTCCAACACAAAAACTCGGAAGAGTAAGAACGCACAATGAAACGCCTCAGAATTCCTAATTTGACACACATTTCAGTGTTTCTGAGTGCATTACAACAAGTGGAAAATTTCTAGAATACTCAGCTTTCCTAAAATAAAATGTTTTTGTCATCCCCGCTGATCTAAGAAACGAAAAATATTTTTGGTTTTGTTTTGTTACCTTCTGAGAGGGCATTCTGGAATTTGTTTAAAATTAAGTCGCCTTTGACAAAGTCAGGAATTTCACCTTTGTGTTTTATGAAAGCTTGAAACTTTTAATTTTACAACAATTATTTCTTCTAATTAGCAAAGCACAGAGAGTTAAGACTGTTGCATTTACGGTCACATTATTGTAACAAGGCACAAAGGCTTGAATTCATATTTTCTTGTCAATATCTTTGTAATGTGATTACACAAGTATTGTCTTAAATTAGAAGAAAAGTCAACACTTTCATTGTTTCTGTGAATGCTGAAGTATTTTTATTTCATAGAATATTGTGCTTACAAGAATAACCCCCGCCCCCAAAAAATCAACTAAAACACATGGAAAGGGTTTCTCTCGAATGGCATTACTTTTGTTCATCTCTTCTCAAGTTGCTCAATAATGCGAAATGCAGAAAAGGCGTGCAAGATGTCGTGGGATATCATTTTAACTTTACAGCAAGACACCAACTATTTGATTTTCTTCCACTTTAAAAACCAGTAGGTTTTTGTTCAGAAATCAATCCAATGTATGGATTTAATACACAAATGATGGCAAATACAATTCAACGCCAATATTTTTTGGCAATTGCTGACCACGAACAGGCCAAGTGGCCACTTAGGAATGTTCGATGTCGACTAACTCAATCTATGAAATATGAAAACATAACAAGCGGCTTTATTCAGTTCTTGTCACACCGCCGCTTCAGCAACAGATCGAACACAGACTCAAGCTTTCTTTTATCATCCTGACAAGACAGCTTTGCAATGAGTTAGGAGGCACCGTGGAGAATGCGTCAACGTGTCCGCAAAACGATCCATGCGAAAAATTAGACCAAGGGCCGTTGGAGATGTTTGTGAACTCTGAGGTCATTGAAACTCTTTGGTGATTAAGGCTATATAAATAGATTTGACTTGGCTCTGGCCTTTCTGTGTTGAGTTCACTATTTGAGTTTGCCAGGTTTCCTCCTACAATCCAGAAACATTCGTCTTAGCTTAGTTAAGGACTCGATGTAATGCCATCCCAAGTCCATTTCACCTGTTACCTTGAAACATGAAAGAATGAGAAAGCACATGGATCGAATACATGTAGCAAGTATTTTTTTATTGATTTCTTTTTTGGGCTAGTCCTCTGGGAAACATTTGTAACAGTTTATGTCATCATATTATTTAATGAGATGCATTGTATTTCTTGCAACTGATGGGACTTACTCTCCTGTTTTGAAGGTCACATTCTTCCCCCGGACGGTGTATCCTCCACACGTGTCCCAACACAGCACTGATGATGAAGAGCACGGACGTCAAAGTCCCCCCCTAGAGGTGTCTGATGAGGAGTGTCTTCGAGATCAAGTGCCGTACGTCATACCTGGAGAGATGGGTAAGAAAGGCCATTCAAAAGCGCACGGAGACAAGATATGAAGAGAACACCACATGAAGTCAATTCCCAAATGTTCTTGACCAGAACGTTCCATACAGCTCCACCAGCCTACACACGGCATTTTGATTCTGATTGCATTTGTGGCAGCCACCTGAGATGGATAAAAATGGGTGGATTTTGCTGCTTAATTCATATTCCACAAACCTGATATTCATCCGGTTGATGTGTTGATACTAGGATGGCCCTGTAGAACATATTCTCATAAACAAAATTTGGGGGTTGACTTCCCCTTTAAGTACATCAGGATTATGTGTCGAGATACTATATGAGAGCTGAGGATGTTCTTTACACGTATTCCGCAAACGTCACGGAGCTGATTAGTCTTTCAGCTCATTTGATTCATCACCATTAATCATCATTTTAATTGTCAGGCAATGCAGTTAAGGCCCACTTTGCTCATTAGATTTCTAATTGAAATGTGTTTGCCAGTACAGAACCAATGAGAGAAATCGTATTGTATCGGGATCGGGTTTTTGCTCCTCTCTGTGGCTAACTGCATTTTGCAGACTACAGCATGTGTGCTTCTTGTTTCGTCAAGCGACAGGAGCTGACCTCACTGGACATTTCACAATCGCTCAAAATCTTTGCTTGCCTCCAAACTTCTAAAATAGTGTCAGGACAATGTCTTTTTTTTTTCTTTCTAATGACTAATCAGGAGACTGAGCAGTTACTTTGTGTGTGTGTGTGTGTTTTCCCCCATTTTACTTTGACTTTAATCAATTAGACCATATTTATATAGTGCTCTTGTACACAGAAAATAATAGTGCTTTGGATTTACTTGTACATCGGTTGCACGTGATTAAAATGTGGTAAACCGATGTCATTTTCCCATGCTTACCTAAAAAAAAAAAATTATATGTTTAACACATTTTAATCTTGTGCAACAGAAAACCCAGTCCTTTTTTTTAGTATTGGTACTCGATGGTAAATTTTGTTTTCTTATGTTCTCTATTTCTCTGTGTTAAGGGGTAATAATTACAAAATGTACCATTATTCATATTTCTATGCCGGTGATGTAAAATGAAAGGCAGAACAATCAAATGTTCTTCCATTAGAGGGCAGAAGGTGCAATAAAACTGTGTAATCACTTGTTGCAATTCATACACCCGATGCTGCTCACATGTACTCAGACAAGTACAATCAAACAAGTTTGAGAACTTCTTCTGGACAAACACGTGACAAACTGCGGTCTCAACCCAAACACTTGAAAGTAAAGGTCAAAACACCCAAGACCTATTAAAAACATTTTGGAGAAAAGGTCACTGCAATTAACTGACTTGATGCTCTTATAACTGAAAATAATTTGGCATGTTTTAAGACTTGTTGGTTGGGTGACAAGCCTACCAACTGAGACCTCATTAATTGAGCCAACGCACGTCAAGCTATTGGAAACGTTTCAACTACACCATACGTGAATTTTTGTAGCGACACGATGTTGGAACATTTTCTTAAATTTAAATTCAATGCCGACAAGTTACTCTGGTACGTAATCTATTTCAGAAGTCACACAATAAATCAGGATGCATTGCAATCTAATGTCGGCAAAACCGTCGATACTCCTTGAAATTGTGATGTAGATACTTTACACTCCACTCCCAAATGTTTTTAAATTGACATTGCGTGACTCAATCGCACATGCGAAGCATTTCCTTTGCCTCGACACATTCTCTTCAGCTATTATGTTGTTCCTGCATATAAATGTCGTGAACGCTGTCTTGGATCGATCGAGTGAGATCAAACTCAAGTCTTGCGTCATACGGAAGTAGTAATTGTGCAACTTTTGTCGATGTTTCCCAAAGGCAACAAAAAGAAGATTCGTTTGTATCAGTTCCTGTTGGACCTTTTACGGAACGGTGATATGAAGGACAGTATCTGGTGGGTGGACAGAGACAAAGGAATGTTCCAGTTTTCATCCAAACACAAGGAGGCTCTTGCACACCGCTGGGGAATCCAAAAAGGCAACCGCAAAAAAATGACCTATCAAAAGATGGCGCGGGCTTTGCGCAACTATGGTAAAACTGGAGAGGTCAAAAAGATCAAGAAGAAACTGACCTATCAGTTCAGTGACGAGGTCCTCGGGAAGACGCATTTGGAGAGAAAGCCGTACATGTAGACAGAAGACTGAATTATGCAACGCAAGTGGTACATTTGATTTCTGGTGTAACACTCAATGTCACCATTCCTTGTAAATAGCATAGAAGCGTGACAGCTATCCGGAGGGAGCATAAACTGGGTTACGCTGTTATCACACAGCTCATTTATTTGCCACATCATAGAAATACAGTATAAAGATACGTCTAGCCAGTGACTGCCGTCCATGTCGACTGCTTTGCCTATTCAGGGACATGGGAAAGGCGGAGCTGGTAATGTGTGTGTCCAGCAAAGTATCCATGAGGAAACAAGGCCATGCCTTTAATATGAACTGTGTAACCTGTTATTTAAAGACTTGAAATTCCGGACCTGATTCACCGATACATTTGTTCAATGTGGGATTTGTTTTTGGGGTTTTTTTGTACAACGCAATACAACTGTTGAATCACCAAAAATGCAATAAACATTTTTTTTCAATCATGAGACAACGCTGTGTGAATGTCACATGCTTTTTGCAAGGTACACACGTGGGACATGTGAACATAATTGTTTTGAAGAACAGTGCATGAATGAAGCCCTACTTTTCTTCATTTAAATGTGATCTTTTTAAGCCGCGTAAAGTCCGATACGCAGTGTGTCAATTGTGGCCTCTGGTGACCATCGCTCAAAATGACGTTTGTTCACCTCACACTAAAACTGAGCACAGATTAACACCGGTAAATAAATAAATCAGTATTTTTTTTTTTTTTTTATAGTTATGCTTGAAGGCCACCGAAATGTGGTCTTGGTGCAATTAAAGATTTGACCTCTTTAGGTGTTTGCATCTGGCTAACAGCCAACCAACCAAGTGGAAGACATCATGAATTTGAATAGAATGGCATCCACACATGCAGTCACAGCTACTATCAGCTGCATCAAACACAAAAAATATGGAGGAGAAACAGAGGCCAAATGTATTAACCTTCATTTGCTAGCGGAATCTTAAGCTTTGTTTTATTTGTCTTCTTTGTCGACCTTTCATCTATCCATCTATCCATTCTCCAAACTCCTTATCCTCATGCAAGCCGCGTGCTGGAGCCTATCCCAGCTGGCTTGGGGCAGCAGTCCGTATGCTTACTGTAAAATAAGCAGTACAATGCAGGAAAATGAAAGAGGCCAGTTGTGGTTTTGAGTGAATGTCGTGGACCCGCTAAAAATGGGTCCTCGAGATGCAAATGGACCCCCGGGCCATGTTTCAGACAACTTTGACCCGCACATTTCATGTTGGGCAGCTTGGCTTGAATTATTCTTCATAAAATGACACCGAAAACGGAAATTTCGTGGGAGGGTCTAGCAGTACCATATTGTTTCATTACATAATACCAATGTGACATATAAAAAAAATATCCCCATGAAACAACTGTCAACTCCTTGCTGTCTCATGGCGTCAGAAGTTAGGCGCATGCTGCCAGCCCACAATGTCGAAAACAAAACACGTTTGAAAATTGCAGACACCATTCTATGAGACATAACTGAAACTCTGTTGTGTTCGTTGTCCATTCATCCATTTCATTTCCAACTTCTCCTCGTTAGGGTCACGTAGGAGCTGAAGCCGAAACCAGTAGATTCTGGGTGACAAGCGGGGAACACCCTGAACTGGTTGCCAGTTAACCGCACGGCACGTACAAACAACCAACCACTCGAATTCACGCCTATAATTTATGAACCTAATGAACCTATCATGCATGTTTTTGGAATGTGGAAGGGAGACCGAATACTCAGGCGTGGCGAAAATATGCAAATGCCACACGATCAGACTTGAAACAAGATTCAAAGGCAGAAAAGGACTGTGAGGCAGAGGCAATCACCACGTGGCTCGTTGTGTTGCACGATGTTTGTTGTACTCGTTTTAATCAAAAAGAACAAGAAACACGATCCGCGATGTCTGTTTGGCATCCTCCACCAACAGTTTTTCACAACCAAGTGGAGCCGTGATGTCATATGACACGATAGGTGGGTGAACAGTGTCATCCATGTCAATGGGAGTGTAACCATGTTTTCTTGGATGATGCATTGGTCGTATGTAACCCGAGTTCCTCAAACAAACCCTGTGAAAAAAAGATGAACCAAATCATGCAAAACAATGTAAAGGGCTTTCTAGAAATATCCAATATCCTGCACTGCTGTGCAACCCTTGCCAAGGGCACACAGCTCCCCTCTATGGTGAAGATGGAAGTGAACCAATCACAAAACTGAATTTTGCATGACAGTCATATACATAAATAAATAAATCAACAACTGGCCAAGTTATTGGTGTAAGGGCCAACAATGTTTAACCCTGGAGAACCCAAGAACGTTTTTCCTCTTTGGAAAATGATGAATTATACATTAAATGACTGCTATATGTTCACTGAACACCAAAATATATGGTTTTTCAAATATTCAATGCTTTAATCCTAATTTAGGATTAGGGCCAAATCTGACCCTTTGGGATTTAAGGGTAGCATTTGAGTAGCAGAATTTATAGGGGCCAAATTTAACCCCGTGGGTTCTCCAGGGTTGTCCGTGGGTTGTCAAAATTAGAGCAAAACAGGGATTGCGGGTGTATTAATTCTGTGATCAGAGAGTGTGTGCCATGCGGGGTCAACTATTGTTTGATGAGTGCTTACAACGTGGGTTTTATTTTCCACATAAAAAAAGGAACAATTATTTCCCTTTTCAGCTATGAGGCTGACTCTAAAGTTTTATTGTCAAATTTATTGTAATCGGATAGATTTGCACTACAGTGGTAAAGAGCTGAAGAGCTGCCAGATCAATGTCCCAGCATTTTTAAATGGAAAAAGAAATGAACTACTTTTTTTAAATAGGTCAAAGAGATTCAGTTGTTCTTTCTTGTCCAAACGAAATGTCAATTCTATATTTTAACACACTTTCCGTTAATATTTAAACAGTGCTGAGCCAAACTCCAAATAAATGAACAATGGGTGCTACCGGCGCTAATTAGTTTTCTGTGTATTCACATTTCTATGTAGCTACAGCATAGAGACAGCGTCATCCTTTTTTTTTTTTTTTTTAAATTTAAGTTCTAAATTTAACTGGTGCCCAACATCCATGACCCCCACCCCTCAAGGCCTGTCATTCTGCCGAGGTGTTGGAGGAAATGATGGTTGAAATATAGCCTCTGTGTGCGTGCGCGTGTGCATGTGTGTTGCATATGTGCTGTAGTGATCCTGGGACAGGATGAGCTTTGATGGGACGTGTGGGGGGCAGCTGTTGTTCTTTGGCCATCATATTAAGGTGTCTGGAGAGAGGGGTGGTGCTGCATGGTGGGGGCACTTCTATTAAAGGCAAAAGAGCAAGACAGACAGCAGAGTAATTCACCTCGTGGAGGAGAGGACATCCTTTAGGAAGATGCCAGAGCCAGTCAAAAAAACAAGTGAGTGTGTGGCTTATATCCTCTTAATAATTAAAAAAAAATTTTTTTAGATAGGGTGGAGCCCACTTAAGACCATACAACTGTTACTCCTGAACTTTCCTGTCTGACTAAACGCAACCTTTTGAGTCACAAGAACAAATAGCCTGACTGAGTGCTGCCTCACAGCTGTCTTAAGTAATATCAACCACAGTCAAACTGCAATAACAGATAAGCGTTTACCACAAAATGTTGTAACATTTGCATTTTATTTTATACTTTAAAGGCATTGGGTTTTTTTTTTTTCTTTACTTGTCTGGCAGAAAAAAAGTGAAAAATGTTACCCCAACACAGAAACTGAGTAGGCCTACATTCCAAGGCTTTTCATTTTTATTTCTTTTTTTTAAACATTTCTCTAATTTAGATATGTTACCACTAAATTTACTATCATAAAAGTAGAAGCTCAATATACAGTAGTGCCTTGAAATATGAATCGAATTCACTTGATCATGCTCAAATCATCTTTTCTCATTGCAATGAATGGAAACGCCCTTCATCTGTAACACAACCCCCCCCCCCCCATCATGGAACAAAAAAATGTTTGCGTACTTTAATGAGCACTCGATAATGCTGTATTTGATGAAAATATCCAGTAATTACATACTTGAATAGATTAAATCAATATTGAACATTTTTCTTCTATTAGCACAGCATCGATTGAATGGCCATTGTGCTGCTATTTCTGATGTGCTCATCTCTGACTCCAGCGGCAGTAAAAGAAAAACACGTGGAGATACTGTTCATTGCAATGTCCCAACTCCTCTCAGCTCATCAGCACAGCACTACTATTAGTGCTCTTTGCAGAAGATAAAGAATATATGGCTCTGTTAGATTGTGTCTACATGTGTTGTTGTACCATTTGTGTTATGATGCTTAGCACTGCAACATAAATGCTATTTAGCATTAGTATTAAACAAGTGGACTGAAAGAAGGTTGTTTCAACTATACAAAGCGTAATTCTCTTTGTTTGGTGTTTAGTTTGACAGCAAACTATAATTGGGAGTGACAATAAACAGGATGGGGGCTCATTTTTAAAGAATTGCTGTTGTAAAATGAGTTGAGTCACTGCCAGCATTCAATGTTTGGAGCTCAAGTCTGCGCTCACAAGTCAAAACAAAAAAAAAAAACTCTAAAATCAGTCAAACAAAGAAGTCAATCAAAAACCGAGCCAGTCATTTCTCAGTGCACTACTGTATTTCTCTTTCATTATTTTTAATCATCAACTTTTCATGCAGTATGTACAGTATTGCATTTCCACAATGGCTGTCAAAAAATGATGCTGTTAAAGATGTGATTAGACTGCTCTTGAGTTGGAATTTTAAATCAGATAGTTGAGGTTATTAAGGA
>NW_017805139.1:1743216-1791260 GCF_001891065.2 Hippocampus comes
AAATAATTTTCTGTAATACAGAGTAATGCACTTTGAATTTGTGAAGCTTGTCCGCTGTTGCCGAACTATTTTTGGTCCTGAAGCGAGTCATTTGTTTGAATTTGGTTGACATCAAACTCATACTAGGGCTGTGAAGTCCAAAAGCTCCAGTGGTTTCTGTTTGCTTCCATATGCTTTGCATTTAGATCGTACTAGTCAGAGATCTGAATAAAAGACGAGATCCACCAGTGCTCTCGCAGCTCAGTTATTTGACATGCTTACGACATGGCGACGTATCTGTTTCCAAATCAAAAATGAACAGACGAAGAGAGGAAATACGGAGGTTTCACCTCAAGATCCAAAGCATACCGCACCTCATCAGTGAAGCATGGTGGCAGTAGTGTTTTGACGTAGGCATCTATGGCTGCCAGTGGAACTCGATCTTTTCTGTTTATTGATGAATGCGACTGCTGATAAAAGCAGCAGGATCAGTTCTGTAGTGTTTCGGGCAATATGACCTGTCATATTCAGCCAAATGCTTCAAAACTCGCAGACGGACAATGACCACAAAGAGTTTTTAAAGGCAACAGAGTGGAAGGTTCTGCAATTGCGAAGTCAATCACCTGACCTGAATCCGATTCAAGATGCATTTCACTTCCATCCATCCATTTTCCGCTCTGCTTTATCCTCACAAGGGTTGCGGGGAGTGCTGGAGCCTGTCCCAGCTGTCTTCGGGCAGTAGGCGGGGGACACCCTGAACTGCTTGTCAGCCAATTGCAGGGCACTCATAGACAAACAACCATCCACGCTCACAGTCACACAAAGGGACAATTTAGAGTGTTGCATTGACCTGCCAAGCATGTTTTTGGAATGTGGGAGGAAACCGGAGTGCCTGGAGAAAACCGACACAGGCATGGGGAGAACGTGCAAACTCCACACAGGGAGGCCGGAGCCAGAATCGAACACTGTGAGGTGGACGCACTAACCAGTCGACCACCGGGCCGCTGCATTTCACTTGCTGAAAGTAAAACTGAGAGGAAAATGCCCAAAAAACAAGCAGGAACTGAAGACAGCTGCAGCAGAGACCCGGCAGAGTATCACCAGAAACGAAAGTCAGCATCTGTTGATGGCCATCGGTTCGAGACTTCAGGCTGCCCTTGATTGCAAAGCATTTGCAACAAAGTATTAAAAAGTGACCATCTGATTCATGATTTCAATTAGTTTGTCCAATTCCACTTTGGAGGAACATCTTGGCTGTCTCATTTCAAATCCAATCCATTGTCGTATCGCACAGAGATACAATGCAGAAAATTACATCAATGTCCAAATATTTATGGACCCGACTGTGTTAATATAGACAGGCAGATAGACAGATCGACCGATCGATAAATAGATAGAAAGAGAGATGTACATATGTATATGAATGCTTATTGTTTTACAGTAGTTGCAGATGTTGTTGATGTTATGTTGCTACTATAATTTTGCGAGAAGGACACTAAAACGAGCACCTTGGCCAGTAAGTCTGCAGTAAGCCTAACATGTGCATTGTTTCTCTATGGTAACACAAACACAGAAACTTCTGCTACCGCATCCGAAGAATCAAGTGTAACACAAGAGCAGCAGAATGCTCCACCTGCGGCTGCACCCAGAGAAGATGAGGCCACGGCCCCAACACATGATGTCCCGCCATCAGAAGGTGAGACAGTCCTTTCTGCATTTAGTTAAACTCCTTCTAGAGCAGGGATGGTCAACTTTAATGCTTGAGGGGGGCCACAATTTTTCATCATTGCTTCGGGGGGTTGCACAGTATGTGAGCAAGTGCAACAAGCTAAGCCAGAGTGTCGTAAGCAGCTAACAAAGACTGAGCGTGCTGTGAAAAAGTTAACATTGGATTCGTAGTGTTATTTCAGTCAGTTTTTTTTAAATACTTTACACAAACGCATGAAGCATCTGTACAGTAGTTTGGTGCATGCAAAACTGTATGCAAACAAAGGTCATTGTGTTGTGACAAACTGAGCCAAGCCCATCATTTACAATTAACAAAAAAAAAAGTTCCAGAGAAAACTTTGCCTTTGAGGAGTTAATAAGGTCGTCAAAATCGAATGAACAGCTGCCATTGCCAGCGACGCCACTTGATGGGTGGATGCATGAAACAATGCCGCTAGTTTTGAAGGGCAGCAAATTGGTCTATTACGTTGTGGCTCGGAGCTTAGAGGCTCGTGCCATGACTTTGGCTCACAACACGCTGTTTGCGCAGAAATACTTTTGAAGTTGTTAATTCGGCTTCTGTTTGCCTCGCGGCTCTTTCCACTTTCTAATTATTACTTTCCGGAATAAATGTCATGTACCGGTAAGATGAGTCTTACACGATGCACCGTGACCAAAATGTTTCAAATTTCATATCCATATCGAGTTCGATATGATGCCTCGACTTTCTGTATCACATATGGCTCTATGAAATCCTTTCGACTCGCACTTCGAGCTTGCTTGTTGCTCTTTCATCTCACGTCCTGATTCCTGCTTTTTCCGCCTTTCCTGCTTTCAATAATCTTGTCTGTCTTTGCTAAGGCAAACAACATATATATATATATATATATATATATATATATATATGTAAACAGACACACACACACACACACACACACACCGACACACACGTTGTTTTTCCTCCTTTTCTCCTCCTCCATCCCATTCCATTTTTCTGAGAAAAGGTGGGCATTTGTTAAGAACGATACATTTTATTGTTATTATTGTTATTATAATTATTATTATTATTAGTCAAGAAGGTGGGCCACAGGGGCCCATCTCTGCTCAAGATTTTTGTGGAAATGTGTGCTTGGTGGTACAGCATGGTAAATCATATTTATATTGTAGTATATTTTTCTCTCTTGTGTCTCTCTTGTGCGGCTAATTTTAGATGTCGAGTGCATTAGGTTGAATGATATTCCGTCAATCTTACTTTTGTGTAACACTGGATTATGTACTGTAGATGGACAGCCTCCAGACACCAGACAGGACCTCACTGGCCTCTTCACAGAGAAGCCCCAAAGTGCAGAGGTCACTGTAGGTGAGCATCTTGCAAGTCAATGTTGAAACACTCACGGTTCTGTTGAAGAATGAGCACTAGTGTGGTCCCCGCAGAACCCATAACTGCGAGAGTTTGTAAATACACAATGTCTGTGATAAAGATCTCATCCAAATTCCAAACTAAAATACTGTGAGAATACTGCACATGAAGAATTGACCCTTGAAAACACTTTGGAAGAAGTAACACAATATGTGGGATTACGGTTTGGTGGATAGAGTTTGTGTGATCCAAAATGGGGATTCTCAATACGCCAAGAAATGTGACTTAAAATACAAAATGGAAGCTTACGTGTATAAAGACATATACGTTATTCCATTCTCCTGTTTAGGTGGAAACATCACATTCGTGGCAAAAGTCAATGCTGAATCACTGTTGAAGAAACCGACCATCAAATGGTTTAAAGGGAAGTGGATGGACCTTGCCAGCAAATCTGGAAAACACCTGCAGCTGAAGGAGTTCTATGACCGCACCACCAAAGTAGACTAACTCATGTTGTTGCCTGTTTTTTTTTTCTTTTTAATACGTTCAAGTCATTGACTATATCTGTATTCTATATTTGGCACATTTAATTCAGATTTTCAGAAGTCAAGAAAATCATGAAAAGAAAGCAGCAGGATTTGCTCATCGTGAATGTTTTTAGGCCTACGCTGCTTTGTCCATGAAGGACCAGGAAAGAAGCGAAGCGTACCGCTAATCAAACTTATGAATCAACCTTCAAACAGGTCTACACGTTTGAGATGCACATCATGGAAGCCAAGGCTAACTTTGCAGGAGCTTACAGGTGTGAAGTTTTGTCCAGAGACAAGTTTGACAGCTGTAATTTTCAACTGACTGTACATGGTAAGTGTATGGGAATTGTGTTTCGATTATTTCATGCTTTTAATGACTTCTTTGAATTAATCACATCAATTTTCATTCCAAATGCTTTTTTTTTGTACTTTCCTTATCTACACACCAGAGGCTTTCACTGCTGAAGGTTTTGACATAAGAGCAGCTTTTCGACGCACGTAAGTTACCGTATTTTTTTAAGTTAACACCTTTCCGTTTGAGTGTGGAGTTCGTATGCTCCGTCTGCTCTTCCGCGCGGTTTGTTGCCTCTCACGTCCTGACTACATTCACAAGATAATTAATTGAGCACTGGTTGATATGTTTACGTGACTCTATTTTATATTTTACATTCATCTTCCCCAAATTGAGAGAGTTTCCTCCTTGACAGATTATTTACAACATGAGGGGTGTTCACACGGCAACTTTTACTCCGGTGTAGCACCGGGGCTGCCCCCCGTAGAGCGTTCATACGTACAAAGTTATACCGGTGTAGCCCCTGAAAACCGTTTAAACCAGAGCAAATTTAACCCTGCTCAGGAAGTGGTTTAAAAATTTACTCCGGAGTAAATGCTAGTTTGCGGAGCAGCACCGATATAAAATGGGACGTGTGAATGCTACGGGAGTAGACTCGCCACACGTGAGAAGAGTTGATAACATACGGGTAGAATGCGTTGCTTTCGTGCTTTGTTGGACTTCCGTCATCTTTCCTGTCTCTCTCTCATCCTTTTACGGTGTCTGATAGACCACGGCGTTGATTTGTCCAGAGAAGTATAAACCATGTTTTTTTGATATGTCACAAACAAGGCGGGGAAAAGGAAGTACACTTTACACATGCGCATGTTTTATTCCCGTATTATTTGTATTATTATCGTATTGCACGGCCGCAGAAACTGCCGTGTGAACGCAAGTGGGGCTGTTCCGGGGTTAACACGCTTCTCTTTAGTCGGCAGCTTTATACGTGTGAACACTCCCCAAAATTTACACCGGTGTAAGTTATATCGCAACAAAATACATCGGTGCAGCACCAATGCCAATGTGTGCCGTGTGAACACCCCTATGTTAAGTCTGGCTTACATCTTTGCATCAGACCTCTATGCCAGAAAACACCACACACAGAAGGCAAAACTGTACAATCAAGTGTGGAATAACTGTGGAAATGCTAACCTATTAGGAGCGATGCTGATGTGAAGAGAAGTGGAGCATCAACAAGGTAGTCATGGTTTAAGGTTGGATCCACTGAGGCACAAAGTCAAATTTTATGGAGTGTTCTAGAGGAAAGAAAGGAAGACCGAGATTGAAGAACTCCTTCAGCAAAGTGGTCACTTTCTTCTCTGCTTTCAAATGAAACAGAAGCGGTGTTTAGAATGGTGCAACGTCAAAGCTGCTAAATTTTGAAGCAACTCAGAAGGCGGAACCATGTGAGAGCTTGCCGAAAAGCTAGAAGGCTCAAATTATAGAAATGACGACTACAACATTGTAGCCACCATTGCGCTCCAACTCACAGTTGTCACATAATGTTTAGTCATGAAAACACACCGAGCAGTTCAGTCAAAAGAAATGCTCAGAAATGAAGACAACAGACTATTAGGAATAATAATTAGAATTTGGATTGTGTGTGATTGACAGGTCACTGCTGCAGATAGTGCTGAGGCCAGCAGGGAGGGTTTTGCTGGCACTGACCGTCCACCATTGTATTATGACACATTAGGAGACAAGCTCTCTCTGATCCGCTTCTGGGTCTCGGTCAAAAACAGCAGTGACAGCTGCACAAACAGCAATCCGACAGAGTGAGCTTTGACGGAAGCTTTGGCCCTACTGAAAGTGCTGGATGTGTTAAGACACATGGGCTTTTCAGTATCCGAGTTCCTCCACTGGTCATGTCCACAGAGGAAGCACACTTAAGGAGTATTGCAACCGCACTGCACAAACTAGGCACTCACCTTCTGGAAAGGCATGTGCAATACTGGTTCGGCTCTTTTTATCTTTCATGCTGCATATTTAAGTGCGGTGCCTTCTGTTGGGACTTGCATTCGAATGCTTCTCATGGCATAAACAAACATTATGGGGAAATGTTTGCTTTCTGTCCAACATGAGAAGCTTAACACATGCCACGCACCGGATAGCTTTTGACTCAAAAAAAGGACTGACCACATTTTTTTCTCAATTTAAGTCTGAGGGCTCATTTTTCGTAAACGGCACATCTGAGACGGGGTAGCGAAGGACGTCCGATCATGATTTTTGTGCAGGCATGAGGTTCACTGTGCATCTTTCTCAGGTTGGCAGACATGTCTGCGCCAAGCTGGACATTCTGTACCAGCGAATGTGTGGCCTCGGAGCCGCGCCTGGCGAAGCGACAATTTGCGGACAGAAAGTTGATCAAAATTTCTGCCTGCTCAAACTACGTCTAAAAATTGGCGCAAGGTAACATGATTTTGGTGAATATGATTGGGGCACATGAAGACATCTCTGTGGACATATTTAAGTCACCAGCTTATTCTGTATAGGCGCCCACATTGTCTGTTGCCACACTGTGCGACAATGCTCCACTCACACACGGGTTGCTGCGATTACACAACGTCCTCTTTCACAAAGACAAGAGTTCGTCAAGACCATCAGACGGTCTACATTTAAAGGGGATGAGAGGAGCCGCTTTGATTGGCGGCGTCTTACATCAGCTGTAACCACTCCCACAGTGGCGGAGCACGTCCACCAACAGATCCGCTGAGCAGTGCTCGTCCACGGAATTACCAACACCAGTCTAATATGCCTCAAACACACTGTTGATCTGCTTGCCCCGCCAGATTTAGGCCGTTCATAAAACGGCTTTGTTTTTTTATAAATCTCAAGTTCAATTAATAGAGTAAATATATGACACAAACAGAATCTGCGTTCTATGCAAATCCTTGAGAAAAATTACATGCCACATTCCTTTTAGTTTTGAATATGTTCAATGGTCTGCTGTGAAGAAAAGGTTATTAAAACGAAAATGTAATTGTGGCCTAATACTTTTACATCGTGCCAATCTTGATACACGGGGCCCTCCTGTTGTCACTTCACAAAGTGCAAAATCTCCCCTTGCTGGGAATGCAGTCGGCCACGAATGTGACGTACACAATTGGAGACCGCCTTGCACCCCCAATTGCACGTCCCAGCGTGACGGACACTCCCTCTCTCCACCACCACCCATAATTGTGTGGCAAGGTCAGGAGCATACAATGACAAGATGATAATGATAAGAATTCCTTCAATGAATTGATTTCTACAATGATTCAGAGGGATTATCCCACACTATTGTCATATTTCCATATGAAATATGATGACATCCACCATACAGAGGAGGGCAGAATCTGTTACCTGTGCTTCGATCAAATCCACCAAAATCACGTTACACCACTTATGCCACCACTTAGACTCGCTTTTAACAAGTTTAAAATCTAGTCTACTTTTGATCACCAAATTGGCAGGTGCGCCAGGGGCACGGCAGCTGCGTCTGCCAGAATGACCAGAAAGGCACAACCCGGTTCTAAACACAGTAAACTAGACTTTGCCCAGCACCAAAATAAAATGCGCTTTTTTTTTTTATGCCGAGCGCACGGGTGCCTGTCTATGAAAATAGGGCCCACAGTGTGAAAAACTGTTCATGTGTTGATTCAATATTTTCAAGAATGAAATGAAATGAAAATTAAAAAAGACCAGTTTATAATGAAATAGGCATTTTCAAGAAGGGTCTAAGATTGTATATGTGCAGCATGATGCATCCTGGAGTTTCTGTATCTTTCAATTACAGTATGAATGCGTATGAAAAGTGTTGCTCTGACTGATATTTGTGCAGTAGCACCGAAGGAAAAGAAGACTCAGGAGAACTGGACTTCAGCACATTGTTGAAGAAGAGGTCAGCATTGAAATGATTGATGAAGACAATTAGCCCATCACATTTACTTGCATTAAACAATACTATATTCTCTCTCTCATTCCGGATCATTTCACGTCCAAAGAGAGTAAGCAACATCGTCGCCGTAACAAAATCACACCGTTGGCCGCCTGAAATAATTTGCTTACGCAACACATGCAATACATGAGCTCACTGAATAACAAAGGGTGAATAGTTGGATAACATCGCTCACCTCTTCATCTTCACTGTTAACGCCATCTAAGTTGCATTAATACACACACAACACACGTACAATTGCAAATGTTCTCAATGACCCAAGATTTCCTCTCACTGTAACAGTTTCTTCCCCTTGGCCGATTCTCAGTCACCAGAACAAAGCATGTAAAACAAGTCAATCTGAAATTTGAATCTAACTACTAAGCATCATGATTGATTTTACTGAAAGATCTCATTTAATATCTGAGCAAAATGAAATGCTTGATTTATTTATTTATTTGTACTGCATTTGATTGCTACATTTTCGGACCATCATTGTAAAATGCTGTTTGAATTGCTTTTGACATGCTGTGTTTTAACCTGTCTGGTTTGTTTTGCTGCTTGGGTTCTACCTCTGAATGAGCAGCAGTTTCTTAAAATCCTCCAATCGGTAAGGAATTGCTGGCACAATGTCTCGTGTCTTGGTGAAAGGCTTGTGTTTGCATGCATTTTATTTGTCCATTAAGGCAGGACGTACAACAAATTCCCAAATTATTTTTACCCTGGAAAAATTGTCAATGACAGAGAATTATTACTGAGTGACTAGATGTATCTTATCTGAAAATGCCTTTTTTAAAAATTGGTTATTTTTTATCATTTCATACATTTGACAGAAATGTCTATGGCCACAATGATTCACACCCTTTCACTAAACCAGGGGTGGCAAACTCATTTTTTTGTTCCGGGCCACTTTGGAGTTATGTCTTCCCTCGGAGGGCCATTACAAAATGGAAACGGAATAAATGTATTATTACGTGTACACAACAAATGGATGGATTACTAATTTTGAAATTACTCAAGTCAACCATTCGTTTGTTGGTGCTCAATTATGTTGTTGAGAAAAGTGGAACGAGGCTAACAAAATGTCACCTTTATTTATTCCACGTGACAATTTAACATTTTGGTACAGGTTTTAGGAGGAATCATGATTTGTTTTCGCGGACCACATAAAGTGATGTGGCGGGCCGCATCTGGCCCCCGGGCCTTGACTTTGACACCTGTGCTCTAAACAGACATATCCAACGCGTTTACATTAATATAGTTGATTAGAATTTTACCTTTTAGAGGATGCTAAAAGTCACGACAATCTTTTTATAATGGCGCAAAATAGATAGAGGACATATTTGTGGTAGGGCAGCGCATTGGAGGAACGGTTCGCACGTCTGCCTAACTACCAGTCAGGAGGCTCTGACTATGAACCTCGGCTTGTGCGTGCTCTTGTGGAATTTGTATGTTCTCCCCTTGCTTGCATGGACATCGTTCTCCGGCTATGCCAGCTACCTCCCACATTTCAGGAACATGGATGGTGAGTTAACGGAAGGCGCAAAATTGGCCTTGCGTGTAAAAATGAGCGTCAACTGTTGTTTGTGCCCTGCATTAAACTGGCAGGCAGACCAGAGTGTAAGTCAGCTGCGTTCGACCACAGTTTATCTACTACCCTTATGAGAAAATGCTTTCAACCTAATGAATTACCTCCAAACCGTGATATGGTCAGAAAGAAATAAATCAACTTCAAAAATGTTTTGGGATCGATTTGCTGTTGACAACTGTGTTAGTCTTCGAAAAATGCCCTTTATTTCCACAGGCCTGAGCATTTTCCCAACAAAAAGTCTATCCTGTTAATAAATAAATGTTAAAAATCATGTGTACGTGTCCAATGTGTCTTGAAATCTGCTCCCTATATTTCAGAGCCGTGCAGATGAGCGCAGAGCCTGATGTGGACGTTTGGGATATTCTCAGCCATGCTCCTGCCTCAGAATATGAGAAGATCGCTTTTCAGCATGGCATCACCGATTTGAGGGGCATGCTCAAAAGACTGAAGAAGATGAAGAAAGAGGAGAAGAAAAGTGCAGGTTGGTGCAAAGTCAACATTTCACTATCGGACGACTGATTCGAATGTCATGCAACGCGACACGTCTGTATGCAGCCTTCCTCAAGAAGCTCGATCCCGCCTACCAAGTGACAAAGGGACATAAAATAAAGTTCGCCGTTGAGGTCGCCAATCCAGATGTTGATGTCAAATGGATGAAGAATGGGCAAGAAATACAACCAACAGGAAGGTGTGAATTCATCATCTTTCAATCCATGCAATATATATTTTTTTGCCTTGAGTTTTGAAACATGACAAATGATTCACTCCATCGTGCGAATTTCCCTCCATGCCCGTCATTCTTCTTCATCACCAGCAAGTAAGTGTCACAGAGTGCAGTCTATGTAAAATGCAGGGAACATGACTGGATATGGAATCATTGTATCCGTTTCTACTTGTTCAGGTACATTTTTGAGAGTGTGGGAAACATGCGCTACCTCACCATCAACCACTGCTCACTGGCTGACGATGCAGCCTACTGCTGCGTATTGGGAGAGGAGAAATGCACCACAGAGCTTTTTGTTAAAGGTCTGTTTGCATCACGGTCACACAAACATGTTTAAAGTGTTGGGAAGATTCACTTGGGTTCTGCACATTCTAATCTGTCTGCTCCAGAGCCTCCTGTTGTGATTGTGAAGAACCTGGATGATCAAATGGTCATGAAGGGGGAACGTGTGGAGTTCCAGTGTGAGGTCTCCGAGGAAGGTGCAAATGTGAAATGGTGCGATCTTCTTCTTCTTTTCAGCCGAAAATTGGTTCTGCCTTTTGATTCAGCTTCACTCTTGGGTTTAATGCATTCAATACAATTGAATAGAGGGGGGGGGCGGGATCCAAACATTTGTAACGGGTCACCGAATGAGTCGTCGGAGTTCTCAACAGCAGCAAACTACTGTAGAATAACGTAACCCATTTTTAATATGAGAATCACATTACTTGGAGGGCGCGCCTCCGAGGCCAAATAATCCCACTTTGGATCAACACCAAATTTCACATGCTTCCACTCATATTCATCTTTATATGACTTAATTGTATTTCAAATGCATCCACTGATAAAGGGAGGAAAACACGACATCGTGTCAACTAGCAAACAGGCAGTGATAAAATATGTGTCAATCAAAACTGAATTTACATTTATTTATTTTTATGGCACCTCATGAGTTTGTGCATGTGGACCTAATATTTTGGGCAGCGGGTCGACCCGTTACCACACACGCACACGCATATACACACGCAGGCCATGATGAGCAACAGTCTGACACGGAGGCATGCGATGCACTTTTGCAGCCTGTTAACTATTGTAGCTCACACGTACCGTTTTAAAGTGCTTCCCTCGGCCCTCTAGATTCCTATTCTTTGCCCGTGCTCTCGGTGAATTTTACACAAGACAAACTCTGAATGACAATAATGATAACGATAAAAGATATAGCGTAACAGCTCTGATCACAAGCTGCAATTGCAGACTGCTGAGCGCTAAAAACTTCCGGTGACGCAGGTCACGCGACATCATAGGTTAAAGATTTACCTGCTTTATTTTATTTTATTTTTTTAATACTTTTTGTGAAAATGAGACTGATAGGATGATTAGGGTGCAGGGTACATGATCACCAAAAAATATTACTAATATGCACACAGACACACAAATGGTTGTTTGTTTTTTTTTTCTCCTCTACACCCCTTGCGATCGACTTGGGACCAGTCCGCGATCTACTGGTCGATCGCGATCGACGTAATGGGCACCCCTGTAGCTAGATGATGTCAATTTTCTTGATTCACTTCAATTTTATAATGCTGATGGAGGTGTTATCCAACAGGGAGAAGGACGGCGTGGAACTCACAAGAGACGAATCCTTCAAGTACCGCTTTAAGAAAGATGGCTGCAAGCATATTCTGATCATTAATGAGGCGGCAAAAGAAGATTGCGGCCATTATAAGGTCAAAACCAATGGTGGCGAGTCTGTGGCTGAGCTCATGGTGCAGGGTGAGTCTTAATTGCATGTTGCGTATTCGGTTATTTTGTACAATAATGTGCCACATGACACCCTTGGATGCCGTTCACAGAAGTAAGAATGACTTTTATCATGAAGTCTTGTCAAAACAATAACATCTTGATGCTATTCTCAAACGTTGCTCTTTCAACCAATAACTCAGCGATGTTGACGCAAGAACTTTTACTGTGTGAGCTCTTTCCTAAACACTGCAAACCCTTTAAAAAAACAAAAATCACATGCACACATACACTCACACAGAAAAAAGTAATTGCACTTCAATTATATCTATTATTGTATGTTTTTTAACATTTAGAGATCAGGAAAAATAAATAGATTGGATGAAATTGATTTTTGGCATTTTGGAAAAGAGCCCTTCAAATCAAAGAGCTCCATCAAATGCACTCCTTAGGGTGAAACTGTACAATCCAGTGATTTTTTTTTAGTTTTGATTTTTGGTGTACTTTTAGTTCGTTTAGTTCATCTAAATTCTTAGTCTTTGCTCATTAAATATCGCATTATAATGGCTTAGGATTTTTCTCGTTACAGTTAGTTATTGATTCATTTTGACTTTTGTTGTTCAAATTCAATTCTTTTTAATTGGATTTTAGAGCAGGTCTTTTAATTATTTTTATTATTCATTGTAATATTTCATTTTATTTTAGTTTAATAAATGGGTTTATTATGAGCACAATGAAAAAAATATATCAAGCATTGTGTAACAGACTAAAGTAAATTTCAATGTCCAACAACTTTTCAACCTTCCTGTCTTCCGGAACACTGAAATCTCATGGATGACATTAATTGACAAAGACGAAAATGAAGGCTATTTTCACAATGATCATATTTGATATTTGATATTTGAACATTTGAATGTTAAGTGTAGTTTCACTAAATTTTATTTTTTAATTTTTTTACGAGCACTCATTTTTACGTTGACATTTATAAATTATTCATTCATTCGTTCATTTTCCGATCCGCTTATCCTCATAAGGGTCGCGGGGGTGCTGGAGCCTATCCCAGCCGTCTTCCGGCAGTAGGCGGGGGACACCCTGAACCGGTTGCCAGCCAATCGCAGGACACACAGAGACGAACAACCATTCGCGCTCACACTCACGCCTAGGGACAATTTGGAGTGTTCAATCAGCCTGCCATGCATGTTTTTTGGGATGTGGGAGGAAACCGGAGTACCCGGAGAAAACCCACGCAGGCCCGGGGAGAACATGCAAACTCCACACAGGAAGTCTGGAGCTGGAATTGAATCCGGTACCTCTGCACTGTGAGGTTGACGCGCTAACCACTGGACGACCAGGCCACCATTTATGAATTATTTTTCTCCATTTTTTGTTCTTGAGATTTCATTTGTTTTCATTCACAACCTTTGCTCCATTAGCTCGACGCGTGATGAAACTCCACAAAATGAGTCAAATTTAAGCAGGAATAAAATATGATTAACATTGTCTAAAATACCACTAACAGTCCGTTTTTTTTTTTTAATTAGATGAAGAGAAGAAAACAGTGTTTCAGCTGACGTAAACATGGAGAGTTAAAAATACAAAAATGTAAATTATATACGTGTGTGTGTGTGTGTGTGTGTGTCCACGTTAAAGAGGAACGGCTTCTAACCACAGTCCCTATTTTATCTTTTAGTGTCATTCCAACTCATTCACATTCGCTTCAGACACCCCTCCTGCATCGTGCTTCTTGTGACATGAACTACATCGTTCCTTTGTTGCTAAGATACAAAACACAAAGACAATTTGCGCCCAAGGATATTATTGTCCCAAAGCACACCTGTTGTTCTTGACGAATATATTTGTGGTAGACTCCCTTCTGAAGTATTGGCACGGTTCATCAATTCCAATAAATCCAATTTTACTGTCAACAGGAGCTCAGTATATCAGCTTGTCTTTCTAATTCTTTGAATCTGCATCTAATACACCATTTAGAAGGTTCGAAGTGTTTGGAACAAAGCACCAAATTTGTCTGTGAGCCAAAGTATTGGGAGTAGTTGGTTGAAATTGGCAGTCAACGACGACTTTGTGTTGCTGCTGCCATAATGTGTAACATTAGGTCAGGAGAAATCAGGCAAGATGATTTGGTAAGTTGTGCATCCGATTCAGGGCCGGACAGATGTTGATACAGCAGCCTACCAGGAAACAAGCATTGGGCTTCATTGTTCCTAAACGTCTGATGGAAAGTGTGAAGTCAATTCAGTGATGAATTTTATTGTATTGCCTATTACTGTGGTTCTCTCGCTCGGTTCCACCTTATCCGAAGGCTCTCTGGCCCTCTATTATGTGAACAGAGTGGTTTGTTTTGATTGTGCAGAGAAAGAGCTGGAGGTCTACCAGAGCATCGCTGACCTCACAGTGAAAGCGAAAGATCAAGCCGTGTTCAAGTGTGAAGTGTCGGATGAGAACGTGAGGGGAACTTGGTACAAGAATGGAGTGGAAGTCAAGCCGGACGCCAGAATAAACATCACGCATATTGGCAGGTGAGGGTACTTAGGTTCATGTGTCGTTTGCCAAATGTATTGCCAGGAAGGCTCAAACTTGGACTCTTGACAGGATCCACAAACTGACCATTGACAATGTGAAACCTGACGACGAGGCAGACTACACGTTTGAACCTGATGGCTATGCTTTCAACCTCTCTGCAAAACTCAATTTCATGGGTACGACTGAGCCCTTCCACTTTCTTGAAGCTTCTTCTCGATCAACTCTCCAAATCGTCCAGGGTCTCTCCCTAATTCATAAAATGTCCATTGTCCTTTTTTCCAGAGGTGAAGATTGACTTTGTACCACGTCAAGGTATTTCTATTAGTCTGTATACAGCAACCACTCAAAAGTTACGCATACGTTCACAAGCTGAGATTTTTTTTTTTTTCTTGAACGGATGTCCTAATCGAATATGTCATCTAACAAAATGATAAGAAACACTTCTCAGTGGGATCAAGTGCACATCAGTGAAAAGACCACCGATTAACTTAGTTGAATTATTGAATGAATACGCGTTCCCAAGTTTGAAATTGATTTCCATTGTAAAAGTGAAATTATAGTCTTGTGAGCCCCATTCAAGATTATACCAACGTTATCTGGGGACACAAATTGTTCCTGAAAACACATTTCACATTTCCCAGCGAGTGTGGCATTCACCAATTTGTTTTCACATTCTTTTAATTGCATTTCAAGTGAGCTTAATAAATGGAGCTTTTGAATGATGATCTACTTCCACCCCTCTCCAAACCCCTCTGTGTGTGTGTGTGTGTGTGTGTGTGTGTGTGTGTGTGTGTGTGTGTGTGTGTGTGTGTGTGCGTGTGTGTGTGTGTGTGTGTGTGTGTGTGTGTGTGTGTGTATATATGTTCATTAATTTTGCTTTTGATAAGACCCTCCTAAGATCCACCTGGACTGTAAGGGCCACACAGCTGAGTCAACCATCGTGGTGGTTGCTGGCAATAAACTACGCCTGGATGTCCCGATCACTGGAGACCCTGCTCCCACTGTTATTTGGACCAAAGGAGGGAAGGTAAATGCATATGTTGATTATCATTTGTTCCACTATAAAGACACACTGCGAGTCGGCCACTGTTCAAAGTTTGGGGACAGTGTTCAAAACAGAATGTCGGTTAATAATAAGAGCCTCTGTAGCCTCAGCTGTGACATTGATTTGTTGTTAAAGTGTACCTGGGGGAGTCAGAAGGAAAAAATATCGATGGTTTATTAAGAAAAACTGCACCTAAATGCATGTATTCAAGCGAGCTTTCAATAGCTCGCGAAACCTATTTGTCGAGTGACATAATGCACACAGCCAGACTTGCCTGCAAAGAGCTGAGCCTTGACTTTGCAGCTTTGAAAGCCTTCTTGGCTGGGCCATCTCCACCAATTCAATGTAGCATTTTCTCGGTCGGTTTCTAATGAATCTGAATGATTCTCACCATTTTTCAGAATTAATACTGTGTTAGACGAGGCCAGTGCTGCAGCGCAGAATAAATAACCAACACCCGCATGCAAAGGTAGAAGCGTGTCTGTGATATCAGCCCCTTTTGACAATGGCCATGTTCTTCATGGGTTTTTCCTGGTTTGCTGTCCCCGTGTCTAATAACTGATGCGGGATGTCGGACAGAAGTCGACCCGTGAATTTGCTCCCGATTGTCAGCGGCTGGATGCCACCTGTGTGTAAGGTACACAGCCAGAGTGTTAGGTTTAGCACCGCAGACTCAATGCCCTCACCCCTTTGTGTGCTATCAAGCTGACTTTGTTGTACAGGTAATGATCTGACTGCACAGAGCCGCAACGGCTGTATATATGCACAAAATATCCGATCAATTTCAAGCTGAACGGGACAGGTGAATGAATTAGCTCCTGCCAGTTTGTCAGGAAGGCAGGTAGAAAGGGGCTCTGGAATAACCATAAAAATGATGAGCGAACATTATTTAAACATATTGTATGTACCGGTACAGGAAATTTTATGAACTCAAAATTGCTTGCTTTTGCGTATATGTGGAAATACGGTATATACTGTACCTGTACTTCATCCAGGATGAATGAGATAACCCTAACTCCCATATAAAGAAAAGTAAATGATAAAGCTAACCGATCAAAACCACATCAACACCAAAACAAAAGCATGATCAAACAGTATCATTTTTGATCCAATGGACGGCTGATAAGCTTGAAAATAGACACAGCTCTTAAAAAAGATAAAGCCAACCGATCAAAACCACATCAACACCAAAACAAAGCATGATCAAACAGTATCATTTTTGATCCAACGGACGGCTGATAAGCTTGAAAATAGACACAGCTCTTGTTTTCATAATGCAGGTCATCACTGAGGGAGATGGCAGAGTCCAGGTGGAAACCACCAAAGGCCATTGTATTTTCACTCTTGAAGGTGCCGAGAGGCAGGATGAAGGAATCTATTCAGTTGTGGTTCGTAACCCTGCTGGGGAGGATACTGCCGACATCAACGTGAAAGTTGTTGGTAAGAGCAAACATTAAAGAGTAAGATCACCCAAACTATACAAACACAATCAAGTGGTGATTGGACTTTTGGCCAATTACATTTGTTTTAAAGATGAAAAAAAAAAAAAAAACTAATGGTTTTCTTCCCCATCAGATGTTCCAGATCCTCCCCAAGCTCCCAGAATTCTCAGCGTGGGAGAAGACTCCTGTGTAGTCCAGTGGGATCCCCCTCTCTTTGATGGAGGACAGCCAATTACTGGTAAAGAAAGCAGAATGTGAAATGTTCTTCTTATCTGTTAAACATGACAAGCCCCGTTTTAACTAATACAAAATGTTGGGGTTTTTTTTGTAATACTCAGGATATGTGTTGGAGCGAAAGAAAAAGAAGAGTTATAGGTGGATGAGATTGAACTTTGACCCTTATACTGAAACAACCTACGAGGCAAAGAGGATGATTGAAGGAGTGGAATATGAAATGCGGGTCTATGCAGTCAACGGCATTGGCATGTCTCGTCACAGTCCCGCCTCACAACCCTTTGTGCCTGTCGGTGAGTCAAAAATGCAAGTTTTATTTTGCAGGGTGTGTCTATGCAAATAATTAATACCACCGTCTATTTGACGGTGTCAAAATTATTCAATCGACTGTGAGGAAAAAAAAACATACTTACCATCAAATGCTGTGAATGCAAAACATGCATGTCCTTCATTTCACTTGTGATGAAGAGTAGTGGAACTGTCAGTTCAGCAGTGTGACACTATTCTTTTCGATTGATATCCTCTTAAGTTTCATTTGAGTTCATGGAATCCCATCCAAAGTTGTTGAGGTCAGGATTTTACCAAATTGCTGATACAGTATTTGTGGTGGCGCAATGATTGCAGAGCAGACAGTACGATAAGAAGAAAAGATGAATGCTTTGGTTAAATAAGGCGGACAGGGGGAGTACTGACACACAGCGAGAGACCATAAAGGTTCCTTCTCCGCATTCTGGCCTCCTGCTGGTGTAACCAAGGGGGCAAACATGAATTCCTTTGCTCAGAGGTAGACATTTTCCGAGTGCTTAGCATGGTTTGCCCTCACTTTATTAAACTGTGAACATTTCCTGTTCCTGTGACTTTCTAACCTTTGACTACTGAAAGACATTCCCGGCATTTCTGGCGCAGCTTGCCGCTCAGTTACTGTCACAGAAAGTCTTGGCCTTTGCGGTGGCCAGACTATGACTGTGATTTAACACCTTCCGGTTAGAAATGCTGTCAATGTGTGATAAACAAAATGTACACGCTGAACTGTCTGTCCACTCTAGGTGAAGGAGAAAAGACAAAAACAAACAAACAAAAAAAAGCTGATGGTAGAGAAGGAAGTTCATCCATGGACTTTTCTTTATAAGTTCATGTTGTTGTTTTTTAATTCAAGTAGGAACAAAGTGTGTAGTTTTATCAGGGAGGTCGTCACTAAGTGAGAGTATCTTTTGAAACCCCCCCCAAATAATATAGCCACAGTATATGACTGTACGTCTACATATATATGTACTGTATGTATATTTAATTGTGTGTGTTTTATATAATTGTTATGATGTTGCAATGAGACATTTTAAGAGCAACAGTGTACAGGTATCTGGCCAATATCTTCAAATCAATTAAATATTCACATTTGACAGTACATCTTAATAAAATAATTCAAAGACGGCATGCTTGGACAACCATAGCAAAAAAAAAAATAAAAAAAGCAAGATGTGGTTCAAGGAACTGTCCAACAAGTTCAGAGAAATGTACTGTTTCTGCTTCACATAATTCTGCCAAGTGCAAACATGAGCAATTTTGTGAGAAGAGCCTCAATGAGAGAGGCGGCCAACAATCGAATGCTTTCGCTTGCTCGCTGTGCTCAGATTGGTGAAGAACTCGAAGGTGTCAACAGTTGTTTGTTTTTCGATGTGTCAGCTATTGTGATGAACAAAGCTGCGACATAACTTCCTCAATGATGTAAAAGCGTTAAGATGGCAGTGCTTTCCTTTCTTGATTCTTCCCATCATTAATTTGTCCAATTATGTCCTGTTGGGATTTTAACATTGGTACTGTTGACTGGACCTCTTTATGCTTCTCTGGTATACAGGATAGCAAATGAGAGAGATGAGAGAAGCTGTTAGGAGGTCATAGATTATTTCCAAACCCGTCTCGCTGGCAGTCAACTACTTGCGCCTTGCGTTCATGTATTTGCTCTTCTATGATCACTGTAATGTTTTAACTGGCAATCGAGCCCTTCAAGCTGCCCTATGCGCCTCTTTCAGCGCCAACAAGTGAGCCCATCGGACTGTGCGTGGACGACATCAGTGACACTTCCATCACACTCAAGTGGAAAGCGCCTGAACGGATCGGCTCAGCTGACCTGGAGGGCTATGGGGTTGAGTACTGCAAGGAGGGCTGTAAGTGCTGGAGACAAATTGGGACCTTTTTTTATTTATTATTATTATTTTTTTAATGGACCAAAATATGAACTCTTATCCACTTCTGTTAACATACATTCCAAAAATCTGGTCAAAGCAGTCCAAGTCTGAGCCACGGAGAGAACGCAGTTGGGTTTAAAAGTAGGGATGTCATGATTTCCTGACATCACCGATATTAACATAATATGAACCTCACAATATCAACATATTGTGAGATTTTTATTACATGTTGTAAAAACAAACAAACAACCCCCCCCCCCCACACACACACACAATAATGTGTTTTTTGTACATAATAACAGCAATGACAAAGAAATAGCTTTGGACAGTCTTTTTTTTTTTTTTTGTCATCTGTTCCTACTCGCTTCGCACGATCACGGTCGATAAAGTCTCCATTGCTGTGTTCAGCTGAAGCTGCTTTTAATATTGTAACATGACAATATCGGGAGCATTTTAATATTGTGATATCGTGATACAGTATAACCATTATTGTTACATCCCTAGTTAATTAGTAGGGCTGTCAAAGTTAAAGCGTTAACTTTAAAAATTAAGTCTAATGCAATATTTTATTTATTTATTTATTTATTTTATTGACTCAATTACATTTAATTGCCTTCCCGTGGGGACCTTTAACCTCTGTTCACTTGTGCAGACCAATTTAGGAGAGTCGCTGGCGTGAAGATGGACAAACACAGACGAGAGTTCGTTTTATTTTTCAGTTTCACTTGCTTGATGCTTGTTAGAGAAATCTCAAGTAATAAGCATTACTTATTAGTTTTGTTAGATTACGCTCTTGGGCACATGTAATTAGACAGTGGATTCAAGCTAGGTCGTTCACTGTGATCTCTTTCTTGCTTAGCTCTCCTTACCTGTGGCACGCACACGTCCAGGTCAGATCTTTGGAGTCGCACATTGGTATCTAGCGAGATAGAGTCATCCCACTGTTCGGGTTTTTTTTTTTTTGTCTTTAATGCTTGCTGCATTGAATTTACATTGAGATTAGAAGACTTAAGATACCTGTAAATCTGAGTCACTTTTGATTGTTTTGCTCAACAGTTGTATTTTACAGGAGAATCATTGTATTCAAGGATATTCAAGCTTTTTGGACAGTCTTTGAACCGAAAAATAATTTATGTTTGCTGATTTAACATTAATCCCAAGATTTTACTCTATATCTGTAACATTCATTCATTCATTCATTTTCCAATCCGGTTTATCCTCACAAGAGTCGCGGGGCGTGCTGAAGCCTATCCCAGCCGTCTTCGGGCAGTAGGCGGGGGACACCCTGAACCGGTTGCCAACGAATCGCAGGGCACACAGAGACGAACAACCATTAGTGCTCACACTCACACCGAGGGACAATTTAGACTAGAGTGTTCAATCAGCCTGCCAAGCATGTTTTTGGAATGTAGGAGGAAACCGGAGTACCCGGAGAAAACCCGCGCAGGCCCGGGGAGAACATGCAAACTCCACACAGGGAGGCCGGAGCTGGAATTGAACCTCTGCACTGTGAGGTCGATGCGCTAACCACGGGACCATCGGGCTGCCCTATATCTGTAACAAACGTTGCAAAAAAATAGTAGAAGTAGAAAAATTTGATTAATTGCAATTAATTACGGAAAACTGTGATGAATTGGTTGCAAGATTTTTTTTAATCTCTTGACAGCACGAGTAACAATTTCACCCTTCCAGGGACAACAGTTACTACAGTGGACAGCCTATCATGTTATCAGGTTACCGGTTATCATGATTGGTGCATGAAAGGGTTAATAAAAGTTTGATGCTAAAACCCCTAATCAGCTCTTCTCGAAGAGGGATTTGTGAACCAAAACTTCTGGCTTTCATTTTTATTTTAGGCGGGTCGTGTCATATTTTCATTTGTGTGTTTTTTGAGCACAGCAGATGAGTGGATACCAGCCATTCAGGGTCTGACCGAGAGAACCTCACTGACAATCAGAGAGCTCACTACGGGAGAAAAGTTGCAGTTTCGTGTGCGGGCGTTCAACATGGCTGGCCCAAGCGCCCCGGCCTGCCTGGCTCAGCCCGTTACTATCAGAGAGATCATGCGTGAGTGAAGACTTCCTTGGATCAACAATCAGGAGTGAAATCATGGAAAAGGAAAATATTATGGCCGTGTTTTATTCACGATTTGTGATTCGTGTTGGTTTTTTTTGCATAGAACGGCCTAAAATCTGTCTTCCCCGAAATCTTCGTCAGACTTTGATCAAGAAAGTTGGTGACACTGTCAACCTTGTGATTCCATTCCAGGTGCAGTAGGCTTGATTCAAACATAAAACTCCTTACTTTCGGCTAAGTTTAATTGACTGAGACGCTGATCCACTACATACAGAAAATAAGAGAGAGAGTTGTTCAAGTCCTCTGCGATTGTTTTTGTTTTGTTGTTACGCAGGGTAAACCCAGGCCCAAGGTTACATGGAGTAAAGATGGGCAGCTGCTGAACTCTGCGCTCGTCAGCGTGAGGAATAGCGACACCGACACGATCCTATTCATCCGCAAGTCAGAAAGGAAGCACTCAGGGCAGTATGATCTCCACGTGCAGATTGAGAATGTGGAAGACAAAGCCAAAGTGACGCTGCAGATTGTGGGTGAGCAGTACCACCGGATGGAGGCCAAACCGATATAATGCACTTTATGAAACCGCTGTTCAGATGTCATGAAGCATTATTAGCGTTGTTGCTTGTCTCAATTCTTTCTAAAATATTTCCGGTTCATTATTGGCCCAGGCGCTACACACAGTATATATAGTGCTTCCTGTTTCTGTTCATTTGTTGTTAGATTTGTATATAGTACGGGGGTCATTCAATAAATAAGATGAATTTTCCGGGATAAGGACTTCGAATACAGATAGAAGCTTACTTTAAAAAATAAAAATAAAAAATCAACGTAGTCTCTCAGCACTGTCACATACAAACTTTGTGTCTCTCGTGAACACCTTGAAGGGACCGAACAGGTGAAAGTCTGAAGGGGCAAGGTCTGGGCTGGAAGGGGGTTGAGGGAGCAGTTCCCAGCCCGGCTCGTCGATGGTCTGCAACGTTTGGGCTGCTGTGTGAGGCCTTGCGTTGTCATGACGCGAGATGACTCCTTCTGTCTGATGATCCCTGTGTTTGTTCTTTTTGTCTTTCTTGACCTGCCTCAGCAGTTCAAAGTAGTTGGCACGAAGTTTGAAAGTGACGATGAAGTCAAAATTGTTCATCGGTCCATAGATTTTTACGCAGAGGTAATATGGAAGCTTGTGCACAGATGAGAAAAGTATGTGACAGTGCTGGGAGACTACGTTGAATTGTTATTATTATTTTTTTTTTTTGAATTAAGCTTCTATCTGTATTAGATATCGAAAATGAATCACCTTATTTATTGAATGACCCTCTTACATGATTTGAGGAAAGGGTTAAAACAACCAATCTAGCAGCAGTCCACCTGTACTGTCCACACTGTAATATAAATGTGAATTTTCACATGTTTGACACTTGATTGTAGATGTCCCAGGAGCTCCTGAGGTCCTGAAGGTTCTAGATGTCTGGGGCTTCAATGTCGCACTTGACTGGAAGCCCCCCAGAGACGACGGAAACTGTGAGATAGCTGGTTACCGTATTCAGAAAGCCGACAAAAAGACCATGGTTAGTATCGCATGAGGTCAAGTCGGGGGCATTCAGTTGTAAGGATGCTGAATCAACAGCTTTGATCTTGCGACACAAAGTTTGTCATCTGGCTGGACATTGACGAAGAGTTGCCTCCTTAATGACACTTTGATCAGCAAATGCTGACAGAAGGAGTTGCTTGCAAGAGTTTACACGCCCCTTTTCTGCCACATCTAAGGAATGTCCTCAATCTCTCAAATGCTTAATCTCAATCTACCCTGGATGTCTGGCTACACGGTTGCTGTTGCTTCACTGAGGGATCAATTGAACTTTCCAGCAAGTTAGTGATTAGGGCTCGAGAAGATAGCACACACAATATGTCTGATTTGTGTCGTATGAAATTCCTAAATGCGTAAATGCTGAGGATTTCACACAGAGAGTATATTATTCCTATTTTTTATTTATAGTCCGCCCACTTTTTTAATGTGCATCTCCTTCCACGTAATTCTATCGATTCACATCATTCCAACGTTAACATATCGCAAAGGTTCACACCATCCACGGTATTGTTTTTCCTCATTCGAAAAATTCTGTTTGCCACAATTCCACATGTTGCCCCCCAAAATTCTCTCTTCATTCCCAATGGCACATCCAACAGAACAGATTCACATTGTTCTCATTCAGAAATGTACATGTTCATCTCATTCATTTACCTTGGGGAATGATTTTCAACATTTCAGAAATTCCCATATGTTACAAAGTCCACATCTCCAGCAATATGATTCCATATCATTCACCAACATGAAACAATTTTCACCAAGGCACTGCACATTTCTCAACAATCACTCCATACTATAAATATAGTTCCACCTCATTCCTTATCTTTCACTATCATTCCATACTATTCAAAGTCATTCCAATCCACGTTTCTGTATTTGTTTGCATTCCAAATTTCACACAGAATTTCTCCAATGGTTGTAATTGAAATCAAATTAGGAGTCTAAGGGCATGATTAAATTACATACAGTACACCACGATTAAAGCAGCATTAACAATGGCGCACCATTATATCAATGAAATAATTTTTCCTTTTTCATGTAACACCTTTGAAGGAATGGTTCACAGTCTTCGATCAGTACCGCAGAACCAACTGCGTTGTGTCTGACCTCATCATGGGGAATGAGTATCTCTTTCGAGTCTTTGCCATCAACCTGGTGGGTCACAGCCCAGAAGCCTGCAACACAAAAGACAGCATCTACATCCAGAAAACCGGTAGGTGAAACTTTCAAGGTGCAATTAGGACACTGAGCTATTACCTTGATGTCATCTGCACACGTAAACATGATGCATCCGCAGGGATGGACTGGAAGCCTGCCACCTACAAGGAGCTTGACTTCTCCCAGGCTCCCAAGTTCACGCATCCATTGGTGAACCGTTCTGTCATAGCGGGGTACAATGCCACCCTCAGCTGCTCCGTCAGCGGCGTCCCCAAGGTCAGTGAGTTCATTTCATGGAATAAGGGGGTTTAAGTATTCGGTTGTGAACATTTCATTTCTTTAATACTGTCAACGTTCCAGCAATGATTTTATTGTATTGCTGTTTGCAATGCAGGCTAAATAAATATTTGATACTTGCACGTGATTTCATTGGCTCCAAAATAGGGTTGAATGATTCAAAAGGAAAGAAAAATCTAATTTTGATTGCTATTTAAAATGTGATTCATACTTTTAAACATGCTTACGACAAACTAAAGGCAAATAAACAATGAATTAATATGTAAGTTTTTTTATCGACTTCAATTAGAGCTGTTTACGGGGTGGCAGTGATGCCCAGGACCGGTCCATAAATACACCAGTCGTTTGGGAAAATTAGCATATTGGCCATATGGCCACCCACCCCAGTATACCAGTGTGTGTGTGTGTGTGTGTGTGTGTGTGTGTGTGTGTGTGTGTGTGTGTGTGTGTGTGTGTGTGTGTGTGTGAGAGAGAGAGAAAGAGAGAGAGAGAGAGAGAGAGAGAGAGAGAGAGAGAGACACACATTGCCTCTATTATTACTTTGTATAGACCTAAATGAATTCAGGCTGCAAGCTAATGATGGTTATGTAAGAGAATCTGCATGCTGGTGTGTTTTATACATGATCCGATTAGTTGACTAATTGCAACTGCTATTGGCGACTAATCGACCGGCAAAATAATCATTTGTGGCAGCCCCAGTTGAGAATTGTTATTGCAGAGCCTCCGCCAGGGGTGCCCAAACTTTTTGGACCGAAGATCAACTTTTCGATCAAGCAACCTCCCGCGATAGACCCGTTACCGCGCACGTGCATGCCATGATGAGCAACAGCCTGACACGGAGGCATGCGACGCACTTTTGCAGCCTGTTGACTATCGTAGCTCACACGTACCGTTTTAAAGTGCTTCCCTGGGCCCTCTAGATTCCTATTCTTTTCCCGTGCCCTCGGTGAATTGTACACGAAACAAACTTTGAATGAGAATAATGATAACGATCAAAGATCTAGCGCAACAGCTCTGATCACAAGCTGCAATTGCAGACCGCTGAGCGCTAACAACTTCCGGTGACGCAGGTCACGCGTCACCGAAGGTTAAAGATTTACCTACTTTATTTTTTTAAATACTTTTTGTGAAAATGAGACTGATAGGATGATTAGAGTGCAGTGTACATTAACACAAAAATATATTAGTAACATGCACAAAGACACACAAATGGTTGTTTGTTTTTTTTCTCCCCTACACCCCTCGCGATCGACTTGGGACCAGTCTGCGATCTACCGGTCGATCGCGATTGATGTAATGGGCACCCTGGCCTACACAGACTGGGTTCGTGCTCATAATTAAGCTATGTTATTCGGGTGACAAGCATAAAACTTGCCAGGGCATGCAGAAAATGAAACCAGAATTAGAAATGTGTGTGCATTTGAGTGCGCCCTCCCAACTGAACTTGCCAGCCCCTCGCCACTCCAAGTAAAACGGTCTAGAACCACCAGTGTATAAATATTTGTGACATCTTTTGTTGTTGTTAGCCCAGAGTGACATGGTACAAAAACAAGATGGACATCACCCATGAAGCCAAATACAGGATGCTCAGTAAGCACGGGGTTCTGACCTTGGAGATCCGAAAGCCCTGTCCATTCGATGGAGGGGTGTACATGTGCAAAGCAGTCAACGACAGCGGGGAAGACGTTGTGGAGTGTAAGCTGGAGGTTCGCCGTAAGTATACAGATGAAAAACCTTTGACATACTGTACACTATCTCAGCTTTTGTGTTGTTGTTGTTTTCTTAGAGGCTAAAGCTGATTAGAAAATGGATGGATGAATGGTTTGTATGAATGTTGGCAGGATAGTTATCCATTTTGGCTCCATTAAATCTTGAATTAACCAAGAAGAAGAGATCAAAAGAATGAGACTTCCATAACTGATAACATCTGATTTGGGTCATACAATCATTCTGGATGAACATTAGACATGAGCTTCAACCGATTAGACATGTACTGTATGTGCATATTCTTGTAATGACATTATAAAATTGTACGAGTTAACATTTACCACTTCACTACATGCTACATGCCAAGTAGTACAATTTTGTCACAGTTGTCATCTCATGCTCAGTTTTGCCTCACGAATGACTTTCTCTTATGAGTAAACAAAGAGCTTACCGGTCTTGTACATGGACCTTTGCATACAGTATCATGTGTCATGACTTAATGCTTAGTTTACCATTCTCATTATACATAGTCACATAAATGTAAATAAGCCTATAATCAATTCAATTTGACCCTTTCCGGGACAGCGGTTATGACAGTGAACAGCTTACCATGTTATCAGGTTACAGGGTGCATGAAAGGCTTAATCGTAATGTTGCCGATACTCTCACCATCACTTATGAAGAGGGAGGAGCCTATCCTTCATTTTGCTCAAATTGGAATAGGTTATTTAACAGCTGCTCCACAGGGATCGGCTTTTTTCTTTTCTGGAATTCAGGTGTTCAGGTCAATATCCTTAAATTGGGACTGATATCATCTCACCTCCTCAGCGATGTGAGATTTGGAGTGCTAAGAGCTTTGTACTTTATTTGTCTTCCTTGCAGCTCAAATTGCAAAAGAAGAAAAGAAGGCGGGAGGGTCCGTTTGCTGAGCTTCTCTCACTGAGTGTTCACTTTTTTTTTTTTTTTGTCATGAGAGGCTTTCCACCTGCATTGCAGTTACCTCTGCAATCATCCCACACCTGGTCACGGATCACGTTTCCATAAGATGGATTGTACATGTCAAATGATATCACAATAAACATAAATCCGATTTTTGTCTGTCTGTCACCCCCCCAACCCCCCGCACATTACCGAGTTATCTTTTTGCTATTTATTGTGATTTGTAGCAAATATAAGAAGTGTGCTGCTAATTTCCAGCATGCACAGGAGGGGATATTTGAGTTGCCATTGACTGTGTTTTTTATTGCCGCTGAGCCTCGCTAAAGCCAAAAGTTGTGAGGCATGTGTCTCGTGTGTACACCAGTAGGACATATGCGTGTGTGTGCGTGTGTCCCAAATAGCTGACATGTCTTTTCAACCACAGAGCACGTGTGCGAGAGAGAAGTGTTAACACATGGTGGTTTGTTTCTCACAGAGAAGGGTTTGTGCGCCTAATTATTCTTACGACACGTTTATTCAAGAACTATTTCCTCCATTTTCAACATTATGCTGCAAAACATCACTAACGGTAACACTGCTTCTCTTTATAGAACTGCCTTGGCAAAGAACTTCACAACTGAATGGCGCAATTGGCCTCTTGAATGCACGTTCAACGTGATTTTGAGAAGTTTTGCAAGCGGCTGTTAACTTTGATAGCTGTCAATGGAACGGACGGTTTGAAAGATATATGACACAAATGAAAGCTGTAAACGAGTCAAATGTAGAGCATTTTTTTTCATCACACATAACTTAAATAAATACAATTAGAAAAACACAGGTGCGCACACACATACACACACACCATTAAAAGTTGAAATTACTTGACCATTGGATTCCACTATGTCAAGCACTTTGGAGCAGTTCGCCCTCATCAGTTTAAAAAAAAGTAGCCTAGTGTTCTAAAAAAAGAACACATGGGAACCAACACCACAACCAAGTGTGTGTTTCAGAGCAAGTATTGGCCCTACTCCTGCTAATATCATCTGTATGGTTGCTATTATTTCATGTGTGCAAAGTTTCATGCTGGTTTTCCAATTACTCAAGTTGTTTACCGAATAATGCCCAAAAGATGCTTGCGCTTTTGGACAGACCATATCATTAATAACTGAGCACCATAAGCATAAAAATGCATCTGCTAGATAAAACTATATACTTGAGATTTCCATTATCTCTGGAATCTTTATGGCTGCAAAGTAGCCTGACTAAGGCGACGCTTGCATACTGTAGTTGGGAGGCCGTAACAGTAAATAATTGACTTTGGGACCGCAGGGTCACGGTTCCAATCCACCCACGGAAGAATAAACTGCAACTTTAAACAACTCCAACAGTCGGTGTTAGAGAAACGCTTGTATGAGTCCAGACTACTATTGAGGTGAGGAACCGACCCAGACGAATCTCCCACCACACCAACAACTCCCTGGGGATTTAAAAAAAAAAACTGTCAAATAAACAAAACATTTCCCGAAGCAATACACTGTTCGGTGCAGTGGGGATTAGCGATTAATGGATGGATTCATGAGGCACAAGTCCAAGGTAGTGAACATTTCTCACCGTATAATGCACTTGTAATCTCTCACATCTTGTAATCTCCAAGGTGTCCGATAAAAATGCTTGAAAGGCTAATTTGTAGCTTCTCCTAGTCTGAGGTGGAACTACAATTGATCAGAAAACGGTTTTGTCTACACAGATTTATTCACATTTTTTTTCTACATGAGCAGATGGAACAATACAGCCTGGGAAGATCTCATGAAAAGGGCAAGAAATGACCCCAAGTAATCAGCACATTTATGTATATAACAAATTTGTAGTGTATAATTTGGTAAAAAAAAAAAAAAAACGAAATCACAGTATACAGCATAGATTCCTCCCACAAATAGCACTTAACATTATGTTCACACACACAAGAGTCAACAGGGATGCCAACAAACAGAAATTAAATAAAAATAGAGAGGCGGGGGGGGTCTTTTGGAAAGTACTGCTGTCAACTACACCCACGGAGGTAGCTTCCTAGAGTGGCATCCCAGTCTTGATAGTTTTGTTCAAATAATTTACAGACAGCTATTAAAAAAATAGTCATTAACACCTATATTCTTAATGAACATCAACCTAACGACAAAAAGACCTGTAATTTCTTCACCGGTTAGGAGATATGTCAATAAATCAAAGGAGATTTTGGCAGGTGCGACAGACAACAAAGGCAGTCTAGACAATGCTGACGTGTGCCCCAATAGAAGATGAAGAAAAAAAAAATCACTTCAGGATTCCAGATCGTCTTGATGGTAAAAACAACATTCCATTGGCTACATTCCTGAGCACTTGTAGATACATGCTCCGAGGGTGGGACCCACTTAATGTGTCAAATTACTCCCAGCCAAGTCCTCGCATACAGTCACATTTGAAAATGCTTGGCAATGAGAATAATACGCATAACATTGGAGCAATGCTCTTCAGACCGTTTACACAGAAAAAGAAGAGACGGACTGGAATAAAAAATGAAATATCCTACAGTTTTAATGATGCTGGTACAGTGGAGTAGATTTGAAGAGCCTTATTTGACATTATATTATCCCCCAGCAAACATATATTTCATTTCATATGTTCAAAGTATGGACCGCAATTAATGTTCAATGAAGGAATTGACTAATTATCTGTAGATCAGAGTGATGGAGCATTTAAACAGGGATCGGCTGCAATTTGCTCAATGCAATTACATTGAGCTTTATTAAAATGGTCTTTGAAGTGCCGACTGCGTTCAAAATAAAAGTGCACAGTGGTCAGCAAAGCAATGAAACATTAAAGCAACCTGATCTTGTCTTAAAAAAAAAAAAAGCACCACGAGTGGTGTTTGATCATAATCTGCGGCCTGACGACGAAGGGTCTCGAGTTGGCATTTTTGCATTTGAAACCATCAGACGAGCTGAGCATAACCTATTTACATGTACCAGTTAATGCATTTTAAAAATACACCATTTGCAACAGCTTGACAAAAGCTGGTAATTGGTTACTGAACAAGGTTACCGTTCATATGACACTGACTTCCATCCAAACATTATTGCCGCTCAAACAATAAATAAGACCAGCACTCAAAACAAGCAAGCGGAGCGGTTGCTCAAAACAGTGATATCTGCTACTTGATCACATTCTTAGTCTTAGTGACTTAATACAAGCAAGTGTCTGACTGACAACTCTCATACCGTCGTCACACTGTTCCATCACAATCACAGGCAGCTTGCACGGACCATTCATTTTTTCACCTCTAAGGTGAAGACGACCGGTCTTATACATTCAGAAACTCTACAACTGTCTACATTGATGTAAAAAAATAAAATAGTCTGAAACGAGCTTTGGCTGCGGAGATGCGTTTGCATTTGACAGGCCTTCAAATAAATCAAAGGACTTTGAAAAAGCTCATGAGCGCACATGGAGTCACCTCGTTCCAAGGTGAGAAGCAGGCACAGGTGGCGAGATGTCTTGCTCTGTTCATGGGCCAGCTTTTGACACAACCTTCTCTTCCACAGACACAAATTTCAACGTTCCCTTTAAATGACTGCTTGCGTCTGTTTACACACTGAAAACAAACCTAAGTGCTTGCTGTAATCTTTCACCGAGGGAATTGTTTCTGTCCCCCCTAATGTACCGGACATCTTTGAGCAGATAGAACAGCGTGCCGAGGCCGTCTTAGTCTTTGACGCGAGGTATGCTGTACGAGTAGTGCACGAGAGGGAGGCCTCTGCCCTGACAGAAGCAGGCTCTGCTGCATGCCTGAACTTGGTCTGAGCTGTCAGATACAAACGAGTCCCCCTCGTCGGCGTACTCGGACTGAGCGGACGGCGTACTGCTCTCCGGCCAAAATTCCTCAGTGCGCTGGCACGCAGTCACTCCTGTCAAGAGGGTAGGACAGCTGTGAGACTTCACCATGTGTCTGCAGACTGTGGAGGACGAGCGGGAAGAGCGGGTCTTGGCATGCAGCGTTGCCTCGCACTCTTCGCAGACAACCATCCCTCCACAAAGGTGAGAGTACACTCCACAGTCAAAGTTTAATTGATCGGAGGAGCTGCCAACCGTGAGCTCAGAGTCTCCGCCTCCATCGTCTCCATGACTTTCACCTCGCATTTGTTTTGCCTCCCTGGTCAATCGTCCACAGCTACGTAACCTCAGCCAGTCCTCCCTGAAGGCCGGGCTGAAGAAAACATAGAGAACCGGGTTGAGGCACGCGGGTAGGGGGAAGAAAATGAGGGTGACGGACTTGGCGATCTCGGGGCCTCCGGCGCTGGACCCGGTTAAGAGGGGGGCGAAGGAGAAAGCGGCCACGGGGCAAAAGAAGATGCAGTTGGTGAAGATGAGCCAAGCAACATGCCGCAGGGCGCCCGTCTGCTCCGGGTCAACCAGCTCCACCCTCCCGAGGTGGCAGTACAGCTGAGTGTATACGGCTGCCGTGAACAGGTAAGCCAGCGCGTTCAGCAGCACCAGGATAACTGTGACACTCAGGGCCGGACTCTCGGCCCCGGCAAAGGGCAGGCAGAGAGGCGAGGCAGACTGTTCGCTGAACTTCAGTAGAGGCAGGCAGGCTGCAGCGGCGGCAACCAGCCCCAACAGAGCCGCTGCCTGGCCGAAGCGTCGATCTCGTTTCCAGCATCCTCTGCGGCCGAGGCTGCTCCTCCTGGGTGACATCACCACTTTGCCCACGATATCCCGCACAGTCACGCTGCGCTCCACTGCTGCCAGTAAGAGCAACAAAACGGCCCACTCGGACGAGAAGACTGCAAGCGAGCCCGCAAACTGGCAGCCAGGTCCCATTTCCCACCACACGCCGAACTCGGCGAAGGATCCCCAAGTAGCAGCGTCCAGCACGGTCAACACGCCCACATAAATGCCCGTGAGCAGGTTAGCCAAGGCAAGGAGCCCCATCAACAGCCTGGCTGGGGGGAGGGATGGAGACCACCAGTGGGAGTGGCCTAAGTTGCAGTGTGTTGGAGAGAAGGTGGCAACCAGCACTAGACTGTTAAAAACCAGCGCCACCAGGCAGATGAACCAGACTGTCAGGCGAATCATCCAGTTCCCTAAAAGATGCTCACAAGGCTTAAAGGCACCTGCAGACAGAAAGAGGAAAACATTTGAATCAAAACGGCAAGTTAAGCTGTGGTACAATGGGGGGGCAGTAAATGGGCTTGCCTGGTGAGGGTGAGCAATGCATAATCATTGAAATTCGTTCTTCCTCCACCCAGTCTGAAAGATAAGTAACAAAGGACATCCGGCTCAACTAGAGTAACATATTTAGACTTCATAGCAATGTCATGAAATAAAGCAGAGCTGTTTCCATACTTTTTTTTTTTTTTACACACTACTTTTTGAAGGGAAAAGGGTGTGACTGTAGCATTCTCACCTGCGGATCGCTTAATGTCACTTTCGCCACAAGAACTTGTGCCCGAGTCACATCCGACAAATGCACAACATTGGTAGGCATAAGGGACGGAAATGGACCTGCGAGCAGACACGGCATTTAGTTCGAAAAAATATTCACCATTGCAAATCTTATTTTCGTCTCAAAACATGTGGAACAATTGTTTTTATCCAATTTTTCAGGAACAAACATCGTGTTTGTAAAATTGCCATACGTTAGTTTTAAGCCACTGTGCTAAATACAAAAAAAAAAAAAAATGCATACAAGTTGAGTGACATGAATTAATTCGACAGCGTTTCCTCACCTGAGTTTGGGTAACTGGCTCACAGTCAGCACATTTTTCATCTGTGGGTTACCGGAGAGTTTCAACTGACTGAGGGCACGCAGTCCAGTCGTTGGAAGCGTAGTCAGATAGTTCATACTCAGATCCCTGCAGGGAATGATCATAACGAAGCAATTTAATATTCAAGCTTCAACGGAGTTGCAGTCTGGGTGTTCACAAGCAGGGGTGCACAGAAAAATGCTGGCGTTGTTCTCAAATGAGCACCAGAGGTTGTCATTTGGTAGTCATTGTTTGTGTTTTATGTAGTTAGGTGCAACACCTGCTAAACTACAGCTGGAAAGCCCCTGTAGCTGTTTTAACTCCTAAAATGTGAAAAAGTTTCAAAAGCTAAGGAACTAAGCTTAGGAAAAGTTCTATCGGAGGCAAATTTCCCCAGTGTGGGACAAATAAAGGTTATCTTATCTTATCTTAAAAGACTTTCCTTTTTTTGCCATGCATGATGGCATGAGAGAAACTAATGACGGACATCTGATACGCTGCTGAGGGGGGGCTTCATTGTGACCGCAATGATGAACCGTTCATTTAAACCTTATTATAGCGAGCTAATTCACTATTCACCACACCTATTTACATACATGTCACGTGCATCCGCTTCCGAGTGAAATGCTTGACCGATAAAAGTGCGTTTACTTTTATCGATTGTCGAGAAAGTGTTTTTGGATCAACCCAGCAAATCCTTGAACTCAAATGGACTTTGAAAAATTCCAATCTGCCATCACCATACAGAAAAAGCTCTAAATGATATGAGATAGAACACTGTCACAGGGAAGGTGTCGGTGCTAATCTTGGCTGTCCGTGCAGCATTTGATACGGATGATCCTAACATACGTTGAATAGGTTGGAAACTTGCATGGGGTTTAATGGACTAGTCCGAAAATGGTTTCCCACTTAGAAGAAAGGAGTTACTTTGTGACCATTGGAAGTTTTGAATCAGACTGAATGGCCGTGACATGTGGCGTCCCTCAAGGGTCAGTTCTTGGACCCCTTCTGTTCAGTCTGTTTATGTGACCTATGGGTCAAATGCTTCAGAATGCCAATGTTGGCTATCATAATGCAGATGGCACACAGCTATATCTATTAATGTCCCCAAATGATTCAGTTCAGTCAACGTATTGTGTCAAATTTGGTCCTCAAGTGCCGCTGTCCTGCCTGTTTTCCATCACTCACAGGACCGGAGCTGGACATGGCTGGTTTAGAGCAAATTAGCAACTGAATGAACCAAAACAAACAGAGGTAATTGTTTTCAGCAATAGAGAACAGAGGATTGCAATTACAAAACATCTTTTGAAATCAAAGGCCAAGTCCAAAATCTTGGGGGGTGCTGATCTACTCAAGACTTTCAGCAGTCCTAAAATCAATCACAAAAACAGTCATTTACCACCTCAAAAACAGATTGAATGTTCTACATGCTCCAAGCAGACCAAGAGAACTTCTCCATGCTTTTATTTCCAGTAGACGTGATTACTGTAACGACCTTCTTACTGGACTCCCTTAAAAGAGCATCAAACAGCTGCATCTCATTCAGAACACTGCAGCTCGGGTTCCGACCAGAACAAAGAAATCAGATCATATGAATGCCTCCCAATTAGCTGTAGCATAGATCTTAAAATTCTGCTACGTAAATCACTGAATGGTTTGGGTCCTGAATCCTATAAATATAAACTTTGTAGGGTTCTGAGATCTGCAGACTTTGGTCAATTAATGGAGCTGAGAGTTCAAATTAAACATGGTGAAGCTGTATTTAGCCATTATGCTGCACACAAATGGAATAAGCTGCCAACAGAACTGAAGTCAGCACAGAGTGTAAATGCTTTTAAATCTTGGCTAAAACTTTGCCCCCCCCCTCCTCATACCTTTAATAAAGGTCCTCGAAACATTTTTTTTTTGCTTTTAGTCATTTTAGAAACCCACTTTTATTTCTTTACTTTTAATGTTTTCTGTTAGTGTGTTAAATGTTGTCAAAGTACATTCTAGTAATTTTTGGAAGCTGCTTTTGTTTTCTCCGCTTTGATGTTGAATGTCGATAACTGTCATGTTTGGAAATATTGCAGGTGTTGTGCCTTTGCTTGTGTGAAGCGCATTGTGTATCAAATGTGCTATATTAATAAAACTGCCTGGCCTTGTCTTTCCCATGCTTGCATGAAGCATGCACACACCCCAGCGAGCTACGTCATACATATTAAGTTCTCATTAAAGGGACAGTACACGAAACAGTATTACAGATTTTTTTTTTAAATGACGGTGTTGAAAGTGACACCAGTGCTATTTTTAGACACAGCAAGATACCACCGTACTACCGTAATGCCCCCCAAACCTAATTTTTAGAGCGCAAAACCGCTGTGACTTGAACTGGTGCGCAATATTCAATTTCCAGTCCTATGTGCACCCCTGGTTATAAGGTAATCATTTATACTTACAGATTAGTGAGAGCAGCAAGGGTGAAAAAAGCATCATTGTGGATGAATTGGATTTCATTTCTACTCAGGTCTCTGGGGAAAAAAAAATCAGAATAATTCAGTTCTGCAAGATTTCAGGGCATCCGTGTGTGTGTGTGTGTGTGTGTGTGTGAGAGAGACACAGAGACACAGAGAGAGAGAGAGAGAGAGAGAGAGAGAGAGAGAGAGAGAGAGAGAGAGAGAGAGAGAGAGAGAGAGAGAGAGAGAAATAGTGAACTGACTTACAGTAAACGGAGAGCTGTAAGACCTTGAAAATGTTCTCTTCCTACTTGCTGAATTTGGTTGTGCTGAAATGTTCTGTTGATTGAAAGCAAGAGGCCATGCAGACTTTCATTGTTTGAACAAGATATGAATAAATTTTTCATTTTTAAGGACATTTTCAAGCTCGAGCATTCTTATGACGATCGAGACTCACATCTCCTGCAGTTGGATGCAGCCCTGAAGGGATGGTAACTCCTTGATCTCATTGTAAGACAAATCTCTAATGAGGGGAACATAGACGGCTAATTAGCTCACTGGGAACATCTGAAATGAAGGCGTGACGACAACAGAGAGTCAACACACAAGGAATGGAAAGGGAACGTTTCTTACAGCGTCCTCAGCAGCTTGAGATCGTCACACAGACCAGCGGGGACAGACGATATCTTGGTCCCTGAAAGTGTCCTGGGAATGCAAAAACCTCATCAGCCACCACTGTGACGCACACAATCGAATAAGCAGGGATGATTCATTCAGGTTCCCTCACAGGCTCTCAATGTTGTTTGTCCACGTGAGGATTGGGAAGTCATGCATCATGCCGGCCCCACGCAGCATCCTGGGAGACACATGATGAGACAATACACAATGTAGAAATAATTAGACCAAAGCAGAAGACAGCAATGGAAATATGACTGAAGCAATCCAGTGCGTGTACAGCATACACAACCTAACACACATACAAAACCTTTACGCACATTGCCATTGGCTAGATTAGACAGGGCTTTGGTCAGAAAAATGTGTGACTTACAGGGAGTGGAGGTCAGACAAATTCTGGAAAGCCGTGGCACCCACAAAGGACAGCGGGTTGTCATAGAAATGTCTGCAATGTGGGACAAACATTTCTTTCAACAGGAGTGGGCCCATCTTTTGGACAATGTATGCAAACACTGAACAGTGGGATTTGTCCTTTAAGGGGTGGATGTTTGTCTTACATGGTTCTTAGCAGGGGGTTGTTATGAAAAGCCCCATCTGGTATGGAAGCAATATCGTTGCTATGGAATCCCCTGCAAGAAAAAACACCAAATACAATGGACAGGTTGAGAGACTTGGCATACATAAAATGGACACCTGTACGGTACATATGTTAGGTAAGTAAAACCACATTCAGGTGAATTTTGCATTTTCTGCAATGGACATCACAGGGGGTGGGCGGGGGGTAAGGCCTTGGTCTGACACATGCTGGAAATGAAAGTAATACATGCTGGCTGCTTTTTACTGACTGAAAGGACCTTGAGTTGAGAGTTCCATAGACATTTTTTTTTTTTGGTATTGTGTAGTGTATACACAAATGCTACCCTACTACGACTTAAAAGTTATCATTTTTTCCCCTCTTGTAGCCACTAGATTATTGCCCTCCTTATTGCCCTCCTCATGTCTGGGAACTTTTCCGCTGCCTTTTTCTGCGCTCGTTGCCTCGTCACTTACTGTCACATGGTGCAAATTGGCACGTTTCTTGGACAGGTGAAACTTTTGTTTTTTGTTTTTTTCAAACCTCGCAGTCGTTGACCAACTCATGATGTACAATGTGTGGAGGAGGGAGAGAACAGTGGTGTCATTATTCCTAGCTGCCATCTCTGAACAAGAACGTTCACACTTTTTCTTCACATTGCTCCCCAGAAAAAGTGGCTGTCTGGAACCCCTCTTTTGTTGGCCCAGACAGTTGTGTGAATGTGCCACATTTCACCAAAATCGAATTTCCCAACTATGGAAACCTTCGTTTTCCATTGAGATCGCTCACTGGTTCGTAGCACTGCCACCAGCATCACTTGCATTATACTTGCAATTAGCTCTGATTACCAACAATTGGACGGATTTGATGGAGTAGACTTCATGGCTACCTGGCAAGAATTGTACTACACTGAAGGCATGTAGTTCAAAAATTCAAACTTGCACAAGTATTACCCAAAATATTTTGAACTAATGCCACAGTATGTTCTAATGTCTAAATGTTTGAAAGAAAGTAGCGGCTATATCGTGAAAGAAACGTCGTTCTTGGCGGAGTTTGGAGGCACATTCAACAATACCTGTACAGTCATCAGATGACAAAAAAAATCTGAGCGATAACACAAAAAGGGATATATATACTTACAATTCTTTCAGTTTGGGCAGGGCTTCTATCGCTTTGGGAAAAACAGCCAGGTTGTTGAAGTTAAGATCCCTTTCAATGAGAAAAGACATGCCGATAAGCAAACACTTCCCCAGCATTTTGAAGTGACAGAATCTTTACTTCTAAACGCAAATACATTATCTACAAACACAACTTGTTGACAAGCCACCATCACTTGAACTGCAGATGTATTTAACAGTGTGAAAAAGATCTGACTGCGTAGGGTGTGGGGGGCTGTTTTAATCAGTTTATAGTACTGTGAATAAATGCAAAAGCACCCAACTGTGTCATGATTATACAGGGCAGCTAACAGTCTACCAATACAGTAATAAAAGACGGAATGGATTTGAGATGATAAATGTAATACTATATACATTCTCGCCACATTCTTGACCACTTTCTTATTAAAAAAAAACTGATTAAAAAACAAAAGAATCTGAAAATGCAAATTACAAATGCATTTGATTCAATATAGGCTAATTTCAGGCGAAGGGAGAATTCTGCGATGCATTGCCTTGTCGGTAAATGCAGTTAGCACCAATAGATGATCATTTTGACTTCTCTGTTAACCACTAAAGAAGTCTGCATGCACTATGGCTGTCGCGGTCATTAAAGGATTTTCACGGCTGTGTGGCAGGAAGAAGCAAACAGTGGGAGGGCAGATTTGATAAGAATCATGTACTTTGCTCTATTTATCCTCAGCAATTACGGGAGGAAGTGGAGACAATGATGTCTGGAGGACCAGGGCAAAGGTGGGGGTGGGGGACATGCGGGGGAGTTGTTAACACATGCACCCACACGTACATACACTCCAACTCACATGAAATCATGACTTACAGTGTTTCCAGGTTCTCAAGACCAGTGAAGCAATTGTTGGCAATCCCCGTAATTCTGTTGTTGTGAAGATGCCTGAACAACAACAACAAAAAAAAACAGCTTCACTTGCAGTGCGTATGACAAATATGCTTTGCCAGCCAGGTGTACTGGATTGATGAATGTGGTTTTAATAATCTGGCCCAATGCCTGTTCACCAGTGACTTTGGGAGTTTGTATTAAGTAGGCACAGATTTTTAACATCAACCGTCTAAGAGTGATCAACCACTCGGATACGAAAAGCATCACCACATTTGAATCGTTTTGTTTTATTTGTTTACATTTTTGAATTCTTTAAAGTTCAGAAAGTAAAATACTATTATACAAACTTTCTGTTGTCGTAATGTTGTTGATCGTAACTCACAGGCATGCATCCTTTACCAGCCTCAGGTTATTTTAGTAAAGCATGGAATGTTCTTTGTCAGTCGGTCTCCTTAATTAATGTTTAACAAAGCGCGTAAGCAGGTCGATCCAGTTTTAACTCTGTTATCATATACGAACTGGAAAGTTCCCTGACTCTGCTTGGGCCAATTCAAAAAAATAAAATCATTATTTAAATTCTGTGTCAAGTGTTCTGTGTCAAACATTATAATAAAAGATCCGTCCCCAAATTTTGTATACCACTTACATTGTTATAATATAGAATGTGCTATTTACAGAAGGTTAAATTAATTTAACAGTAAATTCCTTCATTGGCATTTATGAACACATTTGACTGTTGTGAAGTGATTATTTCTGTCAGTTTTCTTGATTTAAAACTTAGTAAGTAAATAGCTGGCTATCAAACGGAAAGGTTTTATAGCTTCAAGGAATGCAAGGGATAAAGTGAATTAAATATGGAGACACATGAACCCATGAAAGGTTAAGTGTCACAACGGTCAAACCCTTAAGTTGTTTAGTTTGCGCTTCAATTGAACATGACAATTACAACAGTAACGCGATAAAACTTACAGCACAACTAGACTGGTGAGGTTTGCAAAGGCGTTGTCTGGTATGTACAAGATGCGGTTCAGTGCCAAAGTCAGCGCTTGTAGGTTTGTCTGGTGCTGAAGAGAACCAACTGGGACCTCTGTAAGGTTGTTGTCATCCAACCATAGATGTCGAAGTTGCTGGAGATCCTCAAAACTGTCGTCTGGAACTGTGCTAATATGGTTTGCATCGAGTCGACTAAAGGAGACAGGTGTGGGGAGGGGGGGTGGGGATAAGACAGGAATTAGACAAAACAATATATTTGGGGTGCTTATTTTGTCCAGCAAGGTTTTATATATGGTATAAGTGATCATATAGCTCTTGTTGACCAAATGAAACATCCAGTTTTTAACCAAGAATGACAAAATCTTTAATATTCCCGCAATAGTCCCCCCACCCCATCGAAACCAATGTCTTGTCACCTTGGTATAGGTAATGCTGAACATGTTTAAAAGACCATCCAATATAAGGATTATGCCACACTTGCCCTTAAAAAAAAACTAAACTCATTCATGAAGTTGTCAAATTACACATATTTGCATTCCTGACATTGATTTTTGTGGTAGAATTGTGCTTATTTCATTTTTGAGTACTCGGAGAAGTTTGGTTTGGGTAAGTTGGCTCAAATTGGGAAAAGGAGAATGACAAAAGAAATTCTTTTCGATTGGACATGTAAGTGTTTTAACACCGTCACCGAACTGTTTTCTGCCGTTATCCTTCCTCTCACTGTGTCTCGCCCTCCCTCAAAATTCCTCAAGTGTCTGTGCTGGAAGGAAAAACAGTCTTGATTGACATTTAGCTCTATGGGGCTTCATACAAAGTGAGCGGTGGCTCCACATGAACATATTACTACAGCAAGAGAACCTGAATTCCCCTTGTGAGGAATACATTTATACATGTACATGCACTGTTGTCCTTTATTGCAGTTTTTCCCAACCAATGGTCCGCCAGTGAATTGTGGGGTATTCAGAGACATTTGACAATTTATTTCCAAGAGAAGTAAATATTTTCATTTATTTCATACGCCTGTCAAAAACCCGACAACATTTTTTCCATGGTAGGGTTACACTATTTTGGGATTTAAAAAAAATGATATTTAGTTTTGATTTCTGTTTGAGTATTGTTTTTCAAATGTAGCGAACTAATTATTTTTCAGAGCGGGTTTATTAGTTGTTTTTTTTTTTAAATGGTCTGCTTTTAGTTTAGTTCTTATGGCTTTTATTTTATTAGGTTTTTTTTTAAATACGGTGTAATTTTTTGTGTACATTAAAAAAAAAATCAAAAACCATCAACATTCAGTATTGTGTAGTTAAAAACTCAACAACAAAAAAATATATTTAACATTGAAAAACGAATTATCCACAAGTCAAATACAGGCACTGCATAACAGTACGTAGACTTTGAAGTACAGGAAGTGCAATGCATGATACAGCACAACTTTAATATCTTAAATAAAACTAGGATGTTCTCGCTTTCCAACTTTTAAAGTGAATTTGTGCCTTATAATATATCTATAATAATAATAATAAAAAGTGATACATTAAGCCCATCTCCACTGTCTGAGTGTATGTGTGTGTGCATGCAAGTAAAGAGGTTTTTGGAACTCACAGAGACTGGAGAAAATGAAGATTCTTCAGGGCCGCGCTCGGTACTGTCTTCAGTTGATTATTCTGGAGCATTCTAAAGATTAAAAAAAAAAAAAAAGATATCCATGTTTTCAATCAAACCAATTGGTTTAACAGATACAGTACAAACAAACCAACTGCAATGGTAAGCTCTGTAGGATGTCTTCAATTTGTTGACATTTGTAAAAATATATTCTGATTGGAGACAAAATGCCACAAATTAACATGTTCCCATAAATAAATGCATAGCCTACCAGTTTTGGTTCAAACTCAGGGTTAGAACGGTGCAACATAACAATATACTGCAATATAAAAAAAAAAAAGCATACCGTATGTTGCGACCCTCTATCGTTTATATTGTTATTTTAGATGTTAGACCATCACCCCTACGGAGGAAATCCTGCAGGTTTGTTTCCGCTACTCACCCTTTTATTCTGCTTCGTAATATGCTTTTGTCGAATGGGGCGGGGCGGATTTGAATCAGGAAAACCATGCACAAATATTCCAATCCACCAAATCTTGCAAATGATGGAACCTCAAAATTGGCTTGCGCTCCCCTTCCAAGCATACACAAAGTGCAGTGATCTATCAGTGATGTTGGGCATTGGCAAAAAAGGCTTCATGGAATGAGTGAGCTGCCTTTCATGAGGTCACAAACACCTTCACCGCCGTTACCCAAGACCCGAGAATCCTCACACTGGAATCCGTGCATGCGCAATGCCTTGAGTGCTAGATTGGACTGTAATGTACTCATGTACAGTAAGAACTGCAGTGCAGACTCAGTAAATCAAGTGAGAAAGCTCATGTTGACCCATGGTCTGAAGTCCTACTCAATCCTCCCAGACACAGGAAGCTAAGCATGCCCTGTTCTCTGCAGCCATTGTCTGGACATAGTCCCTCTCAAAATCCCCCAAGATTGCAGACCCCAATGAATGGGGCGGGGAATGAAATGCCAGAATCCAAGAGTGGGTGCCACATTGAACAGATCTAGTAGATGTCTGCCAGGCAGGCTTGCTGCTCCTCCGCTGTTGCTATGTGGTATCTAGTAGGTGCCATTGAGCTGCACTCTGCTGTAGCTTATTGTGCAGATGCGAAGGGGGCTGCACTAATCACGCATGAAAGTACACTAACGACTTAGGTAACAACAACGTAATACATTTCTTCTTTCATAAAAAGAATGCAGTTAAATTATGTTTTTCATTATGTATTGACATCTAAGAAAACTGTAAGTTTGATAGGTGATTAGACATGGGATAGAGAGATGGCATCATCTTTGTTGTCTTAGTTTTTTATGGGTGAATTACCTTAAAAATAGTATTTTGACCTTAAAATGACCTTGAAACAGATAGATGACTGGTCCGTAACACAAAAAAAAAACCCACATAATTAAAGCGGTGCTGTACAAGATTCTATTGCTAACAAGGGCTGAGCTATGGCATTACAGCCTTCTGTCGCGGCCACATTTGATTGTCTGCATTGTGGCCATCAGGTAGTGACCGCAACTTGCATGCGGTGGTTTTTGCAAACCTTATGCCCATACCTATCACAATGCAAAATTCCAAAAACTTATCACAAAGTGCACACTTTGTTCAAATTTTCTACCTAATCCTAAAATTCAACCTCTGAAACAGTTCATTTATGAGCACTTTTACTGGGTAAACGGTAGGCATTCTTACATGTTACTTGAAACATGTTATTATTTAATTTCCTTTTAATTCTTTGCACTTAATTGTATTCCTGGAAAACTGGTTGTACTACCAGATATTTGGAATTCTATTTCCATGGCCATGGGATATTTGTTCTTTATTTGTATTAATCTTTTATTCACCTTGATGTGTTTTCTATATGAAGTATGTGTCCAATAAAGAAAATTGTTGTTCATTTCATGTCGTTTTAAAGACAAATACTATGTTGGGACATATATTATCCACAGGATATAAAATTACCTCTATTGGATATATAATATTTCCATATCGCAAAGCACGATAATGTTCATGTAATCATTTATTTTTATCCATGTATTTACAAGATGCAACGTACTTCGAGCACTACAGGTCCACTACTTTTAGGGTCTTGAGGAAAGAGCTCACTTATATATCAACAGGACTTTGTATGCACGTGTATGTAATATTATGTACTTTTTCAATGTGTGAGCTTTTGAAAGTATACTGCACTGTGCAGACAAATGTGAAGTGTGCAGAACTAATCTTTACACAAAATGTGTAAACAAAAACAGTTGTTGGGCCAGGGACAGAAATAGCATTTTGTCCATTGCAACTAAGAATGAATTTGTATGTTTTGGGATATCACTAACGAACAGAGCCACAAAGTTGGACCACCCCATAGTGAAATATTTACTTTTCCCCCACTTGTGGGTGGAAAACTTCACACTGTCACAGTGTGTGTTTGTATCTACATGAGAGTGTTGACAGTGGTGGCGGCAAGGTGGGTGCGTGCTTACAGGACTTTGAGCTGATGCAGTCCAGACAGGGCTTCAGGGTGGATGAAGGATAAGTCATTCCCGGCAAGTCTCCTAGGAAGACAACATAAGTAGAAATTTACAACAATATGGAATAACATTTTCATGTTAAACGGAGACACATATGCAGTTTATGTCTGAGGAAAACAAAGTGAGGCCTTCAACTGAAAAGGTCTCTGTGTCGACACCTCGAACTGGGTTCAAGCTATCAGGCTGAACACGGACGGGGGCCAAGGGTGTCAAAGACACGTCTGTCATGGCCTGTTGTCACTTTGTCTGTCACCCAAACAGGATTAGAACTACTTCCAGATATCCCGTCCCCAAATTATTTTCTGGTGCCCCCTACTGAGTATTTTATTTGTTTGAGAGAATGAAACAAGTGTATATCTCGAAATGAGAGAGGGCCAGTTTGTGAATACAGTCATTCATTTCTCTGAAGAGTAATAGATTATTTAGTGTATGTATATAAACGAGTTTTTTTTCAACTTATCCTCACGGTACCCATAAAAGTGAGTTGGGACACCTCCCTTTCCTGTTGCTTAGAAAAGTTGTTCAGAAAGTGTGTGTGTGTGTGTGTGTGTGTGTGTGTGTGTGTGTGTGTGTGTGTGTGTGTGTGTGTGTGTGTGTGTGTGTAGAGAAAAGGTTGACTGTGACACACAGTCCAAGTATACCATCAGGCCCGAGAGATTAGCAACAGATTTATCACCCTGCAATATGAGTCTGACCAGACTAAAACTCCTGAAACAAGAGCTGTTGGGTGTGAGTCCGAGAATCAAGGCCGACTGTGTTAGAGGACCACATGCCTCTCATGACCCAGAGGAGAAGAACCGTCAAAACAAGAGCTAAATACAAACAGTGTATTCAATTCATTCAAATGACTTATCTTTCTGGCTGTCACAATGTAATCATAAAACATTTGGAAAAAAAAAGATACGTTGCAGCGGCCCAATCTTTGCTTTTGTGACCTACACCATCATGTGAGATAACAAACGCAGTAGAGCAAACAGCTTTGGAATTCAGTTATCTCTAAATAACACTCATTGTAATTAAGGAGACACTAAAACACTTTCTGCCAAAGGCCTCTCTTTGACTTAAGTAGATTTGAGTCTACAAACAAAATAGCAGAAAGCATGACAAAGAGGGCTTGACTGTGCACGGGTGAAGCTTTAGCTCTTCTTTGATTTGTTTTCATCTGATAGGAGTTTGGGTTGTTTACATTTTTTCAGACACCAAATATAACTTCAGTCAAATAAATGGATTATGAAAGACATCTAAACTTTAAATATAATTTTTTGCGAGCAAAAACTAGCAAACACTGCTGCTGTTGCTGTTGAGCAACCTCCAACTGGGTCCCAAAGCGGCTCCCAAAGCCGCAGTGACCCGGGTACCTGCAGACCCAGTTGCCGGCTGTTGACTGGGAACTGTTCGTAGCCCGAAGGCACGCCCAACACCGCTTGGAGGTCTGCTGCTGCTGTTTCTTAAAGGGATCAACAGGCCCAGATGCCCCATTTTTCATTAAAAAACTCCTTTGGTATTCTTTGATCAGGACAATGATATTTGCTTTACATTTCCAATTGTATCAAATTATTTGGGGGACTTTTTTTTGTTTTATTTTGTGAGCTCCATCATCCACCATCTACATTCCTGCCCTCACCTACGGTCACAAACTGAGGGTCGTGACCAAAAGAACGGATTCAAGCGGCCGAAATAAGTTTCCTCCGCAGGGTGTCCGGGCAAGATAAAGTGAGAAATTCGGTCATCCTGAAGGCGCTCAGAGTGGCTCAGGCATCTGTTCAGGATGCCTCCCTGATGAGGTGTTCTGGGCATGTGCCACCAGCAGGAGGCCGCCGGGGCAACCCAGGACACGTTGGAGAGATTATGTCTCCCGTTTGGCCTGGGAACGCCTTGGGATTCCTCGGGAAGATCGGGAAGAAGTGGCTGGGAAGTGGGAAGTCTGTGCTTCCCTGCTCAAGCTGTTGCCCCCACGACACGACCCCGGATAAGCGGTAGAGAAATGGATGGATGTTTTGGAGAAATCAGTTAATACCCAACTACTCTCAAAATGCCCCATTCTTGTTGACAACAGTTTTAAAATCACAAAGGCCTAAACACTCCTTTGATAAAATATAAGGTAGATCTGGTTTCCCCGCGAGGAGGAAAAACATGAAAGAATGAGAACATGTATTTCCTTTAGCCTGTCGGTGGCGCTACCACTTTCTTCAGACGAGACTATCATCAAATTTGAAAAGACAGGGTCATCTGGGTCAAGTTATAGCAGCTTTTATTGGTTGAGTTTTCAATTAGCAACATTAAAGTTTTGTTAGACTCCAGAGGCACACAGCCATTAAGCCCACCTCAACTAATAGGCTAACGCCACTGCAGCTCTGCAGCTGTTCGAGCTCAATTAGCGCTCGGTTGCTGATACAGCCAAGGGTAGCGGTATGAAATTAAGCTCTTACTGGCCTTAGATAATTTCACACCGCTTACCGTGTCTGTATCATTTTGTAGTGAGATAACAGCGTTTCCTCATAGGACCTCATAATTTAAGTAAAATCTAAAATATTGGGCAGATCGCTTTTATTTTTTTTACTGGTTGAAGTGGACAGGAGCAGAGCTCTGCATATGAATTTTGATGACCAGTGGTCACTGTTTTCAGACACGAGGTGACAAGTGAACTTGACAAAACAAGCCAGGAAAGAATATTACAAAGCTTTGCTTCCTTCCCTCAATTGACAGGCTGAGATGCAAAAATAAATAAATAACAATTTTAAAAAAGGGGCATCATTAAGATGTGCTAAATGTGAGAATAAAAAAATGCATCGAATCACGACTGAGTTTTTTTTGGGGGGGGGTGGATTTAGTGATGACATCATTTTTTACAGTGATCTATTATATAAGTGGCAATGTTCAAGCCAATCAAGTGTACCTCTAAGGGTGGAAAGGAAAACCTGGTTCAGGTTAAACATGAAGAAACAACTTGGTTAATGTTGAGGTTACACATCTTGCTGACATTTAGGAGAGCAAAACAACGTGGGTTTGGCAATATTTGCATTTATAAAAAAAAAAAAGAAAATAAATGAAAAAAATACAACAATTAAAAATGCCTAAATCACAGTACATTCTGCCTAAGTCACTTTTATTTTAGTATTTGATGAAAGGTCTTTTTGCTTTTGCTCACCTGTTCACACATCTGGTTGAGTGTTTTTGCTACAATGTCATTGTGTTTTCTAAATATGGTGTCTTTTCTGGTTTTCCAAAAACATTCAAAATCACAATCATAACCCATCAATCTGTATTGTGCTGTGTTCATTCTAGAAGTAGGGCCAAAACCAGGTATTATAGGGTCTGGGTGAACTTGACCAAAAATCCCCAAACCCTAATAACCTATTAGGTGGCCTTCTCATTTGACCTGCAGAAATGTAGCCACTTATTATATTGATATGTGTATATAAAATGTACAGGTACACATTGTACAGGTGGCAGACAAAGAAAGAAAACCTACATCCTGCTTTATTGTGTACCATTAGAATCCTGGTTACTTTTAAAAATAAAATCACACTGTTAAGTAGGCAGGGCATATCTGTCATCATATATTTTTAGCTTTGTTTGTGCATTTGGCAAGAAAGAATAGAACAGAGCAAGGTTGCGTGACTACGAAGAAGGGAATATTCCTTCTTGGTGTCAGTTCTTGTCTTGCACAGGTATGACTTGCCCTCCTTTCCCTCCCTGATCTCCTTTTCTGTCAACTCTCTCACCCCTCAGGGCTGCCGCTCTGGTTCACTGACACTGCAACAGCCCTTAAGCAAAGAGGCCCTCCACCACTGCTCAGTGAAACAAGTCTTCAGACACATTCCAAGAAAAACGTTAAGCAAACGTGCACACAAACTGACACCATGTCATTCAAGATATTTTTCTCAAAAAGAGGACACCACAACAAATATTTTGATCAGTTTAAGAAACAAGCACTGCCTCGATGGAGTACGTCTTTGGTTATGGAAACAATTGTTTTTTTTTCAATTCATTTTTCCCATGAAGGGCTGGCTGCCGCTATCGAAGATTTGGGGATTTGGATATCCTTCTGGAAATGTTATCAAATAATCGCGTATTGGGATAAAATAAAAAATGAATTTTTTTATTGTTTAAAGAACAACTATGAATATGGAAGAGAAAATAACACATTCCACTTTCTAATGAAAGGCCAGCCTATATAGGGCACTCACGGAGTGTAAGTTGCTAGTCGCTAAAATTTGCAACACGCTCCATATCATACATTGTGACGGCAAGATAGACTGGGCTCCAAGTGTCCAGTAGGGTTGACAAATCACCCACGCGCTGTAGACATACATACATACATACATATATACGTGTGTGTGTGTGTGTGTGTATGTATGTATGTATGTATGTGTGTGTGTGTGCGTGTATGTATATATATA
>NW_017805139.1:1792148-1902047 GCF_001891065.2 Hippocampus comes
ATATATATGTTTTTTTTGGGGGGGGGTTGTTTTTTGAGGGACAAAGTTTGTTTTTGTCAATTGTATTTATTAAATCAAGGTACTAAAATTACTCGAGGACTTGTTTCACCTATACTCCCATGCATTCTTCTGGACAGCATGTTGAAAAGTAAATAAATGACGATTGACAATAAATGACTATTTATTATTTTAAGCAGATTGAGGTGGATGAAAAAGAGGCGTTTGCTGAAAGATCCAAGAGAGCTAAAAAAGCATTCCCGCAAAGGCCAAGTGGAGTTTGAATCACAGGAGTTCATTTAGGTACTCGTCATTTCGCATTCTCTGGGGCGCATGACACTTGATATCAGGTAGGCTGATACCGTTGCCAACTCCCTCCAGCACTGAGCCGGAACGAGAAGTATTTGACAAACACTCGCAGAGGTTAGATGTTTGCCACTTAAAAATGCCCAAGAACGACATAAGACGTCACGTGACTTTATTATGGATTTAAGACCTCACTTAATCTTTTTAAATTGTGTTTTAACTGCTTATGTTTGCTCAGTGAAGTGTATAATTTGAACTTGTTTTTTTTTCTTTCCTAACCAGGCAAGTAAAACACGGTGTGCCGGCTGTACTACCTTGCAGTGTTCACTCAAATAACCAGGTCCATACCATCAGGCTGAACCCTCATGTCAGCATTTGTACTGTGTCAATAGAATCACCAATGAAACAAGATGGCATGCACTCACAGCTCTTCAAGGTAAGGGAAGTTCTTGAAAACATTTGCTGGAAGCTCAGTGATGTTGTTCATGCTCAGATCTCTGCGGAAAAGAAATAAAAACAAGATTAGTTTACAATTTTGTCGACTGTAGACACAAAATGCATTGACATGGCTCACCCATGTTGAAAATACACGGAAAACAACTTTACGGTTTGAAGGTCTCTCGAGGTCAGAGAGGGATGGTTCTTAATAAAGAAAACATTTTGATATGCATTGCATCCTATCAATTTGTATATCTCAATGACCCTCTAACATTTCCTATTCAGTTAGATGCTCCTGACTGAAAAGTCGGGAGGGTCAGGAACTTTTGTTTAGATCATATGCTGCACAAGCAAAAACATTGGCAACAAATATTTAGGAGGCATCCATAAAGGAAGATGTGTATGTGTGTATGTGTGTTTGTGTGTGTGTGCGTGCGTGCGTATAAAAAAGAAGGTATTAAAAAAAAACAGGTACAGGAGCCACAGACTTTGGTTGGAATGGCGTCAGTCAGGAAACTACTGTCACTGGGTTGAGACCCTCAAAAATATTTTCAGCAATGGTGTAGACTAGAGAGATTACTAAACACAAATCAAATCAGGCATCGTTAAATACAAATCTTAAAGGGTTGCTAACAAATTTTCCAATGAGTTAAAGGTCCATTTATTTACTTTGGTCAGGCCACATGCAAAATGACAGTGTATCGCAATTGAGCCAAGAGAGGCCATTTTATTTCAAAGGAAGGAAGGAAAATAAATAACTTATTTAATACATACATACATACATACATACATACATACATGCATACATACATACACACATACACTGAACATAAAAATGCAAATCTTCGCAAGTATGTGCGCACATGTACACCTGTTGTCGATAGAAAGTGTGACTTAACTTTGATGAAACAGCCACCTTGGTACGAGCCGCCCCAGTGCAAAATTTGATGGAAGATTCTATTTTGCAAAGGAGGTTTCAAGAGGGTCAACTCGGTGGATGACTAGTTAGCACGTCCGCCACACTACAGAGGCTTGGGGTTCGAAACCAGACTCTGGCCTTCCTGTGTGGAGTTTGTATGTTATCCCTTCGGGGGTTTTCTCCGGGGACTCTGGTTTCATCCCGCATCCCAAAAATATGCATGTAGGCTAATGGAACACTCTAAATTGTCCCTGTGTGTGAGTGTGAATGGTTGTTTGTGTATGTGCTCCCTGCGATTGGCTGGGAACCAATTCACAGTGTACCATGCCATGACAAAGGCGAGCATGGATGTGGAGTAAGATTGGGCGATTATGGTAAAGATAAAATTCACATTTATATTGATTGATATTGAAATCACAATAAATAAAAACAATTTAGGCATTGGCCAATTTACGGTTTGACAGCTCACCGTGGTTTTGATAAGTCAAGGTTTCAATAAGTGCTGATACTAGCTGTCACTGGTAATGAGCCATTCTCTTTTTTGAGAAAACGTCCAAGCAGGACACAATTTCATTGGCTGATTGCAGAGTTGAGTGAACGTTCCGCTTCTGAGGTGAATGGGTCACGATCAACACGGATGCTACTTTTGTCTGTGGCTTGGGCCTTCAAAATAAAAATGGAATAGTGCCAGCGGGGAGAACATGAGTAGCCCACAGGGATGTTCTAAAAATAGTTCACTGGTGATTGGATATTGCAACTTACGAAAAAGAGTCAAAACAGAAGAAGAATGTTAAAATGTATTTATTTATTTAAACTTAGCATGGGACATGTTTCTTTTGTCCCAAATATTCTCTTTTGTTTAAAAATAAAATGGATGGTGCTCAATGGGGAGAAAGAAATGCTGTTTGTATTTCCCCCAAAACTGGTCATTTTAGAGCTATATTTTTAATACCATAATACTGTGATATTTTTTTCGCATGATTATTATGTCAGCCCAGGCCTAAAACAATTACTCACGGATTTCAAAACTTAATATTTAAATCATACCATCATGCCCAATCATCCCTGCCTGTTGACTACAAGTACAAAATAACCAAGCAAATAATGTGAAATTCAAGCCACTTGCATTTTCATTCTGCTACATCCACACTTTTGCTGCATTGCATTTTTGCACACATTCAAAGCATGAATAAGCATTTCCCTTACATAATTATCATATAGACTTGACCTTACTCTGTTTTTTTTTCTACTATTCATGTTCATAAGTCTTGAAACTTATTGGGCTAACTTAGCACCTTGGGTCTCATTTTCCTCGTTTTCGAACAAAAGGTTCGCAAATGACTTGACTCTAGAATATGTGCCTTTGAGTATTGTTACATTATCTGTCTCTATGTGTTCCGCCAGTGTTTGAATGTGAATATTAGCGATTTGAGATTGATGCTAATTTACAGTGAATGGGATTTTACATTGACTTCAGCATTGGAACTGGCAATGTTTTTAAAGCAAAGCGAGTCTTGAATGTGTGTTAATTCTTTTTGACATTTAGTTCGACAGTAAACTCCAACTGGGGTGTCAAAGAGCTTAAAGCACACTCAAGGAGGGCAAAATCACATGCATGGAACACATTTGCCGCACAAGCAACACAGTCCATTCAGGATACTTGCGCAATGTCAGGAACTTGCAAGCACACCATGATTCTTCCCATAATATCGTTAATAAGATCGTGAGAAGTCCAAATCATGATTACAGTTCGATTAATTACCAGTAAACAACACTGCATATTAACATGACATTATACAATTACAGTGTGTATTGCTTGAAAACTAGTTTTGCTTTCAGATATTTTGAATGGTCCTCTGGATAGTAGTATTTTATCTTTCATCTATTTGATATTTTTTGTCATTTTGAATATGTTAAAAAAATGATCATCAGTAATGGCTGAAAAAATCTTTTTCACTGATTTTTCAGCCATAATTTGCAGCCTTGTTTTCCAACTTCATTGTGTCATGCTCAACAGTTTGGCATTAAATCTTCTCATTTTGAACTCACAGTATTTTCAACAAATAATAAAACTCAGGGAGTGAATACTTTTATTTTGCACTTTTGTTTATTACAAAGAAATCCTGAATTGAGAGTTATTTATCTTTTATCTTAGACTTTAACTCTCTATTGCAGAGTGAATGTTCTGTCTTTTGTCAGAATTAAATTAAATTACTTGTCATTGATTTAACTGACATTTCACATGTCAAAACTATTAGCAGTATCGGTGTCGTGGCATCGGTATCAGTGAGTAATCAAGCGAAAGGACATGTACTGGTATCGGTCTGACAAAAGTGGTTTCAAACACCCCGATACTCGGTCTATATTATACATTCGCTTGTCCAAGAAATTAAGTTTCTTTGTTTTTTTTTTTTGTTTTTTTTAGGACAATGGTATAAATTCATTCACAACATACTTTGACGTACAGTCTTGGAAGTGTATACAATGACAAGTGTCATGTTAACATAAGAATATATCATTCATTCATTCATTCATTTTCCGATCCGCTTATCCTCACAAGGGTCATGGGGGCGGGGGGGCCCACACAGGCCCGAGGAGAACATGCAAACTTCACACGGGGAGGCCGGCGCTGGAATTGAACCCGGCACCTCTGCACTGTGAGGTCGACACGCTAACCACTGGACCACCGGGCCGCCCATAAGTATACAGTATACTTAACTGTAAATAAGTAAGAAATCACACAAAGTGAAGATTACAACAAAAATGCAAACAAATCTGTGGCTTTACCAGTTCCACATATCAACTTTTCATTTTCACAATACGAGATAAAAACAACGTGGACCGCAAAAACATGGACTTGACTCAAGGTTTCATGAGATGGAAATCCACCGAAAATCACAAGCACCTTGCACAGCAGGGTTTAATAACAGCATTGACATCCGTTCCGCTCCCGGTAACCAGTCAAATTGCAGCCTTTGCAATTAGCAAATCACTTTTTAATCATACCTCAGTTAAATTGCAAACGCAATTAATCGTTCAGCTGCCGTTGCTGATTTTCCCCGAGTTCCGGTTTGCAGTAATTATATTAGACTTGAAACTTTTTCAGTCTAAAGCCACCCTAAATGTTGCCCATCTTTGTGTATTCCTCGAACAAAGTCCCCACTGACGGAGTCTTTCCGCAATAAATGTCAGCGTGGTAAACAGTGGCTGAACATTGTAAATTATTTATGTTGGTGTTTGTTGTTTAATTTTTCTTTCGTTATGTAATGATACAAATCCGACTTATTTCTTTATATTGTGCAGAATAATTTGGAACACTTGACTCTCCGGAATTTTACAGAACCACTGTTGACATCATGTAAGTTTTGTGCAAAAAAAAAAAAAAAAAGAAAATAATAATAATAATTTATATATGTAATATTTTTTTTCACACTGTAAATCACATTAACCATTTAAGAAAAGGAACACAAACAGCACCTGAGCAATAATTTAGAACTATGTAGAAATGATTATTTCTGCCGAACTAAAAACATGGTCAAATGCTTTTCAAAGTCTCTCCTTTTTTTTTTTTTTTTTTTTTTTTTTTTTTTGCTTTTTAATGAGGGAAATAACAAAAGAGATTTTTTAAAAAGTTTTTGACTTCACTTCAGCCCCAGGGATGCTCATTTTTCAATCCACCTTCAAGATAAACATGTAGCAGCATGACAAATATGCACTCAGGACTTGATTTGCTTCCACACAAAAGCTAATATCAGGACATGTGTTAAAGGATCACAGATGCATGCAAGAGATCAAACAAACAAAAAAACTAACAACAAAGTGCCATATTTTCACATCCAAAAACAGACACTACTGTGATGGCAAAAATGATAAATTTGACGAGGGATCCACAAAGATGCTTTCCAGACAAAAGTCACCAATCAAAGCATCAATTTTGAAGAACATCACAAATTTTGAAGTAAAGCGGCATCCTGCACCCTTCCTTCATTTTCACTCTCAAATTAGTCATCTTGAATTTCATTGCCAGATCTCTCTCGGACCTCTGTGGGCCTCTGAAATGCAACAAGGATCAGATTGCCCTTCCTCTGCATTTCCAACTACACTCCCCGACACACACACACACACACACACACACACACACACACACACACACACACACACACACACACACACACACACACGGCAGCATTACATGGTGGCTCCATGCCAGAACGCTCAACGTCCCTACAAATCCATGTCCCGTCGACAATTACCCAGTTTTCCAGTTACTGGATAGACAACAGCCTGATTGTTATTGCTATTCCCTACACAAGTAATGCAACCGTTACTGTGGATCTGCCACCACTTGGAATCGTCCAAACACATTCCTGAGCAAGCAGTATGTGCCGCGATTTAATCTACCAATTTTTGTAATCACACAGAGAAACGTAGCATATGGGAGTGCTGCATGATGATCCCTCTCCCTCACTTTCTGGCTGCTTTACTCATCAAGGTCCCTGGCCTGTGCTGTCCTGTCCCTGCTAAGATAGATGGAAGAGGACACTCAAAATGCAGCTGCGATAAATGATGAATTGTTTAAATGGTTTTACAACCTGGTATTGCTAAATATCAATCCCATGTGCTGTTTATTCACGTAGAGAGAAAGCCGAAAAGCTGAAACAATTGGCAGACTTGTTTTGAGAAAAGCAAAATCTTTATTAGTTCAATGGTTAAAAAAAAAAACACAATTCCCCAACAGAAAAAGAGCCAGACGGACTAAAAAGATGGACTAAAATTGTAAATTTGTTGACCACATGTATTCACATGCATTTTGTCAAGATCTCGACACAGATGGGGGAACACACAAAGGCTAAGTAGGGTATGCAAGCTAAAGGACAGCGAAACTAATGAGACACGACATGCAATCAGCCCAACAGAAATGAATTTTCTCATCACTGTCACTTTTTAAATCGAAAAACGTTTCCACGCGTCGATATTATTGTGGCAGTTGAGAGAAACCGCATATCCATCATGCAAATTCAAATCGGCCTACATTTGTATTATGCATGTGAACATTCCAGCCATCATGAATGTGCTGCTGCAACAATGAAGTGTCATAAATCACTTGCTTTTTCAATGACCAACCTGTAACCAGCTGTTAAAATACGGCAAAAACCTCAACCCTAACCTCTCACTATCAGCCACTGTTGAACAGATACAACCAAACGTCAACCTACAATTTTGTGGTCAAAGTCAAAACAAAACAGAAATAGCCCGGCACAAGGAGAAACTGCCTAAGACGGTAGTAAAAGATGATACATGAAAAGTGTTCGGAAGTTAAAGGGTGTAAATAGCGCTAATATTTTCCTTTCAGAAGTCCTGCTGTTTTAACTGACTGACTTTTTTTTCACCTCTGCTGACCAAGAACAAGGCGATCATTCATTTCAAAACGTACAGCGGCAATGCAGGCAGGCTGCATGGGCTTCACTATAGGACCACTGATACCCGGCCGCCACCCGTTCCACAATCTCCACCTTGGTCAGGCAAAAGTAAGACAAAACAGACTGAGGTAGAAGTATTTACGCTTGCCTTTGAAACTTCAGAATGCAGAAGAGTTGATAGAAACGCAGTAAACTATGACGGAGTAATTTGGGTCCATCAAATTCAAACAAATTAATAAATATTAAATATTATATTCACTTTTTTTCTTACCTCGAGAAACAGTTCATTTGGTTTTTGGAGTCATTTGGATGTGTCAATGAAGCTCCTAAAATACTTATAACACATCGCCAAAGTAAAGACCAATTTCAAAATAAAAGCTCAGTTGGCCCACAACATGGCATGACGAGGAGCTTGACTTGCCTGTTCACCATTTCGGCTTGCCTACCCCCCCCCCCCCCCCCCCCCCCCCCCCCCACACGTTGAGCATACATTTACTGCAGAGACTGCAGGGTCTCGCTGCAGTCGGGCATCTCGTTAAAAATGAATCTCCAACTAATTTAAGTGTATAGAATGTTCATCGGTGTTTTGGGGAGAATTTTTAGGTTTTAATTGCTATTATTTTTCCCCAATGCATTTCAACGATCGTCAAATATGTGCAAATTGTGTCTATTTGTGGGCCAAACTGGCCCCATTCCCAGCAAATAGCGGGAGTTGACAATACAGTAAATAACCAAAAAACAGTCCCTACAGTGTTAAAACATCTATGCATGATCTGATAACCACTTCCTGAAGAATATTCGATTCTCTGCACAGTAATGCTGCACTTTCATCCCCGGAATCATTTTCAAAAGGACATGCCATGTTTGTCTCCACCTAATGTGCCCATTAGACCTCTTGTATACTGACTGTGATTTTTTATTTTATTTTTTTTATTCATGACAGACAGCAGTGTTAGGCTACGCCAAAACTCGTCTGGTGACTGAATGAATGAGGAAATGAAATAGAGCGTGTGGTTCTGAAAGAGGGTCGAGACAGAGAGAACCTTGAGGTTCATTGAGAAAACCTTGTTCCCGACCAGGTTAGGTTCAAAGACTCTGTTACTGCGGTAACAGACCGAGAGCTTAAGTTACTTCTCTCGCTGAAAAAGGCTAGAGTTAGCCCTCTTTCTCCGGTTTAAAATTACCTCCCTTTTTGAAACAGAAAAATCAGTTTGCCTAAATTTAGGGTTAACCGATTCGGAGTTATTACTAAACCTGTTTTGTGAAACGGACCTCAGAGGTGACGACTTTGGGGTTTGTACAATAGCTAGGACACTGAGTAACACATAATTTAAATACCTATTCACTCACAGTCAAAATGTAAAACAGTTCACAACATACCGTACATATTTGCTGCAAACAACTTTCAATAATTTCAGCACACTTGTGCTTTAGGACCTGTTCCTGCGCAGAGTGCACACGTTCCATTCTTTGTCTCAGTGTGCTAAACACCTCAATATGTCGATACTTGGAATTATTTAAAATTTAGGTGAAGCGTATCTGGCAAACAGGAGGCATGAAAACCACATTTCAAATTGCTCTTCCTGCTGAGAATTGTTCTGAGATCATTTCCAGGCTACTCATTGGACAGCAACCAAAATAATTTTCTTGTTTACTGAGCCACTGTGCTGGTGTGGTGTTTTACTGAGGACCAATGAAAATCGATGACACCATGATGCCGATTATGATCCGACTCTATCTGACGGTTACTATTCATGCCCACATCAAGTTGCATGACAAGTTAATCATTTACAGAGTTGAATTCTAGTGGCAGCAGACCATGAAATCAGCTAAATAAAATGTCAGTCTCTTGGGCTGAGAGGCAATTCACGTTGTGAGAGCTGAATACAGCCACTTTTCATAACGCATAATCTCCCCTTTTCAGTACATGACCACTTACACCACTAAGACGTAAAAACTGCCAGTTGGTGTTATGTGGGCTCACGGTGGACAAGTGGATAACTCAGAAATATGGCATAACCACAGCCACAAAATTGATGCAGTCACAGGATAAGATACAATCTGTGCACATGCACTATTCATGCACAAGGCTGAGAAAATCATTTGACACGTTCTGACTGTCTACCTGAAGTGAATTGTTTGAATCTGTTAAATGCTTGTGTGCAAAAGCAAACCTTTCACAAAGGCAAAAAGCGTCAAGTGTGAACCGCTCCCGAGACGAGGAAATATATCTGCGATGAGCACAATCAGAGATGACAAAAAACATGCAATTTAACCTTCACATATGGAGCAAATGATTGTTAGAGGCATTAGCCCAGAGACAAAGAGCTCTTGCAGCTGCAATATGTCTCACTAATCCATCACGATCCCCAAACCCCAGCACTCCACATACAAAAGGCAGAGGGAGTGGTAGAGGACAACCAAAGTTCAAGACACTGGGAGAACAAATGAGGAAAGACAGCGAGTGGGAACAAACAACCTTTCACGGTGCAAAAAGAGTTTTGACTGCACATTGAAGTAGCTTGCTGTCACATCGACCAACGTGTGGTGAAATAGCCATGTGTATGCACATAAGAAGTTCACATCAGCCTGCAAACAACATCAGCAAGACAAAACAAACAGCTGAGTGCTTGCCAACACGGTGATACCACGTCAAAACTGTGCTTCGTGGTAAGATTGCAAAGCAGTAATACACAGGAGCCTTTTCAAAAAGCAAAAACTATGGAAAGGAGCTTGGTCTCTCAAGAGTACGCCTAGTGTAACATCATGTCTTGATGGACTCGTATATAACTTCACTTCCTCTGTTTACTTATTCTGAAAACATTCCTAACAATGGCGACTTCAATTAGCCTAGTGTTGGTTCTGCTGAAGAGGAACAAAAGCTGCATTTCTTTCTTTTTCAGATTCTGAAGGGAACAAAAATAGAAATGATTGCATCAAAATAATGGACCCTGCATTATTGGATTTTTTTTTTTTCCTGGAATCAGTGGTGATGAATTTGTGGCCGGTTAGTTTATTAGTTCCATTCTTGATGCCGCAATACAAATGAAGTGTTCTCAATGCACGTCCCAAGGTAGTTAAACAAGTTAATGAATAACACCAAGAAGTTGTGAAACAAACTGGAAAGCTTCCTTCTTGGAGCAATCATGAATAGTATCCTTAGTGTTGTGTAAAACAGACCTGCCCGTTGTGCTGCTTACAAACATGAGTTGTCTCATTGGAGTGTCCCGATCTGATATGGACTTCGGATATTGGTACAATATCAGCCCAAAAAAATCAGCATTGGGTCATATCGCTCTACATCCAAAATCCTTGATGTTAGCACTCACAAACAAGCAGTCCGTTACAGACTCCGTTCCCACATATAACGAATGTATAAAAATGATTCCGAATGCACTGAAGTAAACTTGAATTGCTATTTTGCACTTCAAAGAGTATAATTTATTTTCATTTCTTTCATTAGGGTTATTTCTCAGGGCATTTTAATTTAATTTGTATGTATTTTATTCAAGTGCAGTACATTCTTTGAAGTTGAATTCATGCAATCCAAATGTTTGAAATAAATTGGTCATTATTTTCATCATACCTGCTGTTGCTGACTATTGTTCTTTGAATAGCATCACTTGATCAAGTCTCTTCTAGCTCTCTCATACTAAAACATAAATTAAAGCAGGTAACATTCCTGCTGATAAATCGGGTTTATATTGGTATCGGACAGTACTCTAGGCTGCAATATATAGATAAGTGAAAAAGTGTTATCGGGACACCCCTAATGTCTATCAAGTTACAAGCGATTAAGTTTGAACATGTCTGGTGGTGCGCGTGTAAGATGGACACAAACTTCAATTATGGTTATTAAATCCCATTACTAATTTTAACGTGATTATTTTGCACACGTAGCACATTGAAACAAGGCAGTGCTGAATACTGCACTTGCTGAATTAGATCAACAAACACAGAAATTAAACCAAACCTTTACGCTGTGACTACAAATACCATTGTCAGTTGAAGAATTGATCACGTTATTTCCTGAAAATACCCCAATCTGAAACATTTTCACACACTGTTTGGTTGCGTTCGACTGCACTGCATCTGAGAGACCTGTTTCTTCCATTTCAACTATCTTGACAGGTAATAAGTTAACCAAAATATTAACAGCACCTCTCAGTGTGTTGCAGTGCTGTTCGACGTGTATACCACACTAATATATGTAGAATAATTAACACTATTGATTATATTTGAATATGTATTAGTAAATATGCGTGAACAAATTACATTAGCACGTGCAAGTGTACCCAATATTGCTGGAGCATTTTCTAATACTGTACTATGTGACACTTCACACACCTCCCATGAAATTATTCCTTTACAACCATCCATGAGCTCAATCAGTGCAAAACGAGTCTGCAAAATGACGTCCTCGGAGTTGCTGTTGCAATAGAAAGTTGCCAGTTCACCAACTTGCCTTAGTGAACCCTGAAGATATGAAATAGTCCATACACAACCACAAACACCATCAATGGAGTTTTCTGGCAATTGTATCCTAAAGTGTTGCGCCGAGTCAGTGCTCGCGCTTGTCATACGTGTTTGGGTGATGAATTTCGGTGTTGACTTGAGCGAAAACTCACAGGTAGTAGGTGAAAGCGCTGAGGTCAGACGGGACGGTGGTCAGTCCTCTCCCGGAACAGTCGGCACCTCCATCTTCATCGCAGCTGCATGAGAGGGAACAAACAGCCGGAGTCGACTGTCCTTGGCCGGTGGCTCCGGGACGAAGGAAGCACCATAAACACATCCAGAACAGACCCAAAGGCATTTCCCCCCGTGTAGATTCAGGTGACTCCAATAATAATAAATAAATAAATAAACGGGGGGGAAAAACAGGGGGGCCTTTGTTTGTAGTCTTATCGACGCCGACCTCTCATGTGGTGGTTCGGCATGAAGAGAGGAAGCCTGATCGAAGTTAAGCGTTCGCGCGCTTTGAACAAAAACAAAAATGCACGGTAAACGTGTAGATACTGCTAAAAAACTAACATGGTCCCCGAAGACGTGCGACACTCCTTGCGGAGAGACAATTCATACACTGACTGTGCGTCGCATTAGTCTACGAAGATAAAGTTGTAGTGCTGGCGACAGCCGCGGTAACCTACCTTGTCGCCCCATTAAATAACCACAAAACGAGTGGCGCTTACTCGTGCCAAAAGCGAAAAGCCTCTTTCAAGTGTTTCTGGAAGCTTCAGTTGAGCGACGCAAACAATCATTTGCCGCCCTGCTTTGTTTTGCACCGCTCACCGCCGATTCCCTCCCTCACGCTCCGGAATCCTGATATGAACAGCATGCGTGAAGCTCTGCAGGCACCCTGTCGGACAACCTGAAGGACTGGGCCCTGACTGTCTGTCTCTGTCTGTCTGTCTGCCTGCTTGGCTGCCTGGCTGCTTTCTTGCTTGCTTACTTTTTGCTTGTGTGACAGTTAAACCTGCACTATATCCTTGCACACTCCTTTCAGACAGCTTCAATCACAACCCGCTGCAAGTTCACGATTAGAAACCACTAAATTACTATCCACAAATCAGGCTGACTGAAACGGTGGTATACTGTACAACAATTCATGTAAAAAAAAAAAAAAATGTAATCTCTCCATCGCCACTCATAAGGTCATCATCCACGAAATCCAAAATATTGGGGAGATCGTTCTAATAATTTCAGACGTTTTGCTGCATTCATTGCTCGTACTTTTATGATGTTGAGAAGTTAAGATTTTGTCTATAGTGAAGCATATATGGAGAGCAGCGTACATTCAATCAAAAACCTTGAGGCAATCGTTCTGATATTTTCAGACGCTGAAGTGGGCATAAATGGGGATCTTAACCTACATTTTGTTCACGGTTGATCGCCGTTCTCTGGCAGTTAAGTGTTGTTATGCTATTTTTACAATAATTACAAGTTGTGTTGCATGGTATTTAATGAAAATGTCTGCCCTGGGATCTCGCTACATCGCTAGGCGCAGGACTAACATACATCGATGCCAGCCACACATCGACACATATTTTTTGTGATTGAACGATTGAATCAATATCATTGACAGTGCCCTTTTATTTTTGTTGTTCATGTTTTTGGAATGTGGGAGGAAACTTGTCCCCCGATCAACCCCACGGAGGGAAGAATATTCAAACTCTGCACTCTAAGGTGGACGTGCGAACCAGTCGACCATCGTACCGCCCTCAAGGAGCACAGTTTTGTGCAACGAATTAAACTGAAGACTGCAGGACTTCGAGTAACATTTAGGAATACCTACCATTTCACCAGCGTTTTGGCTTCAAAAGTTTGTCTTCTTGTTCTTTTGTTACCATGTCATTCAATTGTGGTGACACAGTCTGAATACTGGTTGGCACCCATACAATGATGTTCATTACTGTCTTGGACAGAATGAGGAAACTCAAGAAGAAGAAATCATGATGTCATGTCAAATACCGTAGTGCTGTGTGCGAAACACTGAACGTCCGGAACAGGCCCAGATTGTGACCTCAGTTCATTGTGAATCTCTGTGGCGATCGAAGGCTTTTACCTGCACTGAGCGGCGACGAAGTTAGATGCCAATGCTAATGTGAACTCTGTTCTCATGATCCACTTCGATCAGCAAGATATTAGCTTGTTACAAATGTGCGAGCACTTCAATTGTCATAACTAGCAGCCCAGCTCACAGACATAGGTGTCAACCATCAAAAGCAACACGTCTGTTGAAAAGAGGCCATCAATGGCTCATTTCACAACTGATTTTCATGACGCTTTTATGTCAATGCCAAAACGTGTGCTGTCAAGACAGAAAATGCATCCTGGATTTTTTTTTTTTTTTTTTTTTTTAATTTGTGACATTCACAGACATGGAATGGGACAACACTTGGGCTGTACAAGTTGTAACGTCACCATTGGCACGGGCATGTCATATCTCCCTGTTTTGCATAGCTATGGTTCTCAGAATGCATCCTGTGGTACAATGCATTGAAGAAATGAAGTTATAAAGATGTTAATCTATCGCATATGTGTTTGTGTTACCAGTAGTAGAGTGTGTCGAATTTAACACATTTATGTTTTTGGTTTTTACAAGCAGTTACTGAAGGTTGTGATTGAAACAGTTGCTTCCAAGCCAAAACCGACAAATTGCGTTGCTTGTCTGAGCATTGATGGGAAATAAATAAATGACAGTTTCTAGATTCCCACCATAACCACAAGTTTCATGAATTTAAATCAATTTTAGTTGACACGAGCCAAGTTTGACGGGGAACAGCTTCAATATATATATATAAACTTAGTAGCACCTGAACAAAAGAATGAAAAGCATTTTCGTGTAGTTTGTGTCACTTTAAGACCGGAATTTTCAAAGGGACAGAATCTTATTTAGGGTATTTTTATTGGTGTTAAATGTCAGTGCAGGTCAAATTTGACTGAAACAGTTTGTAGGGATTACGATGACATGCAGATTCACATGGCCTAATGATTTCGACCTAAAGCTTTGCACTTTGGAGTGAACTGATTGATCTAATAGAGTTAGCTTTATATTCCTTTGGATTTACCAAAAGACTGCCTAAAAACAATACCAAGGCATGCAGGATTGGTCAGTCCAATGTTTATTTTCTTTTGAGAAGTAGAGAGAAGGTGTTATATGACTTGGTCTGTATAAGGTTGAAATGAGAGAAAAACGTTGGCAATAACCATACAGGCTTCTTGGCAAGTCTGCAGTATAATATTCCTATTGTGATATTTCCAGACAATCAATGGCTTCAACACCCCCACCCCACTCCCCCACTCCCGAGACAATGGCACGAGGCAAAGTTTGCCAACAAAAGTTGAAGCCTGCTTACATCATAATTTCTTTCCACATATGAATCGGAAAGAAGAATCTGTGACAGCAAGCATGGGAGCTGAGGTGATCAGATTTTAAGGGCCTGGATGTTGTGACTGTTTCAGTTTCTTAATGTTTCAGTTGCTATGCACTTGCTGTGGCTCTTTTATGTTTTATATCTTTATTCTGTCATATAGGTTTGATGTCTCGCAGTATATAAACTTGGATTACTCAGTGACATGTTGTCAGGATTTCGAGCTTTCTCCCAGTCAGAGTGTCAGCTCTCTTCCATGTCTTCTGCATCCGGCCCTGCTCACTCGAGTATTTTCGTGGATGAAGACTTTTACTTCACAACTTGTGTCACTTCTGCTTCTTGGTTGTAATTCTGCTCCTCACGTGACACCGGAGGCAGCACCGGGTCTCCTCCAACTACAAGAATGGAATCTAAGAAGCACTGGTTCGTGATGCCTTCAGTTGGTTGGAAGGAGCGCAACCGGGAACTACAAGAAAGGACACTTTGAGAATATGAAATACAGATTTCTGAAAAAAGTCAGAAAAACACAAAGATGAATTTGATGGAAACTGCCATCATCACAAACCTTTTGTAACGACACCGCCCTCTACATTCCAATAAAACTAAAGTTAATGGAACAAAAACTGAAAATCGCAACCTACTAAAATCAAAACATCACTTTTGTTTACCCCCTTGGCCACTTTCAAACATCTGGAATTGGCATGAGACTTGAATGCTCTTTATAATGCTCAACTAAAATACACCAGAACCCTTTCTTTTTAGAATGAGAATGCAGCTGAAGATCAATTTATGTCTCTGGCAAAGGAGCAACAAAAAAATTAATTGGTGGTTCCAACTTCCACTATTCTAGCTCCTACATAGGTTTCTGGATTCTTGCACTTTAACATGACAGCATGTGCTACGCTTGCAGGTCATGGACGAAGCCGAGAGGATCAAATACATGCCTAATTGAGATATGCAGCAGGTATATGGTGAGCTGTTGAGGGAAATCTTGTGGAGAGAAAGAAGTGGTCACAGACTCGGGCTTGCTCACACAGGCCCTTTAATCCCCTTGCAGAAAAACTGCCAATATCACAGGAAAAAATTCTCATCAACACCAATAGATTTTGGGTAGGTTTTCCATCCATTTTATTTATGCAGCTCCGCCTCAAACTTTGTATTCTCGTGAAATATGACAGCTGGGATATGCTGAGTCCAGGACATTTGCGACCCTCATGAGGATTAGGGGCTCAGATAATGGATGGGTCGATGATATAATTGAGTTTGTCAGATTCATCTTCATCGAATACAGCCACAATAAAATGCATGTGATATAATGTCTTTAATTAACCTAACACACATGTTTTTGGAATGCTGGAGGAAAGAGATGTACCTGAAGAAAAGTCAATCTGACACAAAGGAAAACATGCAAACTCTACATAGGAAGGCTGGAGCTCACGATTTAATCCACAGCCTTTGAACTGAGAGGACAAAATTGTCAGTTGGTCACTGTGCCGCTGCCGTCAGCATCGCCTCAAATTGTGAAAAAAGTAACTAAAGAGTGGGAGGAACAGAGTCAGAGCCAATGGATGGTCCAAGAGATTGATCAAGTGGTTGGTGGGCCATCCATCCATCATCCATCCATCCATCCATCCATCCATCCATCCATCCATCCATCCATCTTTTTCTTACTTTTTCTTGAGGTTGAATCGCAGGAGCAGCACCTTAAGCAGGGAAGCCCAGACTTCCCTCTCCCGAGCCACTTTGACCAGCCCCTCTGGTCTTGAGGTGTGTCTCCAGTTTGCTAAGGGTCATCCCCGGGGTCTCGTACCGGTGGGACCTGCCCAGAACACCTCACCAGGGAGGCGTCTGGGAAGCATCCTAACTAGATACCAAAGCTGCCTCATCTTGCTCATCTCATTGAAGAGGAGCAGCGGCTCGACTCAGCTTGACCAAGCTTCTCAACCTATCTCTCAGGGAAAGCCCAGACACCCTGCAGAGGAAATTCATTTCGGCCGCTTGTATCCGCACCCTTGTTTGGCTCACAAACACAGATTGCGACTATAAGTGAGGCTGGGAATGTCGATGGTACTGGAAAATTAAGAGGTTCGTCTTTCGGCTCAGCACCTTCTTCACCATAACATACCGATAAAGAGTCTGCATCATTGCCGATGCTGCACAAGTCCGACTCAACCCCCAGTGGAAATGAATCCAACTTCCTGCCAGCAAAGCAGACCATACTCTGACACCGGTTGTACAGGGAGCAAACAGGCCATATCAAGGGTTGCCTGACACTCCCAGAGCACCATCTAAAGAACTCCCCGAGGGACACAGTCAAATACCTTCCCTAAGTCCACAAAGCATATGTAGATTGATTCGATGACCTCCCATTCACCTTCGAGGACCTTGCTGAAGATAATTCACTGTTCCATAGCTAGGACAGAAACCATACTAATCCTCCTGAGATGTGAGTTCCCGACTGGCCCTCATCTCAAGAACCCCTGAATAGAATCCCTCTTGTTGGTGCACATTCTGCTTTGCTTGCCAGTACTCATCAGCAACTTCCTGAGTCCCACTGGCCAAAAAGGCCTGATAGAACTCCCTCTTCAGCTTGGCGGCATCCCTGACCAACAGGTTCGGGGATTGCTGCCATGACAGGATCCGACCACTTTATGAACACAGCTCCGGTTGGCCACCTTAACAATTCCATTCCACTTCATTCCATCCATCCATCCATCCATCCATCCATCCATCCATCCATCCATCCATCCATCCATCCATCATCTGACCCACCTATCCTCACAAGGGTGCAATTCAATGTATTTATATCACGCCAAATGCCAATAGAAGTTGTCTCAGGACCACAAAGACCACACTCCTCAAGCCACAATTGAAAACCACATGAGCAAGCACTAGGTGACAGAGGCAAAGAAAAAAAAATCCTTCTTGGGAAGAAACCTCGAGCAGACTCAAGACTTAATGTGGGGAAGTTGTCTGCCTCGGCCGGTTGAGTTAGAGAAGAAAAGGAGAAATACAGAGCAACATGAGAGCGAGAGAGAGCGAAACATGGCTGTCTATAGTTTCATCCAATCAGTCCATCAGTGTCTGAACAACTTAGTCTACACAGAGCTTCTGCATTAGCATCGCTGGTGAGTATGATGCTATTTATTTATTTATTTAAATAATTCATATGGCTAAAATTTGATTGTGAAGGATTATATTGTTTTGGTAATATCCTGAAATACATGAAATGCTCTTCTTCAAATATCCAGACATGGGCCTCTTTCGTATCGATGCATCCGGGTGAGAGTGCTTGGAAGGGAGACTTTTTCAGATAATTGGCTGTGAATCTGCAAAGGTGTTTCTGGGAACAGTTGAGTAACATGTGGTGTAGTGCCATAGTGGTTTGTTGTTGTTGTATTTTTTTTTTTGGTATATATTGTGATGTTGTGACATTATTAAGAAGTGATTACATCACTAAATACTTGCTGACAGCCCATGACCAACACTCACCGCCTGCCACTAGTTGAAGCCTATTTTTAGTGTACAATTCCTATTTAATGTATACAATGCTTTTATTACTATGTCTACGATAGAGGACCGACACAAAGTACGGATCATTATTTTCAAAGACTATCTTTTATTACAAGCTATAAATTGATATAGTATATGACTATGGCATGTCCTTTGATGTCTGCATTTCAAATAAAAAAATTGTGTAAACAATAACAGGAGGCTAGTATGACCTGTACCTTCAAATGTATAAAAGGTAATTTAGTACATTGTTAGTATGAACAGAAAAAAAACCTTCAGTTTGTCAAAGGCGGTATTGAAAGGCGGAATCCTAACAAGTGGTAATCAAAACTGTACACTGTGAGTTTTCAAGCAGGTATACTCCACTGTTATATGTGATACAATGCAATATTCTAAAAGTGGCCTTTTAAAATGTTGATTGCAATTTCTTGACAAAGTTGCAGGTGTAGCTGCATTTGTATGAAGGGAAACACTACCCCACAGTGGTTAGAGTTTCTCAGTGCTTCACACTATTTTCCTCTCTCATACTCATTTGACTTCAGGCCACAAGGAGTGCTTTATTTGCTTTTTGACCCTGTTCCCAAGTGGAGGTTGATTTAAAATGACATTTTAAAAATTCTCTGATTAGCTTCTACTTGTCCAGCTCCGGTACCACGACTGTATTTAGAGAGTAGTCCTCACCAGGCAATATCCATCACATTTAACTAAAATTGTAATGACATTGTCATGTTTTGGTCAGAATTTTTAGTTGATTTATATAACACATCAGTTTATTCTACAAGATTGCACTTTTTGTAAAGCAATAAAAAGTTTCATGTATTGCTTCAAGTTTATGAAGGTAACTGTTTTTTTTCATCACCTTTTGCTCTTTTCTGAAGTTATTGTAAAGTTGGGTTCATGCTAATGATTATTACATTCTTGTGATGAAATAATCTTCCATTGTATAGCCAATATTAGAGCAGACCTCTACAAACTAGCTCATAAATGAGAAAATGAAGTCGTCAATATGGATTGTTATGATTCAAATGGAAAGACATGCTTTCCATAAATCAGCAAGTGGCAGACGCAAGCAGTTGCATCCAAAATGAGCAGTTGACAAACCCTCAAGGGGTTGGCGAATATTTCACAGTCCTCAAGGGAAATGTTCCACGATTAGACCCACTCTCAGAGAAGACTGTGTGCAAATGGAACACTGTATTGCTAATTTAATGTGAGTTATATAAGACTAACTCTTCTTTAGCTAAAGGTGGCTAATATTTCTAACAGACAGACATTAAATTGTAGGGGTTTTTTTTTTTTACCTTTTTTAAGATCTAGTTTAAGATCAGTCAAACACCAAAATAATTTGCTGCACACTCTAATCAGCATCATGTGTCAATGCTTTTGAGATCACACCTCAATAACAAAGTGATTTGTTTTTATCTGCCTTCTCACCGAAGGAACCTCATACCGGTCCATTCCAATTTGAAAGACACTGACATTTGAACTGAGTTTCAGCTAACAAAACATCTTTCTTAAGCGACTGCATCTCGACTGAAAACACCCTAACAATAAAAAATATATTTTCTTTGAGTACCTTTTTGGTGTTATGATCAAAAGGACCACAAAAATCCATGAACCAATATGATGGATGTCTGTCTGTCCCCGTACATGTGCCAGCGGGCACACTGATCACCTTATCACCATCATCCTTGAACGGTCTTATCCAGGAAATAATACGTATAATTTTGTCTGATGACAAAAACAAGGACCATCTCAGGGAAAAAGGTCAGTGCAGCAAAAAGGGCTACCGTGAATGAAGGAAAATAAAGATTTCATGACTGTTTCAGGGCAATGAAGTGCGTGTTATTTTGTATTACTGTATATAAATAACCTTTGAATAAGGCTTGATCTTGAGCCAGTGAATGAGCCTTTGAGGACAAGGATGTTGCAGTCCAGTATCAACGTGCTGTTGTTGCTCATAAGTGTCATTTATACCAATTTCATATTTCGCAAATGAGAACCTCTTGTCAAAATGAAATAGAATTTAATAGAAATTGGATCAGGTTGTGCTGACTCAGATAACGCTTATGAACATTGTGACCAAGAAATTGAAACTATTAAGGCCATCAGCTAACTTTAATATATTAAAGATTGCTCACGGATATATTATAATTCCTTGGTAGCAACAGACGATAAATTGCACTCCAGTCTTATGGCCAAAAGCTACGGTGCTTGTTCAAAGTCACTGACTGAGATGACACATTAGCAGGAAACGAGGACAGATGATTCCATGTATTTAAAACACAGGTGTGGTTACCAATTATGCCATTGCCATGTCCTTGTTTGTCGTAGTTGCTTGTTATTGATGATATTAGGGTAGCTTGTACTACCGGAGACACATTCCTTGTGTGTTCTACACACTTGGCCAATAAAGATGAGTCTGATTCTGATTAAGACACAGAAGATGCGATTCTGTATTGTCATTTCAGCTTTAATTTGACTTCAGCTAAAATGTCAAAAGTTTGAGTCACAAATTACCCTGCCTGCTCTTGCATGACTGTCCATTGCCCAAATTGCACTTTGTGATATTGTGGTTTCAAGCTATATTCTTGTACTGGTGAAGCATGAGCACAGTGCCCCCTGTTCTTTCTCACTATTCACAGACATAGGTCCTATGTCCTCCAGATAAACACCAAGTGCCTGATTGAGACCATCTTGTCCTTGTAGCACATCTTTTCACAAAAAGTACTTTTGCTGTAATTCCACCACTATTTAGCAGTTAGGATTGAAGTAACGTGTTACATTTATGAACTTAAAAACACACACACACACACATGCACACATAACAACAGTTCAGGGTGTACCCCGCCTACAGGCCGAAGACAGCTGGGTTCGGCTCCATCAATCCATCCATCCATCCATCCATCCATCCAGCCATCCTACCTACTGGATAATCCAGCTTCAATCTGCTCTCGTGAACATTTGTCCTGTGCTGTCCCAATCCCATGTTTAAAGGTAAAGTTGACTCCCATGCTGTGGGAATCCCGCGGAATCCACGAAAAAATGTCAGTTTCATTTCGCCTGCGAACCACTCCAGTGAGAGTTAGAGTCCATTGTACCACCACTACATGGTGATCACTTGACAGCTTCTCCCCTACCTTCAACCGAGTGTCCAAAACATGCGGCCGGAAATCCAATGACATGACCACAAGGTTTAGGGTGTCCTGGTGCCAAGTACACATATGGACACAACTTATATTAGAACATGATGTTCATTATGGACAATCCATGACGAGCACAGAAGGCCAGTAACAGAACCACCAACCGCTCAGGTTCTGATCGGGGGTGTTGTTCCTCCCAATCATGCCGCTCTAGGCCTCACTGTCATCCCCCACGTAAGCATTTTAAGACGAGTTTTATGGAGATGTAGATTTGATTTTCCAACAGGACTTGGAGCCTGCGCACAGTGTCAGAGCTATCAGTACCTGGTGTAAGGAGCATGGTATTTCTGTTCTTGACTGGCCAGCAAACTTGCCTGACCTTATCCCCAAAGAAAATCATTGGGGTACATATTGATAAGAGGAAGATGCGATATGCCAGACCTAGCAAAGCAGAAGACCCGAAGGTCACTATCAGAGCAACCTGGGCTCTCACAAGACCTGAGCAGTGGCACACCCTGATCACTTCCATTCCACGTCGCATTGCTGCAGGAAGTCAGGCAAAAGGAGCCCCAACTAAATATTGAGTCGTCACATGTACTGTACATGCTTTTCATGTCCATACTTTTCGGTTGGCCAACATTTCTAAAATTCCTTTCTTTGTATTGTCTTAAGTATTATTCAGATTTTCTGCGATAATAAAATTGTTTTTTTTTAAATCGTTTTTCAGATGTAATTATCTAAATTAACCCTTTCATACACCAGATAACATGATAAGCTGTCCACTGTCGTAACCACTGTCCCTGAAAGGGTTCAAATGAATGAACGCTTGAATTCTATCAGTCCATCAGAAATGAATGTGTCTGCATTACACAAGTTTCACTTTTTGAATAGTATTACTGAAATAAATTAACTTTTTCATGATAATCACATTTTTTTGACGAGCACCTGTATGTAAGGTACTTGGTGCACTGCAGTCATTCTCTAACGGCCTTGATGTGTACTGCATAAGGCAAGTCTTTCTTATATCCCAAATAGTCCGATTTCATCTTTTGACCTTCAAGAGTTAACACTCTCCAAGAAGAAAAAGTAACGATTTTCTATCAGTTGTCATGATTCACTGTTGGCTTATGTAACACAAACCGTCATCGTTTTCTAAGCTCTCCTCTCCTGTTCTCTTTCTTTGTGTCGCTCTTCTCAGCCAGTCTTTCTCTTCCCATTTTCTTCACCATCGTGTAAAGTCTCAAGGGTAAACTGAATGTCCTCTTCCATTTGGCTGCTATTTTGGTCTCCATGTCAACAAGATATGAGTCACTACACCCTCTCAATGCGTGGGCACAATCACTAAAACATGTTACTATCAATAAATCAATCAACCGATTCAGTAACAGCCATTACTATGCATCAGTCATCCTCAGTTAAAACCGCCGGCCTGATCTGAGGAAAATGAATAAAAGTACAGTACATGGATGAGTGAACAAAGCCTTGCACTGTATGCAACATATTGGCTGCTTAAGGATTCTGACTCTAGAGCCTATTTTTACGGGCTGCTATTAAAGCACTTTCAGCAAACAAAATAACTTGCGTCTGACTGTCAAGTTTAAATACTATTGGGGAAATTAAGTATGGTTCATCAAATTTGCCTTAATTAATATCAAATATGCACCTCATTTGTCTGTAAAAAAATAAATAAATAAATAAATCAACTTTCAAAAAATGTATACTAAACGCATAATGGATTACTATGTGGTTCCTTTTTGCAGATTACTCTTCATTGTATTCCCAATGGACTACAGAGGATTTGGCCTTGATATACAGTAGAAACAAACAAACAAAAATAAAAACATTCATTTATTTAATCTTTATTTATCCAGGTAAGGCAATTGAGAACAGGTTCTCATATGTAATGCCGGCCCGACTGCAGACAGCTGCGCAATCCAAAGCAAAATAAAAGCAAAAATAAGTACATGCGCAACAAACTGCAAAGTGTGATATAGTTATGTATTTACATACCTGTATATGGCATATGGTGAGTCAAAGATTCATCGGCTAAAAACTCATGCAGCAATTGTGGACAGCCACACTCAAAATACATATTGTCTTTGAGTATCAGATTTGCTTATCACTGACTTCATTTGAGTAGCAATTTTTGAATTTTTGTACTTTTTGGGGTTAATTCCAAAGATGTGAGACAAAGATTTTATTATAGAATAAAAATATGACAATATAACATGGGGACTTGAGTGGAGGGAATCAGCTAAGAAATATTTTAGTATTTGAGTAGCGGACTGAAAATTCTGTTGGATAGGCAAGTACTTAGATAAAGTAGGTGTTTACTTGGTTCAAGAGCTATTATGAAGACAAAAGAGAAAATAAGATTTCCCTTACTGGTAAATGGGATTTGACTTGCACAGTGCTTCCCTACCTTAGGCACTCAAAGCACTTTCACACTGTTTCCTCATTTACCCACTGATGACGCAGCATCAGGAGCATCTGGGGGTAATATCTTGCTCAAGGACACTTGAACATGGTCACAATGGCTGAAGATCAAACCCGCAACCTTCGGGTTGGGAGACAACCACTCCACCAACTGAGCCACGCTGCCTCTTAATCACGAACGACCAGTTGCAGAGCTGCCAACAAACACAAACTCGCTTCCTGAACAAATTGCCCCAATTTACATATTTTTAAACTTTTGTCAAGAACACCACCTTGAGACATTTATTGCAGTATATTATGCAAAAGGGAAAAAGGATTCTGCATACTGTTCAACTGCACAACTTTACCATTACTCAATAATCATTACTCTGTCATAGTTACTAAATTATGGCTCCAATATTTATTTGATCATATTTAAATATGATCAAAGGGAGAGAGTGACACGAGTGACACTTTTCATCACTAAGATGTGAGTATAAAAGTGGCGGAAAGGGTAAACTATTTGAAATGTTAAGATTCCCCTCAATCACAATAAAAGTGATGAGATGATTCAATTTTTAGATTACAAACCTCAAGATGGATTTAAGGGCTAAGTCAGGAAATAGGAGAATTCTCTCAAATTCACATTTTTTAAATGATAAGCGATGATATTTAAAATATTTGGTGGAAAATATTAGGAGGGTAATTTAAGCAGCCACATCCTATCACAGCTTTACCCCTTTCAGGGACAGCGGTTACTTCAGTGGACAGCTTATAAGGTGATCAGGTTGCATGAAAGGGTTAAGAAGGAGAACAAAGCGGCTTTGGCATCCAAATGACTAGCCGCGGCCCTGAACTGAGCTAAGGCGTGTACGTCGCAGCGATATCCTACATTTGCTCTGCGACATTTTCGCTCATTATCGGGGTTCTTTTCTTTGATGGGTTATGAGGGCATTGGCAAGTCGGGGAGTGGAAAGCGCAAACACTGATGGACAACAATGCCGTGTCTGCAGTTGACATGTTGTCAAACGCATGGCCAGGCATGTCCAGCTCCAGGCCTGGAGAGCCAACGTCCTGCCTGTTTTCCAGCTGTCTCGGCTGCAACACACCTGATTCAGATGATAGGCTCATCAGCCAGCTGTGAAGCAGCATTAGAACGATCCTGATTATTTGAATCAGGTGTGTTGCTCCTGTGAGAGCTGGAAAACAGGCAGGACAGCGGCCCTTCATGACCGCCTTTGGACACCCCTGCGAATGACTATTACCTACCAATTTTCAGCTCATTTTCAACCTGTTGGACTTCTTTTCTTTTTTTTTCTTTTTTAAATTTTAGGAACAATATAGACCTGACAAGTTAGTGTAGCCATGACACCGTGGTATTAAACAAGGTAAAAAATTTAACGGTAGTCATAATCCACAGACAATCCATCCGCAGTGACAACATTATGTTTGTAAGGTACGTTAGCAGTAATATCACTGTAAAAAGGCTGCATTGGACCCAAGACAAGGTAAAATGAATGCTAGAGGGGATCTTAGCCGAAGAGCAAGGCTCGTTTTGATTACACGGCACAACATCACGCTTGTCACATCGACTTCTGTTTGCAGTATTGCCCTTCAATGTGTTCATTGTAGGGGCGCAAAATGCAAATTTGGAATCAGAAACGGCAACGTGAACCTGCTTATTTCGAGCCTTGTGCAGTGTTTCTCGCCAACTTTTTAAAAAAATTTGTTGCAGCAGATTACAGTCATTTGGGGCAGAAACCTGAAAAGAAATGGTAAGTGAAGTGCAGTCATCTCGCGCTTGATCTACACCATGCAGTGGCCAAAGTGCTTTACAGAGGCTCACATTTTACCCCTTCACGCATACATTGATAAACTAATGGGCAGCTGCGGCCATGTAAGGTGCTGCCAGACCCACTGAGAGCAAATGAGGGTGCAGTATCTTGTCCAAGAGCACTTCAACAATGGAAAGTCACAGCCAGCATGTAATCCTTCAGTTACTGGGGGGCTCACTCTCCCAAGTTCAACCAAAAGTAGGCCAGACGTTGCAAACAAAGAAGTTTATAAAACTGCTGGAATGGAGAGTGCAGGTGAGCAGAGAACGTAGATAGGGTGTGTTTTTGAGTCTTTTAAAGATAAACATAGACCAGTGAACATGGCTGCATGAGTGAAGAGAAGGCAGACAAACCAGGGCGCACAATTCACATTATTGGGTGTTAAACGGAGCACCAGAAGTCAGGGCAGTATATGTGGAAGAGCCTGTAGAAGAGAGTTTTTGAAGCTCAAGTAGTAGAACATCTCCCTAATATAGGATTGAGGGGGCAGTCCCTTTTTTAGGCTAAGCAAAGTAGAATTTGTTTGTGAGGTTGACTATTGAGGTTTCTTACCAGTCGGCCTCCCCAAGCAGTTGAAACTGTCCAGCTTTTCTCCAGTTTGAATATGGTATAGAGCTGTGAACTGGACTGAACCTTGTACCGATCTGCAAGAGGTATTGTTAATGTCCCAGACAACTATTTGCGTCGAGTGGTAAGGTCAGTTGATGAAACTGTTTTTGCACTACTACCTAGAAAGGATTTTTGTGGAACACACCATAAAAGTTTAAACACGCTTTAGTCTGGTATAAGACCGCTATATTTATTTGTCTTGTTCACTGTGTTGAATTAGAAAGTCATAAATAATTGCCATGAATGGGCCAGCAGACATGGGTGACTTCACACTGAACTCGAACAGCAAAGATTTTCATCAGGAATGAGCTGGAGCTGCAAAGGCTTTCCCACATCCAGCCATCCAGTCTGTCAGGGATTGCAGAGTACTGGGGGCCCAGGTTTACATTGGTCAAACATGGAAAAAAATTAACTCCGTTATTCTCACTGTGTAAAAAAAAAAAAAAAAAAAATAGGGAGCGAAGCATGAGACGTATAGTACAAGACAAAGTGACAAGCAAGGCGAAAGAATTGAGAGGGACTGAACAAAACCTGGTTAGACAGGCAGGTAGGCAGGCAGACAGACAGACAGACTTAAATTTCTTGGTAAAAAAAGTATAGTATGATTTCTGATTGAAAAGTTGGTTTTCCCAAAGACTCCTGTCCCAACCAACTTATTATGAATAAGTAGTGTTGACCAAATAAATAAATAAATAAAAAGATAAACCAAAATAAGTAATCTCTAGACTTTTTTTCCAGTTGAACAAATACTTTGAAAAATACCTTAAAAAAAAAAAATAAAAAAATACAACACCAACCCCAACAAAACCCCCCAAAAAAAACAAAAAAACAAAAAACAGTGCAATTTGATTCGTTATGCCAGCCTTCCAATGCAAATTATAAAGCTCAGAACATACAAATGGTAACTGAACAACTAAAGTTTCACATCAAAAAAGAATGGGAAATGGGAAGGAATTCTACCCAGCTTCGACAATAATGGTCGTTCCTTCCCAAACGCTTATGGAGTGTCGATCAAAGGAAAGCTGACATAACAGTGTGGTAAACATGCCCTGTCCCAGCATTATAGGAACATGTTGTAGGCATCAATTTCAAAATGAGTGAATATTTGGGCAAAAAATAAAAAAAGAGTAAAGCTTTTCAATTTGAAGCTTAAATATCTTGTCTTTGTCGTGTATTTACTGCAATATTGTTAAGGTTCCAGTGGCAGGAAAGACTGGCGATAAACTTAAGTCAAGAGTTTATTCTCGGTGATAGTGGAGGTTGTGGTCACCAGAGGCAAACGGTTCAAGGTGGAAAGAAGCAAGCCGAGTTTTACCGTATTTTCCGCACTATAAGGCGCACCTGAAAGCACTCAATTTTCTCAAAAGCTGACAGTGCACCTTATAATCCAACGCGCCTTATATATGGATCACGATTCTGATTTCTTGGATGTAGTATTTTAAATGTTCTGTAAAGTGCTGTGTTACAGCTGCAGCGGTTGTGAAGCCTCTATATAAATAAAGCTGTATTGTATTGTATTGCATTGCATTCCCTTTACCGTAGCTCCATCTAGTGGATGCATAACGCAACCGCAGCCACTATTGTAGCTTCTATTCTATGTGCCTTATAATGCGGTGCACCGTATATATGAAAACAGTTTTAAAATAGGCCATTCATTGAAGGTGCGCCTTATACTCCGAAGCGCCTTATAGTGCGGAAAATACGGTACTTCAAGCTCACTTGAGTGCAGTATGTGAGGCTGGCAGGCAAGGTGGAGCGAGAAGCAATCTGTGGAAACAAGTCACAGGGTAAATCGCAATCAGAATATGCTGAGATACTCAAAACTGGCTCGGTGTACCAACTCGAATTTGAGAGCGTTGATCTGGCGACGAGGTGAGGTTTGGGATCAGTTTAAGTATGCCACTAACTGGAGGTTGCACCTGCTCCCAGTGCCACCACTCGTCTCTCCAATCCTGCAGGGACACACACACACACACACACCCACACACACACACACACAAGCTAAAGGAAAGGGTAGGGATGAAGGGGCCGTGTCAGTCATTCTGTTTTTACTTTCACTTTGCACAACATCCCAACTACATTGGAGTTGTGTACTGTAAACTAATGATCACCATTCAAGTCAGTTGCATTGATGCAGACGTGTCAAGTCTTGAAGTAAAATAATATTTTAGGTACCTTTACTTCAGTAGTTATTTTTCAGCCTACTTTGTACTTGTACTCCTTACATTTTTACGCAAAAAAGCCTCATCACTCTTTCATTTTGAATTGTGTTCATTCCAATTTATAATTATTTCAAACACCAATATAGATAAATCGCACTCAGATAGATGGAAGGATTTTGATTGGGCTTGAATGAGTATATACATATAAGATATTGCATTATGACACGCTATTGGTTTGTACGCAATGCATTGCATTTGCACGTGATACAAATCAATGACAACTCGCCACACTCACACTAGTGTAGCGGTACAGCTCTGTTCGTAGCCAGAAAAGCCAGCCAAGCGCGGTCGTACTTGGAGGAGTTTTTTGAAAATAACTAATTTCAAATGCGCTGCAAACCAAAGTGCCCCCAGCTAATGGGTTTCAAAAACTCACCGTCAAAATTGAAAAAGCAATTTGAGATGACCTGAAAGTTTATTATCAAGGCGTATTGGAGATTCAAACAAATGTTTCGACTTTTGTTTATTGCTAGCCTATATGTAATACCTGCGCTGTATAATGTGCTAGCGCTTGTTAATAGTACATGCACAATGTTTGCTATGGCTGGGTACTTAACGAGACATGCCATGATTCACTAGCGAAGAACAGGCTGTGATTCAATTTTTGGTGGACTCTGTGTGACGTCTGAAGTTGGACTTGTTGCAACATTACATTACTGAACTACCGGTAATCATCATATCTTCCGCTTCATGAAATGCACTTTAATGCTCAGCAGTGACACACATATGCACTGTTAATATAGTTGTTATATAGGCCTACTAAATGTAATCATTTTTCATGCATCTGAAACAGGTAGACTTCAACGTAACATTTTAATCTAACATCATCCTAATGGACTTTATAAAAATGGGAATGTAGGGTAGTGCACAACATGCAACTGTGACGCAGCCCAATCTTTTGTCATTTGAGCCAATCTTAAAATTTGGGGTGGGTAGATTAATCTGATTAATTATTACTCCAGGAACATGAAATTAATCCTAAAACCGTGTTTAGACTGTCAATCCAAATAGAACATATTGAAAAGAAAACATTTCACTCAACATCTGCTTCGCTGCATCTTTTTGCATTACAGTAATCCTTCGCCACTTCACTCTTCACGTTTTGCGGCTTCAGTGCTTTGCGGGGTTTTCCAAAATACTGTATTCATACAAAAATAATAATAATAATAAATGAATACAGCCATATTGGCAGTCATATTGCGGAAAAGACATGCGTGGGAGAGAAGGTTTCTCTGCATGCCGAAAAAGAGCTGACATGACTCAGAGGCTTTGTACATGCCTGTACGTAACTGTACATGCCCACTCAAACAAGGCGCAGATTTGTTCCCTGCGCGACAGGAAACGACCAATCACGGTTCACCTGTTGTTTTTTTTTTTTTTTAGGTTTGGTCATGTGACAATCACAAACTGAGCTTGAGGTACTATTGGTGTCGTTTTTGTCAGTTTTTGAGGGAGGCTCAGAATATAAGAGAGTAAAAGTGCTGTGACTCTTTGTTCCTCCTCAATGTTTCAGTTGCTATGCAGTTGCTGTGCCTCTTTTATGCTTTGGGCCTTTATTTGGTCATATGGGCCTGATCTCTGCCAGTATATAAACTTGGATTACTCAGTGACATGTGGTCAGTATGTCGAGCTTTCTCCCAGTCAGAGTGTCAGCTGGCTTCCCTTTCTTCTGCATCCAGCCCTGCTCTCTGTAGTTACCTTGTATTTTCATAGATAAAGACTGATCAATTTCCGTGCGTGCCTGCTTCTCGGTCCTCATTCCGCTCCCCACGTGACAGAAAGTCCCCATTACAGCGCTTCATCATGCACTTCTTAATTCTTAAACAAGTGATTTTCTGAGAATATGCTCTTTTTTATGATTTAGATGCAAACCTTTTTATACAATATATTACAAATTTAGTATGACTTCTTTTACATGTGGCCCTTTTTGGAGTCCAATGACCTCCAACGATTTGATGTGGAAGATCCAGAAAATCCAGAAAAGCTAAATTGAGTGAACCATCCAGACAAAAAAATACATTCTGTCGGAGGAAAGTGGGCTTCTTTCCTCTGCGTGTTCGTTGAATTTCAGATTGTGAGACTGTTGGCTGTCCAAATACAGGCTGGAGTCGATGAACAGTACCTTCGAAGCTTTTAATAACAGAATATTCCGGGCACCCGCAGTTTACAGACAATGGCTGCGGTGGTCAGGAGTGCAAAGAAGCAAGGGATTCACATCATATTTATATTATCAGAAGGGTGGTACCGAAACTTATGGTGTGGCATCAGGACTTTCTTTTCTCCTAAACCGATTCTTAGCTTGTATCAACTGGCATATTCCTTCGACTATCTGATGAGGTAGTGTGCTTCAAGGACACATCTGGCTACAAAACAGACTTTCACTGCGGACATGAGAACGTTAATACTTGCAAGACTAAATATGGGCAGAATACACACATCAATTCAAACACTACATATACACTACAATAAAGCTAAATTGAGATATTGTGTTTCCAGAAAATCAAAATGTTAAATCTATAATAAATGTAGCTCACCAGTGAAAAGGAGAACCACAGTTAATCATGGCTTATAGTATTTCTTTCCTACAAGTCTTGTGGAAAAAAAAAAAACCAATGAATAATTTCTAAGTCAATGTCCTCAATGAGAGACATCAGAGGGTTGAATCGCATCAATGGAAGTCTCCAGTGCACATATTTCTGCCAGTATATTAAGCAAGGCTTTCCTAAAGACCTTGAGGCGCTTGTGTGTTTAATGAGATGCTCTTAATAAAGGAATCATGAGGCAAAGAAACACACAGCAAAGAAGGCAAGTGTATGATGAGACATTGGAATGAACACTTGAAGGAGCTGTAACATTGGGTAAGAGGTTGTCTGGAAACATAATTCCAAACTCAATAATAAAAGTTTATTCTCTTGCACATTTAACTTAATGAGTTCGATTTTATAATTGCATCATGGAGGGCTACTCGGTTGTCAATTTGCCCAAGGTGTATGTATTTGTGTCTCATAATTGATGACCTGCATCCCACGACCCAAAAGTATCCACCCATGTCAGAGGAACGTGCCGTATGTCACACGAGGTCATGGCACATGTGTTTGTGATGTATGTATCAACAGTATGTATTTCTGTCTCAAAGGTAGGACCTGTCAGACCTTACTAATCTAAAAATGCTGTTCATTTTTAAGCTGATTAGGTGTAACACTGACTCCACCCTGATTTTAATCAGGCTAAAAACTGTTTAGCTATGCATATGTATGACAACTGAAAGTGCTTCATTTGCTCTCCTCGCTTTCAAAGTAATTATTATTACATGTATGGATAATTTTGAAATTTCATGTATTCGTCAAGCACCAAATCGCGGGTGGCCTATTGCTCATTTACTCAACTGCAGAATGGATGGATGGTCAGAGATACAGGTAAACCGCTGTAGATGTTATTTTTTTGCGCTGATTCAATAACAATAATATAATATGTCATTCAGTAATATATTTTGTGATATTTATTAATTAGATTCAGAGACAGGTGGAATTTTTTTCCTGAAATGTCACAGCTATAAATTACAATGCATCGTAAAATCCATATTGTGCAATCATTTATAGGACAAACTTAAAACATGATAGAGGTACAGTGGTTAGCACATCCGCCTCACAGTGCAGAGGTGCCCGCGTGGGTTTTTTTCCGGGTACTCCGGTTTCCTTCCACATTCCAAAAAACATGTGTAGCAGGTAAATGGAACACTGGAAATTGTCCCTAGGTGTGAGTGTGTGAGCGAATGGTTACTTGTCTTGCCCTGCGATTGGCTGGCAACCAGTTCAGGGTGTAGCTTGCCTACTGCCTGAAAGGAAATATTTCCAAGACCTGATGTGTTCAATAAAAAGGAAAGACAATTTTTAAATCAGCATCAAAATGCATTTAGGGACAAGACACCGATGGACCTGATCCCAATCAATCGCAGGGCACATACTGTAGTATTTCCATGAGCACTTTTGGAATAGCAAATGTGATATAATGTCCGGCGGATTGACTGCCGTAGGTGTGACTCTGTGGCGCAACGGTAGCGCGTCTGACTCCAGATCAGAAGGTTGCGTGTTCAAATCACGTCAGGGTCAGACATGTTTTGTAGGCCCCGTGAGCTAAAACATGAACTACATGTTCAACAAAGCAAATGTGTCAATTCAGCTGATCGCAAAAGCAGACACATCAAATTTATGACATTCGGTCAAAACAGGCCCACTTGTCATTTCGTACAATCTGGCCCAATGTATTTGAAAGTGAAATAACTACTACGGTACCCTTGTAGTTATGTCTATGACACTTTCAGACATTCTGTTAGGCCACCAACCTGTAAAAAACGAAACTACGTGACAGTTGTCACTCCACAATGATAGGGAGTGAAATTATGGCCACAGTCGGGGCGGTGAGAACTAAAATATATCTATATAAGTTTGATTCAAAATCAAAATAATTTATTTGTATTTACTTTCTACCCATTATGTAACCTCCAGTGTCCAGAGCAGTATTTCCATGGTCACGTTTGGAATAATAACTGTAATATAATGTACGACGGATAGACTGATTTCTGTGAGACTCTGTGGCGCAACGGTAGCGCGTCTGACTCCAGATCAGAAGGTTGCGTGTTCAAATCACGTCAGGGTCAGGTGTGTTTTGTAGGCCACACTAGCTAAAATTTGCAGAATTACAGTACATGTTGAACAATGCCACTGTGTCAATTTTGTGGATCCCGAAAGCTGACACGTCAAACTTACGCCCTGTGGTCAAAACTGGCCCACTTGTAATTTCGTACAATCTTGCCCAGTGGATATGAACGTGAAATAAGTACAATGGTACCCTGATAGTAATGCCTCCTACACTTTCAGACAATCTGTGAGGCCACCAATGTGTAAATTCCGAGTTTTGACTTGTTTTTGGACGAGAGCCACTCGTGGCCCTTGTCCAAAAACAAGTCAAAACAATGTGACTCTGTGGCACAACGGTAGCACATCTGCCTCCAGATCAGAAGGTTGCGTGTTCAAATCACGTCAGGTTAAGATTAATTTTGTCGGCCACACCGCTTAAACTTGCAGAATTTTACATGTTGACCAATGCAAATGTGTCAATTAAGCGGATCCCAAAAGCAGACACATCAAACGTGCGGCCTGTGGTATGGTGAGAACAGCAGAGGCCCCAGAATTGAACCCTGTGGAACACCACACGACAGTGGGGAAATTTGTGACTCAGAGCAACCAAAGCTACCAAAAAAAGCTCCGTCAGCTAAATAGAACCTAAATCAATCAAGGGCGCTACCATTAAGGCCCAGCAGGTGCTTCAAATGAGCAAACAGAATACTGTGATCCACTGTTTCAAATCCAACATCAGACACACATAGTCTCCAGTGTCATTTGTCAGGAGGATTAAAACATTAAAAACGCTTAACAGGGCTGACTATTTGTTGATTTGCATCACGTGTAGGTGCAATGCAATAGAAACCAAAACCGTGTTATTTTAAGTCAAACTGTGTTGGGGCTGTGGATGTGTCCCATGCAGACCATTCCCTGGTCACTCTGGAGCAAGTTTGGTTTTGCATTACTGTAACAAGCAAGGCTGGAAGAGCTTTGAGTGTTGAATCTGAACTTCACATTCAAAGAGAAGTAAAATGCCCGTAAACACACAAAAAAAGCATTGGCTGCTTATTTACTCGCTGAGGTGGCACTTCATCACCAAGCCACCAAATTACAATGTAAGTGTCGTTTTTCGTGGCGCATGCAACAATAAACAGTGTATGGGAGCCAAATCATGGCTGGAGAAACCAAACCTATGTAGGAGCAGCATTATTTAAATTTGCATAATTGAATGGCTTACTTACAGACACGTTTTTAGAAATAGGTTGCTCAAATAAAAATAAATAAATAAAATACTTGGATGCATAATTTCACACTCAGGAGCCCAACGACATATTTATACAGCAACTGCTGTTAAGGCAATATATTGATACAACTGCAGGAATCTCCTCTCTTACGACTGCCGTGCACAATTCAATGTTTAATCAAGATCAGACACCGTTTCATTCTTCATTAAACAAAAAAATATATATTTTTACTTCGATAGTAATTCACTTCTTTGGTCTGAAACTTTCATAACCACTATAGGAATATCTTAAAGCAGTAACATAAAGGATCGATGATGAATTGCTTGAATCAATTAATCGAGTTTTCGGGTCAAGATGATTTTTTTTTCTTTCTCCCAAAATCGAGGAGGAAAAAAAACGGTATTTCAGAGATTTCTCCACTGATGTGCACTTCTTACACTATAATGGAACAGTAAGCTCACTGTAAAGTATATTTTAAAGGCTGTTACAAAGTACAAGCAAAAGAACATTGGGAGCAGTCAATCTCACACCTTTTGCTAATGGTCAGATGTGCTTGGCTGCTTCACACATGCACAACCTTTCCTCTCACCCTAATATCCTTGCACTTCTGTCCATCATTCAATATGTAGCTCATGCATGCGTCATCCTCTTTTTCTTCAATTGTCATCTCCTCACAAGCGGCCCGTGTCATGATGACATTTCATCACCACATTCTGAAATAGTTAATTACATTTCACTTTTTCTCCACACTTTTATAACCTAGCCAACCCAGTTGTAACCCATGTAGGCTACATGCGGGCTGCTTGGTAACCAAGTGGGCATGGGCTAGAAGTAGGCAATGGTACTGGGTTCCTCGTCAGTTTCTTCTGGGCTTCTGTGGGCATCGGCTTAAACTGAGCAAACTTGGTGAGTGCAATAAGGGCTAATATTTGGGCTCAGCGGGTTAGAGCGGGTTCTCAGCAACAAAATATATAATATAATAAATATATTAGAATCATTTGGCAGCTGTGCCATCATGGGCTGGGGATGCTGATTAAGGCTGCCGCTCTTGCAGTGACATTGATCCCCCCCCAACAAAAATAAGAGAAAAAAAGAACGTTTTTAGAAATACATATATTGCCTTTTACATTGGAATATTTTCATTCATTAAGCATTACGTCTGGATCGCTTTTGGACTGTAGTTAAAAATGCCTAATGCATGATGGCTAAAGCAAATAATAAAAACAATGACTTTTAACTGGCTATCAACCAGAGATACAAGATTTGGAGCATCAATTCAAAAATTGTCTTGAAAAAAATTGGGATGAAAATAGCTTTGTTTAAATGTGGCGCCTCATCACCAACTAATGACACTCGGCAAACTGCAGTCTACAGTTTTACAGTATTAAATAGCTTTATAATTAAGATGACCTTTTCTGTCCTATTTGAAAATAAAGACATGAGGAGAGACTAAACACAGACATGGAAAACACTGCTGTCAAGTTGCTCAAAATGGAAGGAATGTAAGAGCCAATGTTACAAGTGAGGAACATCACTCATGTTGATATGATGTATGCATGTCATGGTAATGTATGCCGAAGCAAATTTACATGCATTTTGCCATAACATCGAGCAGGGAAGGTTAAAGTGTAGTCAGACCCAGAATTCCGGATGAAGGAAACACATCAACATGTCTGTATTTGTCTTTATATGGAACAAAACTGTTCATTTCAAAGGTCAGAGACTTTCCGAATGTTAAACATTTCAATGAGGACAATTAATGGTGTGTTTCTCGAGGTAGGAGCCCTTGTGCATTCCAAGCATTCTTTGATTTTATGGCTGTTGGTGGTGGTGAGTTGGGGGTGTGGGGGATGAGCAATTTCCCAAAATACAGTGCTCAGAATGGAATTTTTTTTTTTTTTTTTTTTTGATCCTCTCACCTTAATGTCTGGGATTTGGCCACAGCTCTGCCTTCCTTACAAGCCAAGTATTATTCTCACCTCAGCTCACCAAACTGCAGCCTGGCTGACTCATATCTGGCCTGACCATTTGGTTCCTGCCAACACTTCCTGATTAAATCATAAAGGAGCAGAACAAAAAGTGTGTGTGTGTGTGTGTGTGTGTGTGTGTGTGTGTGCGTGTGCGTGTGCGTGTGTGTGTGTGTGTTTTTATGTGTGAACATACTGGGTTCAGTGCACACGCAGGTGGTGATGGACTGAAAGTACCGTATACAGGGCATCAGCAAACAGCTGTAAGCCACTTTAGAAATGTGCACACATGAATATTTCAACATAAACCGAGAGGGGGGTTAAGCATGACAATTAATTTTAAGCCATTTTGGGACACTAGAGGGCAGAGCAGCTCTAACTTACTCTCACTTTATGTAGCTAAAAGTTTAGGGGGCTTGGTTTACAGTCCCTGTTCCAGTTCTTCCCACAGGCATTTGATGGTGATGAGCTCAGGCTTGGGTGCAGTTCTTCACCCAAACTCATTCAAGAATTCCTTTTGGGACCTTGTAAATCAAATGTAGCCGGAACCGAACCCTGCACCTCTGCATTGTGAGGCCGACGCGCTAACCAGTCGACCCCCCCGGGCCACCCGGAAAGGATTCATGTCATTTGAATTCATTTCACAGAAAAATGAAAGTTGGAAGTCATCACTGTGATTTTCGTACTATCAAGATCACGTGGCAGGCCAACATAAAATACCACTAACCATATCAGACTTTGTGAAAATATATTTCAGGCAGAATTTTGAGCATGGTGCCCAAACATATTGACCCAATTGTGATATCCTGTACACAGTACAATTGCATTTTTCCACAGGTTTTTTTTTAATCTCAAATCAAAGCTCTTTTATGCAACTCCTTTTCGTGAGAACAATTCAAACCCATGATGTCAAAATGCCACATTGATAGATACATTAAGACAGCTTACAATCAATCTGCTGCCCTCTTTATCGTTCCGAGCCCAATTTCATTATAAGGTGTGTGCAGCACGCGCAGCGAACCCGTAGTCCAACAAAGGAGAGCGAGTGCCGCTGGCTCTAATAAGGCAGGGAGATGAGTCATCAGCTGAAGTGAGGCTTGGATATAAGCAAGTGCAGTTATTGTGGCTGAGATGAAAACCTCTGCAAACCGAGGAAACTAAAGTGACTTGCAAAGGTCTGTTTCCCTTGTTTCATCATGCTGAGCCTCAGCTCTGTTGCCATAAATCAGTCGTCTTCATTCCTCGTGGCTTCGACAGAGTGATTCATTTTTGTTTAAAGAACCCGGTCGCACTCACAGGTGTGACATTTCAATGGGATTTTGAAATGAACAACTGAAAAAGGAAACACTGATTACAATGTGCCATGGAGGTCATTAAATCTACAATGAATGAGACTGAACTATCCCCAAGATCAATGTATCAGCACTGCACCAAGGATTTACTTGAACAAATAATCCGATTTTACAGCTGTGTTCTATTCCTCCACCACTTCCTGATCTGAATGGAGTGACTGCTCCGGTGCACATAAAAAAAAAAAAAAACAGTGTTCCGTCATACTGGCGCATTGGCCAAGCTTGCAAAACAGGCTGGCAAATCTCACGTAACAAGGATCTTGTCGTTTTGTACATCATCCTCGAGAAATGTGAGGTATGGGAGGTATTCGGCCAGGCATGTTCCGAGTCACATATACGTCATTTGCGGGAAGAGAAGGCAATGATAAACAACCTTCAACCTGTGATGCTCTGTGTTTAAAGTAATTTAATCAAGCTTTAGTCTAAAGGGGTTGGTGAGTCATAGGTCAGCAGTGAGTAGAAGGTGAGAACAGTGGAAAGCCTGAGGCATTTAGGGAGTTAATGAGGCCTTGTGCACCTCTGAAGTTCCAGGCATTAAGACATATTACATCCTCTCGCGCTCTAGAGCTACAAGGACCTTGTTTTATTCACAGCTTTAATGTTGCAGCTCCAGGTCCTCATGCCCGACAATTATGGATATGCAATGGTGCCTTGAGAGAGGAGTTTCATCCGTTCTGTGCTCACGCTCTGAAGTCATATTGCTCGTATCTTTTTTTTCTCCCTATTGCAAAGACTGGAAATGCCATTAAGCTGAGAGACAGCCTCCCCAAAATGCCAGCAAAAAAAAAAAAAAATAATAATAATGTATCGTTTCTTTTAATAAGTAAAGCAACACCGTATAATTTTCACTATTATAACAATGTCATTGAATAGAATGTAAAATCTTCAATGTGACTTGGCCACCATTGTGCAGTATAATATAAAAAATGAAGACACAAAGGAAGACTTTCACAATTAATGGAAGTAACTCAATAAAAACTGCAAAAACTACGTGTTTTCGGAGATGATAATGAAAACGTGCATGAGAGAATTGTTGTACACAGTAGTCTGCTTACATGTGTCAATGCATCATTTGTCAAAGTTATGACTTGATGCTATGTGTTAGCATTTTATAATGAGTTTTTGCATTAGGCTGCTAGCAAAGCCAAAGTTGTGTGGTTGTTTTGCCCACACAACACATTATTCTATTTGCTTATGTTTACTTTGAGAGTCAACATCTACACTACTACACTGACAGTGGCAGTTAACTGTTTGAAGCATATTTTGTATGAAGAATTAATCACCATCTTCCAAACTGTGGCTTGTTGTGAAATGAGTTGAGTTGACTTCGCTGCCCAAATATTCCTTAGTACCTTGATATGTTGCTTGAAAGTCAGTGAAAAATTATTTGTGGAACAAGAGCTCATACCAAAAAAAAAAACAAACAAAAACAAAACAAAACAAAAAACTTAGAAGTCGGATCACTTGTGTTGCAAGGCATTGCTGTAAATACAAATTCACATCTCAATAAATGGGGTGCAATGCGAATCAAGGACGGTACATTTTAACATGAAGCAATTTGATTTCATTCAGCTAAATAAGATGTGTTTTGTGTGTGTGTGTGTGTGTGTGTGTGTGTGTGTGTGTGTGTGTGTGTGTGTGTGTGTGTGTGTGTGTATGTGTATGTGTGCGTTAAACAGCACAATTTAACTTCAAGTGTTCCCTTTATTTTTTTGAGCAGTGTGTATATATATATATATATATATATCATGTGTGTGTGTGTGTGTGTGTGTGTGTGTGTGTGTGTGTGTGTGTGTGTGTTTGGGTCAAAGTATTTGTGTGTGTGTGTGTGTGTGTGTGTGTGTGAGAGACAGAGAGAGAGAGAGACACGGGCCACAACTGAGTGTGGCAATTTGAAGCATCACTGTTGCTTCAAAACATCACTGACACTCAAATGGATTACAGATGTTCTTTTTATTATAGCACTGCAACACAGTATGGCGGGAGCAATGGCGAAGCCGCATTTGGTCTTAGACAATTATCACTCTGCATTCCTCGTAGCTCTCAATGACTAACAAAATATTGTTACTACTCTTAGAAGAAAACAATCCACAACGTGTGATCATGCAGTGTTTTTAAATAAAGCAATCTGGTCGAAATGATAAGAATCCCAGTAATCAAATTTTTTTGGACAACTAGTCTAACCTCGTTTCAACATACATGGTTTACAATTTCACCCCTATAACGTTCACTTTTCAAAGTCCTGATTTCACGTAATTCATTTTCCATTTGCCAATTTTACTTAGGACGAACACCTTTATAACATAAACTTCATTATAACGTCCAGATTTTTCCCACAAAATAGTGAAAATGCCTTTGCTGCAATGAACGAAAAAGGGGAAGCTCGCTGCCGCCGTGACCTTGGTTATGAACAAAATGTACAGTGCGGGATTCCCCTCCATTGCTGAGCAACACTACTGATCGACTCATACATTCTTGTACTTCAGGAGGCACAGCTCGGTCTGAGCATATCAGAATCAGAATCATCTTTATTGGCCAAGTATGTTGAACACACAAGGAGTTTGTCTCTGGTAGTACAGGCTACCCTTGTATCATCAATAACAAGCAACTACGATAAACGAGGACATGACAGATAAGTATGGAAAGACATTCCGGAATGTAAGGGTACCGTTGTGCGGTAGTGCCACCCAATGGTCTGAAAACATGTCTGGTAAACGGGAGCGAAACTCACTGTCTGTGAAGGCCGAAATTGTCTCTCACTTTCGAAAGGGAGTCACCTAGAGGAAGTTTAGTCGAGACTACGAATTGACAAAGTCAACGATTTCGACAATTGTCCGTAATAGAAACAAAATCATGGCAGAGAGAAACATTTTTTAAAAGAATTGTCTTATTTTGAGCATATGCATTTCAGGGTTGCATGAGGGAGAATGAGATTCTTTTGGAAAAATGTTTGATGACGTCCCAGTCCAGCGTATCATCAATCGATCAATCAAACTTTATTCATCACAGGGTTGCATGAGGGAGAATGAGATTCTTTTGGGTCAATGTTTGATGACGTCCAGTCTAGCGTATCATCAATCGATCAATCAAACTTTATTCATGCGATTCACTGCTTTCCCCTTCATCTTCATTCATTCATTCATTTTCCGATCCGCTTTATCCTCACAAGGGTCGCGGGGGGTGCTGGAGCCAATACCAGCTGTCTTCGGGCAGTCGGCGGGGGACACCCTGAACCGGTTGCCAGCCAATCGCAGGGCACACACAGACAAACAACCATCCACACTCACACTCACACCTTGGGACAATTTAGAGTGTTCACTCAGCCTGCCATGTTGGAGGAAACCGGAGTACCCGGAGAAAACCCACGCAGGCTGGAATTGAACACTAACTCTGCACTGTGAGGTCGACACGCTAACCACTGGCCCACCGGGCCGACCACCGGGCCGCCATCTCCTTCATCTACCGTGCTAAAAAGGTAATGCGAACAATGTTGCGTGTATGTCATGGAACACACATTTAAAATAGTGTTCATTACAACAAATGTTTCCACAGTAAGAAGAGACAGCAATGAAACAAATTATATATATATTTTTAAATCATTTAAATTTCATTTGAACTGTTTGATTTGAGATTCAACTTATGTCATAAGAGGTGTGGGACAAGAGAAAAACGACATTTTAGGGGTACTCCAGTTTTTTTGTTTTTTTTTATTTTTTTATTTGTTCTCAGGACAAGTCAATTTCCTTTGAAACCGCATATTTTAATATTTGGTATGTGGATTATTTAAAGTTTAACAGTCAGGATGTAAAAAGTCCTCTCATTCTGGAATTTAGCCTTATTTTTAATTATTCAAAAATTGCCTCAATTGTCAGTTAATACTTAAGTCATCGCCATTCTAAAGAGATATTGATGTAATTGTTTGGTAAACCAAAATATGTTTCCCAAAAAGGAATGTGTTTTGCAATTTAGATTCTTCCAAGCAGTTTGCCCAGATAAGAGCTTTGTACAATTTGGTATTTCCGCAGGCCACTCTGGAACACGCATCAACCATGGATTGATTCTCAGGTCACTGCTGTGCATTATCAAGTGTTAATAGCTTGAATTTCTTGACCTCTTAAGGCATGGTGTCAAAGTCAAGGCCCGGGGGCCAGATCTGGCCCGCCACATCATTTTATGTGGCCCGCAAAAGCAAATCAAGCATGTCAAGTTCCATGATGCTTGCTAAAGTCTGAACCAACATTTCAAATTGTCATATGTAATCCACAATAACAGTTATTGTTCTTGACTTCTGAATTTAAAACTAGTTATTCATCAATTTGTTGTGTGCTGTGTATGTAATACGTGGAGGTGATTAAACATTTGTATGGTTTCCCAAAATTCATAACGGCCCTCCAAGGCAAACCGTAACTACAATGTGGCCCGCGACAAAAATGAGTTTGACACCTCTGCCTTAAGGTGTTTGAGACCATTTGAATTTGAAGGTTTTCCAAACTTTTGACTGGTACGGTACATATTTCAAAATTACACTATAAATATAAAATCCAAAATATATTGAAGCACACACAATAACCATTTGTGTGCGCCTCATATTAAATTACGTGAATGGTTGTGAGTGAGCTTAGTAAACACAACACAACATCTGATAAACAATTGCCTCATGCCGCTGCCGTCTGGGTTTGCCTAATTCTTACCCGTGAGTACTCGTTGTGGCACGCGCAGTAGTTCTTCCCCAAAAAGGTCAAATGTCTCTTACAGATTGAAGATTTACCGAAAGCACTCTGCTAGACTTCTTTATTTGGGTTTGCTAAATTCTCCCTCCGTGGCTCCCTTCAGCCAGCTGGTGTAAGATATTTATGTTAAACTCATTCACAAAATGTTTCTCAGATGTCAAATATGTAAACAAACATCCGCTAGCCGGACTCGGCGTTTCGTCCCTCAGCGGATTGGGACAAATTTCAATATTTACATTTTTCTATGTCATCAAAAAATGCAGCAGACTTAACAAAGGGTGACGATGCAGCAGGGCTATGTCTTTGTGCTGTAAACGGAAGCAGTGTTTCTTTCTTCAAATATCTGGAGCATTGTCACTTGCAGTCCTTCCATGGTATCGGAGGTAATTCCGGGCACTAACTGTCACTGTGCTCAGTAATAAAGGTGAGTGTCATTTGGGCGTATCGTAGATACTTGTTCCATCCACAAATGTAGTTTAAAGGATAATAAATAAGGCATCAAACTGTGGTTCGGTATCAACCTAAGGTAGCATTGAAAATAAGGTTATTATATTTAGAAAATCACAACATAACAACAATGCGTTTATAATTTTTTTTTTTTTTTTAATACAGATCACTGTAGCGATCTATACATGTGTACGCACACCTTGGTCACTTTTAAAGATTCAAAAATGAAAAATGTAAGGACAATAGGAGATGTACTATTTTGACTACTGTTTGTTGGTTTGTTTATGATTAGGATGATGCAAAATGACACAAGCAATTCTCATCCAAATTTGTGGAGGAGTGTTGTATGTGTGCTGATGAAGAAACCACAACATTTTGTAAATTCACTTATGATGGAACTGTTTCCCCTGCTCCGAGAAGGCAGTAGAAAATCCCGATCCATCAATTCTTATGAATCATTATATCTCGACCAGTGGTTCTTAACCTGGGTTCGATCGAACCTTAGGGGTTCGGTGAATCGGTCTCAAGGGTTGGACGAAGCCTCTTCCATGGAGGTTAAGACACACCCGACTCAAGATGTCAATTAGTTATGACACGCCTGCTTGGCCGTCACTGGCTGCCGATGATCACATTTCATTGCTTGTCCTATCAGTGCTGCGGGAAATTTTGTTCGCTCAATCGTCAACGTGTGACTGTCGTGTTAGTACATTGTAAAATTAAAAAAATTGATATTTATGTCTTGAAATTGTATTTACTTTTTTCTGTTTTGAATAAGTGTGTTTATTTATGTCTTGAATTTGTAAAAAGTCATATTTTGGTTTTTCATTAATGAAGGGTTCGGTGAATGTGCATATGAACTGGTTGGGTTCGGCACCTCTAACAAGGTTAAGAACCACTGATCTAGACTTGAGTACATTCTCACTGTCCGCAAAACATAAAGTAGCATGCAAACTTTGAGACAGAACCTTTTGTTACCTGTTAACCACTGTCTTCTTTTCAAAGTACCGTCGCGTTGAATGACGTGGACAGAAACTGCTGGCCACATCGTAAACTTTTTTTCCCGCAATTCTTTGGACTTCAAGCTTAGCAGAGGTCAACACGCCACTGAGTCCTTTTAAAGTTTTACTCTGTGTTTAAATATGAATTGAAATATAGACATTATAATAGCTATCGTGCATGCTGTGTTTGATAGGACCAACACAGCACATCAAACATCTACATACTACAGAGACTGACCTGTGAGAGATGGTTAGAAAATACAAAACAAGAAAGATAAGCAGTAGCATAAGAAGACAAAGCAATAATGGCCGCTTATGCCCTACACCCCTGCCCGGTGCCTCAAGTCTGCGGACCAGACATTATTAGAAGTACCAAGAACTAAGCGGAGGCTCGGAGGGGATCGAGCCTTTTCCATCGCTGGTTCTCCTCTTTGGAATGACCTCCCACTGAACATTTGGCAAGTTCCATTGCTGCCGCTGCCTATCGTTAAAACTCATCTCAAAACTCATTTGTATTCTTTGGCCATTGACTCGGCATGACTCAGACTTCATTTTAGTTTTACTGTTTCGTGCTTTCTACTGTCTTCGTTGTTAATTTTCTATTTATTTTTTTGTATATATGATATTCACTCCATGTACAGCACTTTGTATACAGCGATGGCTGTTCTCTATAAGTTCTCTACAGTTCGCTACAGTTCTCTATAAATACAGTTGAGTTGAGTTAATGATGTCGAAGTTGAAAATTCGTCTCCACGTCATTTATATTATGGTGGCTTACTTGGGAAATTCACGTTACAAATATTCACTCCGCGTCTGTTTCACGTACCGATCACACTTTTTGTTGCACAGACATTCTTAGTGTTGACCGTACACATGCTTGATCGTAAATATTGAACTTTTTTAACATTTACGATTGTCAGATACATTTAGGTCAAAGGTTGGGCTCTGGCAACTGTGTTCTTAAGTCAACAGACGTCGGGGCCAAGCGTGGGGAGTAATAAAACCGCAGCGTGTTCGGCATTCCAGATATTTTACATCAGCTGATGAAAAGCCATCTCTTTCGAGTCCTGGTGCTCCTGGGCTTGCTTTATGGATGTGAGAACTACATCCAGTACGTTTGTGCCCCAATTCTGGGGTAGTAGGGAAGTAGTCCTGTCCCATAATATGCCCGTGCAACACTGGTTTCGACTGGCTGACGTCTATTGTTGGGGAGTGAGTGACCCCTCAGTTTGACGTGGGCCATTGCATGATGAACAGGGCTTTTGCACGTGTTCCGCAGCCTGACTTGCCACGGTTGGATTGATTTCTCGTCAGGCTTAATAGGATAAGACCAATATTTCTAAAGTCATTTTATTTGGAGTGCAAGCAAAAATGTTTCAGGAAAAATATGCAGTGGCTCAGAAGTTCCCCAAAAAGTCCTGAAATTATGACCAAGCAGCATGACATCAGCAAATACCTCAATTTATCTTAAACAGAATGTATTAACTCTGCCAGGGTGGCTTGCTTTTCTACAGTACTTTGTGTGTGTGTGTGTGTGTGTGTGTGTGTGTGTGTGTGTGTGTGTGTGTGTGTGTGTGTGTGTGTGTGTGTGTGTGTGTGTGTGTGTGGTTTTGTGATGTCATGCTAGAGGTTGCAAATTTGCAATTAAGGAGAAGATAGAATTGTCCTTCATCAGAGCACTATCGCATGGCTACGACAACAATGGACTGGCGTTTTTAATAAAAGAATCAAATCAATCTACAGCAAACCCCCACCTATTGGCGGAGGTGTGTTAATTTGATCCATCTCAATTGAGAGATCAACTTCTTTGCGGGAGGAGCTTCACTTGGGTTGTTGGTGAAAATGACAGAGTCGGTCGATGAACCTATGGTCTGCCCTTTTTTCAAAATCAAGCCATGTGTAGGTCTTTTTAACATCAGTTTGAAATGATTTTTAAAGGTCCTATTCCAAATATTTTGAAATAACATTTTGCTGTTCTTTTTTTGTCCTTTGAATGTGTGTGACAAATGCCCATGATACCCAATTTCAAGTAATTTAAGTTAAAAACACCTGGTATCTTGAACAGGGTGATTTCTCATTAATATTCGATATGTAAATACTGATCTCTGATTTGTTCACTTGTATTATTGTTATTTCATGCCAAATGTTCTGGAGAGCACTTTGTTGCAGCTGCATCTGTTGTGAAAACACTATATAAATAAAGAGGTAGTATATATTGTATTGTTCCCCTCAAATTGAATCTTGAAAACAGCTTTTCTCTGAATTGTAGCTGGCAATGTCTCAATGTCTTTGCCGGCTTTGTCGGCAATTCACAAAGTGATGATGACACACACCCACTCAATGAGCAACATGGATGCCTTGAACGTTGAGCCCCTGTAAGCTTTTGAGACCGCAGATGGAGAGTATTGTACTTCTTCACAATTAATAAACCATAAAAAGAGGAAGAAACGGGCAACAGAAAGGTGACATTGGCAAGAATAAAGGAGAGGTGTGGCTATTTTGAGTCTGACTTGCCCCCATTCACTGAATGTGTCCGGCGGATCACTTGTGTGCATTTTGGCGAAGGAGTCTGCTTCCATGGGTCAATATAAATTATAGATATGGTTACGTATTGTTTTAAAACACAATATATGCATACTGTGTTTGTACGGCTTGGTGTGTCTACCCGTGTCACCTGAAATCCAAAAGTGTATTTTTAGCGTGTGAAAGCCGAAATCAACTTCTAGGCAACGTGCATAGCACAGCACAAAACAGTACAAGTCTGGTCCCGACATGCTATTGAATTTCTCCCAAAATAAATTGAAACCGTTCTTTCCTCAACTCCTCCGAAGTTGACAAGTGATGCAAAGCCGTTCAGCCATGTTTCCAGTAGCAACCACCAAGTGGGCGGGTACCTGAAAACCGAGGAGTGAATCTGCAACACAACAATGCTAAAATTCCATCTCCTCATTTTGCAAGCTTTTCGACACTTGCAAACAATTGACAAACCGAATAGTCGTCAAACTTAAACCATGTTGCAGATTCATTTTTACCTTTGGTATGCATAAAACAGTGGCGAAAAAAAGTGATTTGGATGACACGGGACCTTTCAAGTGTTTTAGGATCTTAGTTTTTGACATACTTAAACCATAAAGATCGGCAATTCTACACATTTTGGAAGGGGGGGGATTTTTTTTCACTAATCGTGGCAGGGCTCGGCACTGCGAGTAATAGGTTCATGAGAAGAGACCCACTTCGCAGGCACAGACAATAATCCCCCTGTGCACGACTGCCACCGCGTCACTCATTTGCCATGCGTCACACTATGTCCCTCGTCAATAAAAGGTGAGTAGTTTTACTTTAATTTAGTTTTGTTTCATCTCATTATCCGGCGATGAACTTTTTATACTGCAAATGTTAAAATGGCACTTATAACAGTTGCCTGAGCAGTTCATAAATGTATTTGACTTTTTGTATTTAATTAAATAGCACAATGTCATGTGGGGTTATTTTATCCACGGTCAATAAGATATTGACTGTGTGTTGTATGTATTGTCTATTAACCATTTGCAAGCTACTGTATACGCGTTACCTAACATTTTCTTTCATTAGTCACTGCCTAATTATTGTTCCTCGGTCATTTGTCAAGTTGTCTGAGATATTTGTTTTCAGCCGAGTGGCAATAAAAAGTCAGTCTGTTAATGTGCCCTCCTACCACTCTAGACTATGACTCATATCTAAGCCTGACTGCAGAGAGTTTTATGTGCTGTGAATACTTATCAAGGCATTAATCTGAAATGTGCGTTTCTTCACTTTGGGCTTTAATGAGTAAATCGGTGGCAATGGCGTACGTGTTTATACCTTCATGTGGGTACAGTAGGAGTAGGTGACTCTGGAAGAAATGTGATTGAGGAAACGCGTGGCTCTTTTTCAATCCATAGCAACAGAAATGATGCAGACGCATGCTTCAAAATGGAATGAGAAAGGGATTTGCGCAAGCATATTGGATGTCCATTCAGAGTTTTCTCTTCAGGAGGAGAGTGTACAGAAATGAATCATTTGCATTCGGTGACTGGCTACATCATTGGAATATAAAGTTAGATGCAGTCACATCTTAGTCCCTGTTTGGCACTTGTTTACTGAGCAACATTTTGATGCTTCTAATTTTTTTTTCACGCTACAGTTATCGAGTGTGTTTGAGGCAGGGAGGGGCGACTGTTATCTGACCAGCTGAAATAACGGTCGTTTGACGTCATGACTTTATTTTTAGAAGGTAAATATATGGGTGTGGAAGTGCCTTTTCGCGTTAGAATCAAAACGCAAACACGGCCACAACAGTTTGTGCGTGTGCATGCGTGTCACATGCTTTGTCACACGTGTTAATGAACTCAAGCGGATTTGCTTTCACATGCTGGCTCATGAGTCAACCTTTCTTTTCAATTTCCTTACAAATGAGTGAATGCTTTTACACACCAAAACTGGGCTTGTGTCCTCTACTTTAATTTGCACAGGTCGAGAGCGGTGATGGGTCCATGCATCTTTGGAAATGTTAAAAATGACTAACATTACCTTTTTTTTTTCCATTGCACATTGGAGAGACTGTATAGTGGTACATTTGCCTGACTGCTGTGCAGGCAGTGTGCATTCAGTTCTTACTCCATAACAGTGTGAATGCATCTTTGTCAACTTAAGTCCATGTATTTATGTCGGCCTTAATCACAAGAGTCTGAATGGTTGTCTGTCTTTACATGTGCCCTTTGACCAACTTCCAACCAGTCCAGGGTGTAGTCCGCCTTTTGCCCAAAGTCAGCTGGGATAGGCTCAAGGTGACCTTCGTAAGCATAAGCAGGATAGAAAATGATGGATGGTTGGACATTGTTAATCATAAATATGGATTGCTTAACGCATTTCATCATTTCACTGTATTCACCATAACAAAAATATTACAAATAATATTGAAGAAATCTATTGGGAAAAACACTGAAATGAAATCAAACAGATCCCATAATCACCAAAATACCCGAACAGGAATTGCAGGAGAATCAGTCTGTTTGGAGTCGGTTCTGTTCAATGCAATTGAGCCAATTCTCACCTTGTCCCATTCTAGTACGGGGCCAAAAGCCTGGCCAGAGACTGACTAATGGGTGATGACAAGGTGAGCAGTGTGACAATTTCTAGCCCTGAAGTGTGCCCATAGACATGTAGCCTTTATTCATTCATTCATTTTCATTCATTCATTTTCCGATCCACTTTATCCTCACAAGGGTTGTGGGGGTGCTGGAGCCTGTCCCAGCTGTCTTCGGGCAGTAGGCGGGGGACACCCTTAACCGGTTGCCAGCCAATCGCAGGGCACACAGAAATGAACAACCATTCGCCCTCACACTCACACCAAGGGACAATTTTGAGTGTTCAATCAGCCTGCCATGCATGTTTTTTGGAATGAGGGAGGAAACCGGAGTACCCGGAGAAAACCCACGTAGGCCTGGGGAGAACATGCAAACTCCACACAGGGAGGCCGGACCGGGGATTGAACCCAAGACCTCTGCACTGTGAGGTCGACGCACTAACTACTGGACCACTGGGCCGCCCCATATAGCCTTTATTGGTTTGTTTGTATGTGGGGGCACGGTGATCGACTGGTTAGCTCGTCCGCCTCACATTGCAGAGGTCATGGGTTTGAATCCGGCCTTCCTATGTGGAGTTTGCATTTTCTCCCTGTGCCTGTGTGGGTTTTCTCTGGGTACTCATCACACCTTTTATTCAGTGTATGTGTTGTTTTTTAGTTAGGGCTGTCACTTGGTTGAATTTTATTGCTTTATAATGTAAGCCAAAAGCTGACTTAGGAGCAAGCCGAAGATATGCCGCTGCTTAAATGAAGTGGGAAAAACAGGATAATCACAATCGCCAGTGCACTTCCAACTGTTGACTGAACAAGCCAAACAGTCAAACACACGAATACAAAATGAAATCACCCACGAGGAGCAGGGAAAAGGTTCCCACACAGAAATATCTGTTTGGGAAATTTGGCTTAATTACAGCAGTTTATACCTATCCAACATATTTTTATCATGCTTTATATTGGCCTTTATATTGGCCTTAGATTTATATTTGGAAAATACTGGGCTAAATTTCTTCATTTAAAACATGTAAAAAATGTAGCACTTTATTCGTGCTTGCAACGGATTGATGGCATCTCTGTTACAATTGACGATTTTCTCTCAGTCGGCTTTTCGCTGTGTTTATTTTGTCTTCCCTAGGTGGCGCAAGGAAAATAGTTTAGCAGGGAGGCACAAATATTGCCACTCTTCAGGTTGGATTTTGTTTTTTCTCATCCTCTCCCTTGCTCGACTCATTTACTGGCTGTTTTGTTTCAACTTTGTAAAATCTGGGCCTGAGCCTTTAGATGAATAGAAAGTTAATCTGTTGTATGAATGGCAAAAGGTGGATACACTGATTAATTGTATGTTCTGCTAGCTAATCGATTATCATTTAATTGTTGTGCCTGTCACTGTGTTGCTGTCAAAGGTGGATAAACCAAGTTATATTATTTGCAGTAAAGGGCAGCATGGTGGTCGACTGGTTGGCACATCCGCCTCACAGTGCAGAGGTCATGGGTTCAAATCCGGGCCCCAGCTTTCCTGTGTGGAGTTTGCATGTTCTCCCCGTGCACGTGTGGGTTTTCCTCTGTGTACTCCGGTTTTCTTCCACATCCCAAAAACATGCATGGTAGGTTAATTGAACACTCTAAAGTGTCCTTCGGCGTGATTGTGAGTGCAAATGGTTGTTCGTCTCGGTGTGCCCTGCGATTGGCTGTCAACCAGTTCAGGGTGTACCCTGACTACTGCCCAAAGTCATGAGATGGGTATCACGCTTGGGAATCATGGGGCTAGTGCTTTGCAATTTCCAGAATATTGTAATATGACAGTTTCTGGTAATATATGATGTTTTACATTGATCTTGGTTGAGGGAAGTAACATGTCCAACATGGAATATGATGGATTGCAACTCAACACTACCACAAACTAAAACTACAGCAGTGGCTCTTAACCAGGGTTCGATCGAACCCGAGGGGTTCAGTGAATCAGTCTCAGGGGTTCGACAGAGCCTCTGCCATAGAGGTGAAGACCACCGGGCTCAACATGTCAATTACCGGTAATTATGACACGCCCGCTTGGCCATCACTGGCTGGTTCATTTTGTGCACCATTAAAAAAACGTATATTTTATACTTCTACTAATTGTGTTTACTCTTTTTCTGTTTTAATAAATGCGTTTGTAAAAAAATCTTTTTTTTTTTTTTTTCCCCACGAATGAAGGGTTCGGTGAATGTGCATATGAACTGGTTGTGTTCGGTACCTCAAACAAGGTTAAGGACCACTGAACTATAGTAATGAACATATACATTACATTCAGTGTTCTGTATGTGCTATGGCAATACCACACAACTTTTCAGTCAGTATGGGGAGAAAACACCGCATCCCACCCTCATTCTCAGGGCTCTTGGTCTTCTTTCTCTCTCTCTCTCTCTCTCTCTCTCTCTCTCTCTCTCTCTCTCCCTCTCTCTCTCACACACACTCTGCCTCCTGACTTTGCCTCCCCCACTGTAGGCAACACCATGAGTCAGAGAATGGCACATTGAAACCAGAGGCCTGGCCAGCCTCACTCAGAGTCAAAGATACGTTCTCGGCTGTTTTACTTGCCAGATGTTGTTATAATTTCCTGTAGTTTCAAAGCAGGTTCCATGGAATACAGCGAATTCAAAAGTGTCTGTGTTTGTTGTACGCACTACACAATATTTTTGTGAAAAATATGCCCCCAAAGCTCAAAATATGTCCTCGAATTTCATGACAATTCCCAAAGGCTCAAGTGTTTAATGTGAATTAGGTATTTTAAAATGACATTTTTTATCAATTGACGATAATTTTTTTCTTCCTTCTATTTTCGACACTGTTTATTCCCATTGGGGTTGCAGGTGAGCTGGATGAGTTTGGGTGAAAAAGGTGCTATGTCCTGCACTGGTCTAGATTTAAGATTTAGGCAATTCACAATTCACAAGGACATTCACAGCTATGGAAGATGTACTCTTCAATGAAACTAATAGGCATGGTTTTTGGAACGCGGGAAGGACATGGGAAGGAGTCGAGAATCCAACCGTGAAACGAAGAACTGTGAGGCACTAACACTACCATGCTGCAGATTTTATACTTAATTAGGTCAAGAAAGGGCTCTGTAAGGTGCATCAGCGAAACTTTTATTACCCCTCTTTATTCATCATTCAGGTATAGCGAGTGCTTGAAACCTGGTTTTGGTTTTGTTGTTGTTGCTGTTGTTGTTGTTTTATTTCCTAACCTAATTTTAGACCGATTAACTTCTTTCAAATGATGATGTTACTCATAAGTACTCCATATTTTGGCATCAATACCAAGTAAATACAGGGCCAGTATCGCCAGTAGAGATGCAAAGTCCGCCTGTTTGGCGCTGAGATCGAAACAGCAAGTCCGAGGCCTTGTCTGTCGTCTGTTTGGAGAAAAGGCAGCAGTGCATACAAGAGCGAACAATGAACCACTGTATAAGCTTATCACGCTAGCATGGATCCGATAAATGATAGTGACTTGGTATCCATAATATCAATATTTGGCTAGGTTGTAGTTAGTAAAGGTTTTATAATGGTCAGTTTGGACTCTGGAACTGGTGTTAATTACTACAAATGGAATTCATTTCAATTCTGTTTTGAAAATACAGTAAAACAAAATCCAAGATAGACCAAAGTGACATAAGGGATTGTAGTCAAATGCACAGGCTAACAAAAAAGTGAGGACAGACAACAAAGCTCATATCGGATGTTTCCATTACGTTGTCTGTCACAGGTTTTTATTGCATCCCTCCGCAATCGCCATGGATACGTTGTCATATGAAGAATTTGTGATTTAAACATGAGCAAAGCCTTGTCGTAAATATGAAAATCTCAGGCGAAGACTCTTCACGAAGACGTTGGATGAATTGCAAAAGTGTCAATCACAGTGTTGTATCTGTATTTATTGCCTTCAATGTAGGTTTCGATTGGCCTACATGTTATAATGACGCTCATCTTCTCCAAGAAAATGAAATTGTCACCACTCCATTTAGCTGTAAACAGGAAGATGAAATTGGACGCAGCCCCATTAAATTTGGACAACAGAAAGGTGTTGCCGAACCCAAAGACGCTCGATTTGTGCTGCAAACAAACAAACATGAAAGTGGCGTCCCGTCCTGCCTTCTACCAAATAGAGAGGATGCTGACAGATATTTGGAAGGCACCAGAGTACTGTGTGTGTTTGTATGTGTAAGCGATTCAGTAGCGACACTGAAACAAAGCTCACTACCAGATGCTGACTATAATAATAACACGCTTGTAAGAGTATCACAAACAGCCGTGGGAGTTACAAGGGGCAAAGGACAGGAGCCTTGAGGAAAAGCTTTGGTCAGAAGCTGTCCAAAAGGGAACACGGAGGACATGCTTGGCAAGTTAATGAATTCAAATGTTACACGCTGTATGGCGCGGATTTCGAACCTTTCAGTGAAAACAGTGATGCGGCAGAGTTCGTGCCTGAACATCAATTTCTCAGATTTTTTTCATAGGTTAGATTTTCAGATTTCTTTGACAAGAAACTCAATCACTGAAAGGAGATTAGCATTTAGAAAACAACTTCTTAGCTACTGTAAATGCACCGTGCCTCTAGTAGCAGTAGTGTCCTATGTACTGTATTAAAGATAGATAGATAGATAGATAGATAGATAGATAGATAGATAGATAGATAGATAGATAGATAGATAGATAGATAGATAGATAGACAATCTATCTGATAGATAATGTAAAGTTAAAAAAACCTCCGTTAACATGAGTTACTTCCTGTGGCCCCCTATAACGTCAGTCCCTGTTGCATAGATGGACAAACACAGACTATCGTAGTTTTAACTTTAAATTTTACTTGCTAGACACTTGTTGGAGAAATCGAAAAGTAATTTAGGCATTTTGCAAAACCATATTCAAGCACCATAGTAGTTGTACCTCTTTGGCATCACAAATCAAAGCTGCTGCAGTGTGGCGCTCGTGGGCGGATTCACATCTGGAAGGGAAAAGGTTTTGTGAATTGTTTCGATGAGAAGAATATAAGATGCTTGTAAAGCTGAGTTTGTTTTGATTGTTTGTTCAACAGTTGCTTTTTATACAGTAGAATTGATTTCTAGACTTCTAGAATCTTCTTTGAATCTAAATATACCCTACTTTGTATTTGAATATTTAAATAATAAATAATAAGAAATACATATCCGTTACAATCTTCACAGAAAATAGTAGATGTACAAAAGTGTGATTACCTATGATCAGAGAGTATCTTAAAATGTGAAAATGATATAGTGATATAATGAAAGTTATGATCCTACATACGGTGTGGACATGATTGCTACTTGATCAAATGATGACATAATTGATTGCTGCTTTCGTCCGGTGGCTGCCGACAAGTGATTTGCTGATAAACTGCTAATGTTTTCGTGGGCAGGTTGTGCAAACTCTGCTCGCATTTTCATACTTTCCACTTAATCAAGTAAATATATAAATGTAAATATGTTTTTTGATATGAACTGTTCGGTCCCTAAACCACCGATGTCGGTTCGAATTGCCGGCAGTAAATTTGACTCGTTTCCAGTAAGGGTTGGACTACAATTCTGTTCCTAACCTTTATGGAGAGCATTTCTAGGCACAGCCGAGGCATTGAGGGGGTTCGCTTTGGTGGCCTCACTATTGCATCTCTGCTTTTAGCAAATGATGTAGTGCTGTTGGCTTCTTCAGGCCGGGACCTCCAACTCTCACTGGAGCATTTCAGCCAAGTGTGAAGCGGTTGGGATGAAAATCAACACCTCCAAATCTGAAACAATGGTCCTCATTGGGAAAAGGGTGGCGTGCCCTCTTCGGGTCGTAGAGGAGATCTTGCCCCAAGTGGAAGAGTTTAAGTATCTTGGGGTCTAGTTCATGAGTGAGGGCAGGAGAAAGAAGGAGATCGACTGGCGGATCAGTGCAGCGTCTGCTGTGATGCGGACTTTGTCATGGTGAAGAAGGAGCTGAGCCATAAGGTGAAGCTGTCAATTTACCGCTTGTTCTACGTTCCAACCCCCACCTATGGTCGCGAGGTATGGGTCATGATCGAAAGAACAAGATCTGGATACCAGAGGCTGAAATGAGTTTCCTCCACAGGGTGTCCAGGCTCTCCCTGAGAAGCTCGGCCATCCGAGAAGGGCTCAGAGTCGAGCCGCTTCTCTGCCACGTCGAGAAGAGCCAGATGTGGTGACTCGGGCATCTGATTTTAGATGCCTCCTGGATGCCTCCCTGGTGAGGTGTTCCAGGCAAATCCCACTGGCAGCAGGATACGCTGGAGAAACTATGTCTCCCAGCTCGCCTGGGAATTCCTCAGGATCCCTGGGGAAGAGCTGGAAGAAGAAGCTGGGGAGAGGAACTGGGGTTCCCTGCTAAAGCTGTTGCACCCGCGACTCGACCCCAGATAAGCGGTAGAAAATGGATGGATGTTTTTGTGAATGTTAATTAAATGTGGTGTAATATTCATGCGTGTAGATTTTTAGATTAAATGTAGAATTTTAATGTAATAGATTTTAAAAAAAAAATCAGTTGTTCTTTAAATCAGGGGTCCCCAACCGCCGGTCCGCGGCCCGGTACCGGTCCGCGGACCGGCGGGTGGGGGGCCCCGGTTTTAAAAAAAAAAATCAGTTGTTCTTTAAATCAGGGGTCCCCAACCGCCGGTCCGCGGCCCGGTACCGGTCCGCGGACCGGCGGGTGGGGGGCCCCGGTTTTAAAAAAAAAAATCAGTTGTTCTTTAAATCAGGGGTCCCCAACCGCCGGTCCGCGGCCCGGTACCGGTCCGCGGACCGGCGGGTGGGGGGCCCCGGTTTTAAAAAAAAAAATCAGTTGTTCTTTAAATCAGGGGTCCCCAACCGCCGGTCCGCGGCCCGGTACCGGTCCGCGGACCGGCGGGTGGGGGGCCCCGGTTTTAAAAAAAAAAATCAGTTGTTCTTTAAATCAGGGGTCCCCAACCGCCGGTCCGCGGCCCGGTACCGGTCCGCGGACCGGCGGGTGGGGGGCCCCGGTTTTAAAAAAAAAAATCAGTTGTTCTTTAAATCAGGGGTCCCCAACCGCCGGTCCGCGGCCCGGTACCGGTCCGCGGACCGGCGGGTGGGGGGCCCCGGTTTTAAAAAAAAAAATCAGTTGTTCTTTAAATCAGGGGTCCCCAACCGCCGGTCCGCGGCCCGGTACCGGTCCGCGGACCGGCGGTTGGGGACCCCTGCTTTAAATGATCCCAGTGTGGGACAAATAAAGGTTATCTTATCTTATATTAAAATTAACCACACGTATCAGCCTATTAAAAGACTGCAGCTTAATGCATTATAAAATGACTGAACTCACCTGAACTGAGAAAGGAACGAATCTTTTCATGAAGTGATTCCATTCCTTATTCACTCAAATGTTTTTTCTTTTCATTTGAACAAGTCGTTTGTGAGTGAGATAACAAAACTCGAGTCCCGTAGAGCTCTGTTTGTCAAACTGAAACGCAATTTTTAATTAGCAGCGCGCATGTGCACCTGTGCACCTCTTGCGTGCACCCCTGTGCTTAAGTGTGATGCTTGGATGATTGATGACAGAGGTTGAATGCTAAATTTTGCCTTGCATAAATGCAAAAAAAAAAAGAAAAAAAAAGAAATGGTTTCTCCATCCGCCTTTGTGTTATATCCATGAATGTATCCAAAATAACCTAGAGCCTATAAATACAGAAATGGCTAAATGGTATCACACACACAACCCAGACATGTTTTGCATCTTAATTGTCTGAATTTTAGAAGTAACTTGGAGTGAATATGTGATTTGTCAATTGATTCTTTTTCTCCCAGGCTATGAATAAAATGCTTTAATTATTGATGTACTGACGTCAGGTGTCCGCGTGAATGTTATATGTGGTGCAGACTTCTTTCTCCGGGCAAGCTACAGACTCCCACCCACCCTCTCAACCTGCCGCCACCACCAATCCCCCTTGTCAGACACCCTCATGGTCACCCCCCCCCCCCCCCCCACTGAGAATGAAGCCCAGCCCAAAGCATGAATGGGACTTGAACACAATAAAGCTGGCTTTCAGACAAGCGTTTTCAGTTGGAATGTTAGCCGATTTGTATGTTTGTGGAAAAAGGAATGTTGTCTCTTAGATGTGCAAGGTCTACATGCATTGCTCCGCTCCCCACTAGGGGCTCCTCTGTGCCATGCCGTCACAGCAGTGCTACTCTGTCTGCCATGTCTGCTTTATTGCATCTCAAAAGCAATATTTTGTATGCGCGTGTGTGTGTGTGTGTGTGTGTGTGTGTGTGTGTGTGTGTGTGTGTGTGTGTGTGTGTGTGTGTGCACATGAGATTATGTTGTGCATTTAAGTGTAAACATCAACACAATGTTGTAAATATATGCAATACAATGAACGCAAAGTGACACAAGAGCTCCATCAGACACAGTCAGAGAGGTATTTTGTGGTGTGGCTATGCTGCATCATACTGGATAAATATTTCTAATTCGGTAGCCCTCGACAGTAAACAAAATATCACAAATACTTTTCAATACAATGCAGTTTATTTTCGCAACAATGCCAAACTTCCAGTATATGTAACAATAAAGCTGGTTGTTAACTGAACAACCCCGTAGATGATTTTGAAGATAATTAATGCAGATGATTAATACCGGGCATGGTCATCATTGTGAAACATTTCATTAGTGTAGTAAGCATAGCTTCCGAGTATTTTCATCCTCTACTCATTAAGTTTCACCTGCTGGCAAACAGAAGTGCGGTTGCAGAGTGGCTCTGGGGTTGTTTTATGTTTGGCTGGCTTGCACTAAGATACCTTGTGACATGAAAGAAAACTTTCCTCATGATTAGCTCGAAAACCTTTCAAATTCCTTGCATTTGCCCCCCAAAGAAAGTGGCGAGAGAGAACGACGGACATACATGCTTTTTCTAGGACTGGCGTATGTGAAGAGATCCTCTTGAGGAGGCGGAGGGATGGAGGGAGGCAGAGGCACATTGAAGCAGATGCAGAGAAATGTGAGAGGGTGTCAGTGAGACTGGTGATGACGCGCTTGTGGCTGCGGAGAGCTGGCGAGGCCGCGGCCCTGATTCTGACTCACCTCATCCCCACGGGGCCTCCTGCTTGACGTCACTCGGAGCTGCACTGTGGCATTTCTTTGCTTCAACTTCTTTGTGAGCAGCAGCCACACTTGAGCGTGTCTCACATCTATCTATCTATCTATCTATCTATCTATCTATCTATCTATCTATCTATCTATCTATCTATCTATCTATCTATCTATCTATCTATCTATCTATCTATCTATCTATCTATCTATCCATCCATCCATCCATCCATCCATCCATCCATCCTTGGAGCAGTCGTCCATGTCGGCTCTGATGCAAATGAATGATTTGTCACACATCAACTAACAACAACAAAAATAAAACAATCATCAATCATGCTTTTCCCCGTGTCAGGAGAAGATGAAAAATGTTACCACTTCATTCAGCAGAATGAATCCACGTTCTCTTCTTGTTATAAAACACTCACGTCTATTGGAAATGCGATACATGAAAATGAATGCAAAGGTAAAACACATTCATTTTCTAATATTGCAGTGGTGTTAGTGGAAAAGGCATATCTGCGGCAGCTGATGTATTTTATTTTTTCTCTCCCCATAATAATTGGGTTAGTTGTTAGTGTGTGACTCTTTCCTCTGAGTCACCTCAATGGATGAGAGTTCATTACATGAGAAACATTTACATGCACACTCAAGAAACATAGAAGTCAAACATGACCCAGGGGGTGCTGTGCTATACGACGCTTCTGGTTCTATATGCTTTTACTCTCTGTAAATTGGCAGATCAAGAGAAAATGCGCAAGGACTCATGCCCAAGGGTCGTACATGAGGGTGCGGCTGCCTGCGGCACGTTGTGTTCTGCTCTTACCTCGTGGATGTACATTAGCTGGTAAAATACGACAATTCATGCAACAACTCAAAAGGAGCAGGATTAATGTTGCAAATTAATTCATTCATGTACATGCCGAGATATTCCAAATATTTTTAATAGACCATGATAGCCTTACATTTTCTAGATGAATGCAAACCCAGCCAAAGAACAAAAGCATGCAGTTACTGCTTCAGTACGGCTCTGGGCGAGCTGAAGCCCGGGCCACCTCACTGGGCAAGAGGTGGGGAACACCCTAGATTGGTCGCCAGTCAGTGACAAGACATGTACAAGCAACCATTACAGTTTTTCTCAGTTGCTTTGGTACATTTGTCAGATCAGAATTGAAATTAGCAACAGAGTAGGTGCATTTCTCAGAACAATTTGTACAAATAGCAAAACATCACTGTTCCCCCCACAAAAGAATGTTCTTTCTCCAAATCCTTTCGGCATCTCTCAAAAGTACGTTTTTGTGTCACTAAATATATCGGCGCCATCAGAACGGCAAATCTTGATGTGATTGTGTACAGCTAATATGACAGTGTACTCTCAAGGGATGTTCTGATGTAAATTGCCGCTTGAGTTTTGACGACAAATTCAGTTTTCGAATTTGAAAGTTACACCTTCCTGTATGTGGAGGATTGACGACAAAAGTGACGAGATTCACATTTCACTGGCATCGGGCTGAAACCTTCCGTGTCAAAATCTGGCAATTTTTTTTCCCTTTACTATTTGTCTGTCCAAACTAGAAGCTTACATTTTTGGGGGAGTGCCACTGCAACTTAACCTTTCATCACTTAACCTCCACCCCGACCCCCTCACTCACACACACACACACACACACACACACACACACACACACACACACACACACACACACACACACACACACTCATACACACAATTGGCATAAATTTACTTTATTGTAACAAAAAAATGTTAACAATTATAAATAGGAATAAATTATGGATTCAATTTTGCTTTTTTTATGATTGAAAAAATATGATAGTTGATAGTGACATGAATAATGCTTTTTAGCAACAATATGTGAATATAAAAGTGGCCGAAAAGGTAAACTATATTAAATGTTGAGGTGGGCAATTTACAAAATTTTGCCGGTCCGCCATTCATCATCTGTCAGCAGGCCTCGGACCCCCATCAGTCCATAATATTTGCAAGCCAAACCGAACTGTAACCGGCAGTCACTCAGTCCTTCATTTTATTTTAAACACACTTCAGTCATCGCTTCCGTCAGTATAATTCAGCGGTCCGCCAGTCCAACTGTCCGCAGTCAATCCAAAGCTGAACGCAGGTGGAAAAAAAGACACGCTGCGGGTCTCTTGTCAAATCTGAAACATGTGCTGGGGTTGCTGCCAGAGCCCAGTGAAAGAGGCCTATAGGCAACATCTGTCAAAACTGATTCAGGCTAATTGTCATAATCCAAATGTTCTACTTAAAACAATTCATTCCGTGCTTCAACCCCCCTCAGCCTGTTTGCACAGACACTTCCCTTGAAATGTGCAATATATTCCTGCAGTATTTCAGTGATCAAGTTTCTACAGCTAGGGCTCTCATTTCAAATACCATATTTGACCCAGCTATCCATTCCGCCATGTAAAATTTTCTTTGAAGCTACTGTATTTCCTTGATATTTCTGGAGAAGGTGCTTCACCAGATGGAACCATGCAGCTCCCCTTATGGCTCTGTTCCTCCTCAATTCATTTAGGAGGTTCTCCTGAGTATTTGTAAATCAGTTTTGGCCATTATGAATGATAATCTTTCTTCAGGTCTAGTCCCCAGGACATTCTGGATAAACTAGGAATGTTTGGTATGAGATCCATAACAGCTGCCATGTCCTGACTATTTGGAATATTTGGAATGTTGAATTATTTGAATTGGATAAGATATGTGGAATTAGTTGAGCTGATGTTCTACTACAAAGTAAAAGTTTGATCAAGGTCTAAGTTGTGGCACAGGTGGTGTTATGTGATTTTGGTGGATTTGATCGAGGAACAGGGAGACAGATCCTGCTCTCCGCTAATGTCATCAAATTTTATTCATGAATATGCCAAAATAGACCGTGGATCCAAAGGTAAACGTAGCTTCCGTTTTTAAGTTCCACGATCGCCATTTGGGGTGGAGGTTAAAATTTAAAAAATGGGACCCAGGAACCTTCTAAAGAACAAACTTTTTTTTCCACACATGCATATGTTGCACATTAGCGGGTACCGTTCGGCTAACATATCCATTACAGGGCTCCGCTGCTCTAAATGGGGGCATTTAAATTTTAGAGAGTACAACTAATCACTGAACACACATTCTACGTAACAATTCTTGTTTCATTATTATTCCAAAAAAAAAAAAGAGGGGAGCACATACATCATGGAATAAGGGACACGTAAGGTATTATAAAAACTAATTTTTGGTATATATTTGCATGATTAACATGAGTATGTCCCTACAACAAGGTGGAACTTTCATAGTCCATGTCTGAACAATCCATAATTTAAAATATTTAAATGCATACGAAAAAACAAAACAAAAAACTAAACATACTGTACGTGTACTGGAGACATTACTTACTGCAATATGTTTTTGCACCCGCAAAACATATGTTGCTTGTCAGTGAATATTACAAGAACAATGGAAGCTAACATCGCTTGGAATGCGCACTGAAGCTTTCATGTTGTCTGTCAGCATAGGTTTGGGTTTCTGAAGCATGTGCTTGCACAAAACCTTGTGAAATTTTGTCCTGACTGCCTTCTTAATGTTACTGTCCTACTGAAGCAAAAATTAACTGGATATAAATTTACAGTGTGATCAAGTAAATTACAAGTGCAGTAAGAATATTGTAAGATGCTTTGATATTGGTTTTTTTGTCTAAGTTGTATTTGCACATAGCTGCAGTTTGCCGACTTATCAAGAAATATTTTTTTAATTTGCTGATTTACTGTATGTCATTTAAACAACCTGAAAAAATCAAGTTTGTAGTTTGTGGCATTTTCTGCAAGTCATTTCATTTTGAGAGTAATATGTGTGGTCTAAATAAATAATCAGTATAGTATATGCAAAATTTAATCATCTACCTTAAATTCCAAAACATTATTAGCCATGAGATGCAAAACCATTTCTCGAGGTCCAGTCACAATTGTTGCTCAGCAGACTTTGGAAGCAAAACAAGTAGAGAAGAAAACAATCCACATACCTTTTTACAATGGTCTGATAATCATAGCATGATCATGATCTTTCAGTGCAACCAGAGACGAAATAAAATGAAGAGATAGCAGATGAAATTGTGGCAGGAGAGGATGCAAAATGATGACTGGCCAAACAACAGGAAACACAATAAAGATCTAAAATGTATATGGCGCCCTTCAAATCGTACCAACAGTTGCTTGGCAACCACTTTTGTGCGTGTTTGCTATAAACGATGTCCTTGATAGTGGTGGGTTTTCAAGACGGCAAAATATAAAAATTATTTGAAAAAATTATAAATTAGAGAGAGAGCAGTAAATGCCCATGTAAGGTGGTGAAGCCACCTATACATTGTAAAATGGACAGAAACTTTGGGTATTTCATTGAAGAAATAGCAACAGACTGTGGGAGCGTGTGTCTGTGTGGGGAGGGTTTCTTTGAAAAAAATTGGAATTCAGTCATTTGACTCGATCCGTTATCCAAATTGTGATGTGAATTTGTTACGTTGGAGTAACAGTGTGTCGTATGAGAGAAGTACTTACAGGGGTCAGCCTCAGCCTATAATTTTAACTGCAGGGTGACTGCAGTGTATGATGGCAGTTTCATCTCACTCTCAAGAATGATTCCTGTGCATGAGCTGAAAGGACGACCGCTGTGAATATTGCAGGTTTGCACTCAAACAGGCTATTTTCTCTACAGTGGACTAATGGCTTTGAGTGGGGAGGGGATTGACAGTTGGGTTTTGTTGTATACGCTACCTCGACTTGAGTGGTGGTTATATGATTGTGCTGCCACGATCCAATATATCGCCTCATTGGTGCTGATTACAGACAGTGCATGGGATCAAGGTCTTGCTATTTTCCCTGTCACAACCTGATTTGAAGCTGCTTTTTTGCCCTTTCAACATCATTTTGTTTCCCCTGTAATCTTTTTTTATTTTTTTTGCACCACACATCATGGGTTTTTTGATAAGGCTTTTACTGTAACACCGATTTGGTGAAAAAGCCCAACTCAAACACATACACACACACACACAAACACTCATACATATGCATATGCATATATGTGTGTGCGTGTCTTCAGTTTAGTATACTTGAGTGTGACATTAAATTTAATTTGCAGTGATGATCAACCAACAATTACATCTTGTCGTGATCATGTTCTGTTAGTGTCCAGCAGGGGGCGCTTCTATTCACTAGGTATAATTTCACACTTGCATACAGAAAGGGATCAAAGAATACCAAACCTGATGCTCTTGCACAAATTTATGACACGAATGATGACAGGACGGACCCAGACAACATCCTGTCCGCTCATTGTGTTTGGGGGCGCTTAGGTGGGAGATTGAGCTGAGGGCAGAGTAGGCTCAAGTGGAAAACATGATTTCAGCAGGGTGCCCTTCTGGAAGGCTGTTTGTCCCACCATTTTTCCACCTAAGGTTCTCCAGTGGGGACATACATCCAAGGTGGCCTGCGATCCCAGTATCAAATGCACCACGAGCTCGTCTCACAGAGGTTTTGGTGGCCGGAGTTGAGTAAAGACGCTAGGAACTTTGTTAAGGCCCGTTCCGCTTGTGCTTGCGAGAATGCCGACCACCAACTCCCAGCTCGGCTATTAAACCAATGACCGCTTCCGCCTCACCCTTGGTGCCATATTTCCATGGACTTCGTCACGGGCCTGACCCTGCCTCAAGGAAAGACTGTAATACTCACCATTGTCGATCGATTTTCCAGGGGTGTTCATTTTGTTGCTCTAGCGAAACTTCTGTCCACACTAGAGGCTGCTAAGTTACTAATCACCCACGTTTTCTGTCTCCATGGGATCTCGGTCGACATTGTGTCGGTCGGGGTCCACAGCTTGTCTCCCAGGTGTGGAAGAGATTCTGCCGTGCCCTGGGAGCCACATCAACCCTATCATCAGGCCATCATCTTATGTCGAATTGACAAACAGAGCGCAAAAACAAAGACCTGGAAACGGCTCTTTGGTGCGTATGCCTCCAACAACGGCCATCGCGGGCCGCACAACTGCCTTGGCTGGAATACGCCCACAACACTCTCACGTCTTCAGCCAGGTCTCCCTTCACAGCAGTGTATCACTACCAATCACCACTGTTCCCGTCTCAGGAGGGGTTGGTTAAGGTCCCCTTGGTGCAGCTCCATTTGAGGCGGGCCCATCGGCTATGGAGGGAGACCAGGGCCACCCTCTCATGTCCTGCTTCCAGGAACCGGCTCATCGCTGACCGTCGGCATCGGCCTGCCCCAGAGTACCAGGTGGAACAAAAGGTCTGGTTGTTGACACGGGAGGTTCGTTTTGAAAATTGGGACCATGGTTCACCGGACCATTTGAGGTCGAGGCGATCCAATGTCCGTTAGGCTCCGGCTACCCCCGTCCATGAAGGTCCATCCAATCTTCCACATCTCTTTGGTGAAATCTGTGTCATCCAGTCTTTTGGCTCCATCTCCCACCCTGGCCCATCCCCTGAGAATTGTTGAGGGTGACCCGGTTTATACGGTTAAGGAAATCTTGGACTCGAGGCACAGGGGCAGAGGTGTACAGTGGTTGACTGGGAAGGCTAAGGACTGGAGGAGTGGCAGTGGATCCCCCGCTCCTGGATTCTGGACCTGTTCCTTGTCCGTGCTTTCCACTCATCTCACCTGCTGAAAACAGGGAATCCGCCAGGAGGTGTCCGTTGAGTTGGGTACTGTCATGATCATGTTCTGTTAGTGTCTAGCAGGTGGCAGAGGCCTTCCTAGTTTTCCCGCTACGCACCTGTCTGGCATCACAATTATTGGGAGTATTCGCGGACCTTATGGACCCACGTCAAGCTGTCGGATAATTTCGCCTTGCTCAAGTCATTGTTCATGTGCATTTCGTCTAGATCAGTGGTTCTTAACCTTGTTAGAGGTACCGAACCCAACCAGTTCATATGCACATTCACTGAACCCTTCATTAAAAATATTTTTTGACAAATTCAAAACATTAAAAACACACATTTATTAAAAACAGAAAAAAGTCAATACAATTACATGGCCTATTATATATAAGTATAATTTTTTTTTAAATTGTATGACTTACTATCACGACAGTCACACGAGCGAACTAAATTTCCCGCAGCACTGATTGGACAAGCAATGTAATGTGATCACCTGCAGCCAGTGATGGCCAAGCGGGCGTGTCATAACTAATTGACATACTGAGTCGGGTGTGATCTTAACTTCCATGGCAGAGGCTCTGTTGAACCCCTGAGACCGATTCACCGAACCCCTAGGGTTCGATCAAACCCAGGTTAAGAACCACTTGGTCATGATGATCTCTTATTACTCCCGTTCCGTTTTTGGCTTTTGCCTTGATTTATGTTTTCTCCGTTCTTTGGCTCTTGTCTTTGATTATGTTCTTTGTTATTCAAGTAGGTACTTCTTGGTGTGTTTAAGTGTATCCATGGTTTGTTCTCCATGCGGTTTGGTCTTTCTTGTACTTTTGTTCTATCTAAATCATTTGGTTTTTTTCCTTTGCCTTGTGCAAGCGCTTTTTGTTTTCTTCACATTATTCCTGGCTGATTGTCCAGTGTCATTATTTGTCCTTTGTTGGCCTTGTGCCTATTTTTTGGAAATACAGTACATATTTTTGTCGGATCAACTTTCATGAGTCTACGTTTGTCAGGACCGATTCTGTCTGGAACCTTCCGGACGCCTGCCACATATAAAGCACAGATTTGTTGATGTGGTTTAAAGGTCAGTGTATGAAATTTTGCAGGCTAATTTCTTCTTGCTCATCTTCTCCTCACGGTTGCTTCCTGATATAATGTGCTTTTGCGAAAGGCGTGGGTGAGGCCAACAGGCCCGTGCAGCTCCACATTGATGTGGTTCTCCAGAGACTCCACCCTCACAAACGTGTGCGACTGAGTAATGAAATACACCGAAACGATTTCATGGTATCATGTATGAAACCTTATTCCACTTATAGTTTTCCTACTTGGACTCATTTAGTGAGAGCAAATTTGGACCTTCACTTTTAGCAACTAATAACACGGCTGACATTAGTGGGAATCCCTATTGGTGTGAACGTTGGCTTTGCCAGGATTTGTTACGTAAGCAGACAGAAAATAAGCAAGTGCTTAAAGGCATAGTGGCTTTTACAAGGCATGCAAGCCAATGTTATGTCTCGCTTAAGACCCTCTTGGAGGAAAGCTGCCATCTGGTCTGATACACCAAGAGGCACTCTGACCATCATCTTAATCGCCAACACACTGAGCACATAATGGCAGCTGACGTGTGGTCGTTTTCGGCGTAGGAATTAATAAAGTGAATGTCTTTGAATCCCTCAAAATGAGTGAAGAAGTGAAAGTCACCTCCAGTGAATGCGCTTAAGGCAATGAGCAAACATTAGTGGTGGTCTCCTTTCATTTTTGGATCTTCCTTCCCATGAGACCTCAGTCGCGCAAAAATTATTTCAATAGATTTGACCTCGGTGATTTTTCCTTGAGAACATTTGCAGCAGACAGAAGCAGCATAGGGGAAAGAAGTGAAGATGTTCGAGCCTTTCTGTGTCAGCCTGTTCTCTAACACTGTGATATTCATACATTCTTCAGGTTGTCAAGAAGAAGCCACAGACTCTTCTCCTCACACATAAAGTTAATGGTCACAGTCCCCTGACTCACTTCTCTTTGTCAGAAACGGCGAAATAACAAAAATCTGCAGTCAGGTGTAAATGAATCTTCGTTTCTGGAGGGAAAAGATTGATCGTTTCACTGCTTTTGGTTACAGAATAGTCTCCTTGCATTTTCCCTGACTTGTTGAAGTATTTGATTGCCTTGTACAATTCACCTCACAACGTCATTGATTATGCGGTTGGCTGGCGACCAGTCCTGGGTGTGTCATGCCTCTCGCTCAAAGTCAGCTCCGACAGGCTCCAGTTCACCTGTGACCCTAATTAGGACAGGTTCTACATAAAAAGGATGGATGGACTTATCTCAGTGGTTGCCCATGCAGAGACATTTCCATTAGGAGCTAAAGAGTATCTGACATTGGGCTCATTTGTTAGCATATGCTCACCTGCATAAATCCTGTCACGAAGCAAGTCCGATATGTATCAAACATTCTACTTTGGCGATAATAACGATCAGTTTGGAGTGACACTGTCACAGACTTATTCAACCAGTTTCAACCAGGCACCTCTCGTGTTTATGTCAGTCTTGGTGCTAGTCAGTTGCATTGGCTGTACAAAGTTGCCAATGTTTATTTTCAAGACATGATGCCATAATAGTTATGTTAGTCCAGTTTGTATCCGGCAAAACAAGTTGCAAACAGAACCCAGAACAGGACAAATTGTCTTGAGTTGTTACAAGTGGTTCCAGCGGAGAAAGGGATGAACTTTACTTTGGTCACATTAAAAACAAATGTATGTTTTCTGCTGCTGTTCATGATAGTGGCGACAAATTAACTTCCATTTTGCAGCTGTTGGAGAACTCAAGAGTAAAAAAGGTTTTCCGGGTGCCTTTAGGGGTGTTCACACGGCACACATTTGCATCGGTGCTGCAACGATGTATTTTGTTGCGATATATCTTACACCAGTGTAAATTTTGTGGAGCGTTCACACGTATAAATCTGCTTTCTAAAGAGAAGCGCGTTAACCCCGGTGCAGCCCCACTTGCGTACACACGGCAGTTTCTGCGGCCATGCAATACGATAGTAATAATATGGAAATAAAATGTGCATGCATAAAGTGTACTTCCTTTTCCCCGCCCTGTTTGTGACATATTGAAAAACCATGGTTTATACTTCTCCGGACAAATCAACGCCGTGGTCTATCAGACACCGTTAAAAGGATGAGAGAGGGAAAGGAAAGATGACGGAAGTCCAACAGAGCACGAAAGCCACGCATTCAATACCCATATGTAATCAACTATTCTCACGCGTCGTAGCAGGTCTACCCCTGTAGCATTCACACGTCCTATTTTATATCGCTGTTGCCCCGCAAACTAGCATTTACTCCGGAGTAAATTTTTAAACCACCTCCTGAGCAGGGTTAAATTTGCTCCGGTTTAAGCTGTTTTCAAGGGCTACACCGGTATAACTTTGTACGTGTGAACGCTGTACGGGGGCAGCCTCGGTGTTACACCGGAGTAAAAGTTGCCGTGTGAACACCCTTTTTGTCTTGCATGCTGTGCGGTGGCATTACGGCGGCGAGTCAAGTCCACATTTATCAAGTGGAGGTCAAATCAGAGTCATAAAGGTCCATAGCTTCACGACTACAAAATTAGAGAAAGTTAATTATGATAAACACTCTTCTTCGATGGGATAGAAACTTTTGCTTTATTCACTGCATGTGCAGATAAACAACAAAAACAATTTCAAAACAATGTTGCTTTATTAATGATGGTCGTGCCTCGGGCAAGAGACAAGGAGGAAATTGGGCACTGGGGAGTCGCAAACTGCACTGAGCAGTGAGAGTCGGCTTTAAATATACCGGCGCCAAACTCAAAGCTACTGAATGAACACGAATGTGTCGCTGCAGCAGGTTTAGCTGTCCCCGATTCCCACCGAGATTCTGTGAATACAAGATAAAACAAGTAATGCACAATAATCGTTTGATTCAGCATATGAAGATCACTGTTGCTTTGTTTTTAGGGTGTTTCGACGCATATCTGTGCTTGCACGTGTTACACGTTTGCCCTGCTTTAACAAAGAGAATCAGTCGTTTTGTGTGACTCAAAGCGAAATCAATTCTTCTGCAAAAATGTATTTTAACAAAGTAAACTGAACAAAAGTGTCTGATCAATCAGATAGCTATTCTGAGAATCGGAAAAACTTTATTTCACGTTTATTTTTGACGTTCAATTTCAAAGATAAAAAAAAAAGATAGTTGGGCTTGGTCGAATTGCTAAAATTACTTCGCGAGTCCCATGGCCAAATCGGACTCAAGTCAGAGACAACAAAACACTGTCGTGTCCGAGTGCGGACTTGAGCACCACAGCCCCGGTGACATGGCTTTGAAATGATTAGCGATGTTAGTCGGACTTGTCTTACCATGAGCAAGGCGCTCCAGCAGCTCAGATTGTGAGCTTTAGTCCAGTACATATTTTGAACAGATTCGCCCAAAGGGATGCTCAAGGCTGTCAAGCCCTTCTTGCCCCCCTTGAGTGCCATCCTCAACAGTTTCGTTCAGCTGAGGAGAGGAAATGACTCTGGGGTTGGAGTTCATCATGTGCCTGGGAAGATCCCCACTCCTCGATTTGAAGTATCAACCTCAACAACAAGCTGTTGACAGTTAAGAGAAATGGTGCACTCAATCACCAGGTACTGTACAAAGCGTAATTTGTACCTTTGCCAATTGATTGCACTGCTTCATTACTCACAAAAGGCGGCTTGTGCTGTTTAACAGTGAAAGAAGCTTTGAATCCACCAGGGGTGTTTTTTTTAAATAAATGTTTGTTCAAACACAACAAATGGAGATACTTGACAATTGGCCCAACATTCCTGGGAGACTTACAGTACGTATTTCACTGGCTTCTCCTGTTCTAGCACAGTCACATTCCTTGTGCGGTGTGTCCCAACCTAATGAGATTACGTTAAGTAATATTGTAGAAATTTCTTCTTCATTTTCTGATGTTAATAAAGTGTTTTTTTTTAATGTGGGGAGCTTCAAATGTGTGCAAATAAAGGCATAAATGCCGAGCAGAGGACTAAACAGGGTTTTGTATGACTAGTTTCAGTGGAGACATTCATCGTGGGTCTGGTTTGCAGCAGGTGAGGTGATGCGCAGCATTTCGGCTTGCAACTTCAGTTACTCGATAACAGTGGCTGTAAGATATACCTGATTGTCAATTTATGGATCAATCAAAGTTTGCAATATCATTTCCCTGCAGCGTTTTTGTTTTTTTTAACTATCCTGTCAGGTAACAGTCTCGATAGCGATTTAGAATTTGCAGTGGTTGATAACAACGATGATCTTGTCTTATGCTCACCACCTGCATTGAGTAACAAATCCTTTTGACTTTCAACCACTTACAATTTGGCCGTTCGGACAATTCAGTTGGGTTTATTAATGTTACCTTTCGAGGCCCAGCAAGGACATTGTACAACAAATACAGAATTATAACCGCCCATTCCCAAAAAGAATTCAAATGAATAAATAAGCAAGCACACCAATGCATTACAGTGTAAAGGCGATTTTAAACTGTTACGTTTTTATTTGAAAATGGGGATGGATTCAGATTTGGGGATGACAGGTAGCAGAGAGTTCCAATGCTGGTGGTATCAGATATTAAAGTCTCAGGATCTGGATCAGGACATGCAACATTTTGCTTCCAAGGTAAAAAGAAGGCTGCATCAAAGTATAACATTGATGGAACATATTCAATTTGTCGAAAATCCAAAGGTGTGAGAATGTTCAAGAGCAACCTTACAGCTCATTCAGCACCACTTTTAACACTTGCGTTATTCAGTACAGTATTTAGTGGCATTCGTTACCCATGAGCTATGGCAGGGGTTTCACTGAACATTTATAGCTATGTCAATATGAACTATACTCTGCGTGTGTGTGTGTGTGTGTGTGTGTGTGTGTGTGTGTGTGTGTTTAGCTGTACTGTATTTTAATGTTGGTCATTATTGGTCAAAATACCTGAAGAACCAAGTATTTTTAGGTCGTACTTGGTTTACAAAGTTTGAGAACCACTTTTTTCAACTGTTTTCCCCATTAGTAGATCAGGAACAATTTCTGACACTTCTCACACTTTTAGATGTCTGCTCCTAAGGGCTGCAGCATCAAATATTTAACACCGAACAGGGTGGCAGTCGTTAGACCTTGTCAAATAGTGAGGCAAAACATTTTTTTTTCCAAATTGTAGCATTTTATTAATCAATTGTAAAGACATTTTGAGATCAATATTCTATTGAATAAATATTTACAATCTGGCCTGTGATTATCAGATTTTCATCAAACCGTAATGTAGTAATAAATTTCTAAAAATTCTATTCAGCAACACTTGCACATTTAGCTGTATGAATGACAAGCACGGATAGACTTTTTTTTTCTTTGCGGAACATTGTTGTGAATCAATGACTTGATTTGAGGAGCACGTTTCGAACTTTGTGGAGCAAAAGACAGAGGTAAAAAAAAGAAGAAGCAGAAGTAAAAGAAGACTACAACGAGGACATCTAAGAAAAAGCAACCATAGTCATGGCAACTTGATTTGTATTTCCATAAGGATTTACGAGGCACATAAATCCACCAGGATTGTACCTTTTGGCTACAATGTGACATGGGATTTTGGTTAAGGTAAGACCAACTTTAAATTAAAACATTTTGGCATTTTAGGAGTTAAAGCTGTGGCAGGCAGCCACCTGCGTGCTCCCGCTGTACTGAAAATTTTAATAGATTGGCAAAAATGTGTGTGAATGTGTGTGTGAGTGTGTGTGTGTGTGTGTGTGTGTGTGTGTGTGTGTGTGTGTGTGTGTGTGCGCGCGCGCGTGCGTGCGTGCGTGTGTGTGCGTGTGCGTGCATGTGTGAATATCTCTGAGTAGCCACCATATTATGGAGATGCACTGACATTTTAATCAAATTAGATTTTTCATTTGATGGACTGGATGTTTTTTTTTTTTTTTCACTGACAGAAGTGATGACGGAAGCGTGTTAAAATAACACGATGGACTGACGATAAAAGTTCGCTTTAGCTTAAAATTACACACTGACAATGAAGGACAGGTGCCCAAGTTGATGACGGACTGGGAAAATTTATTAAATTGCCCACCCCTGTTTAATATGCTAGTCATGTCATTCTTAGGTTAGCTTAGCATTTGGCATGGCCATCTTTTCTCATCACCCCTTTGTATGACACTTGTCAGAAGTCTTTGCTTATTTTCCAACCACGTGGCCGATGATTACTGCCTTCAGAGTAACTCCGCAATGTGTTTAGGCGCACTAGTAATCAGCCAGCGCTGTGGCTAGCTAGCTGCTTCTACATAAGTAACACAGAGCATCCCTTCGACCTCAGTGATATGAGCCGAGCAAAGGTTTTTGGGAACATTTCGGTGGTTCTTCTGCAAAATTCATTTCACAGGCGTCTTGGCGCTTGAGTCTTAGTTTTGCTATTCAATGTTTTAATGAGACACAAAATATACATTTTGACCCCTTAACAGCGATGCGAGACAGCTTATTTCGAGCCTTGACCAAGTATATAAAAAAACTAACCAACAAAATTAAAAGATTAACACCTGAGAGCTACCCTAAGTTTTGCAGAGCGCGCTCGAGCGTTGTCTTGAACATCAGCCTTTGTTGGGGTGATCACCTTCTTTTGCAAAGGATGCCAATTAGCAATTGTGCCATCCTTTTTTCTCTCCACTGACATTTTCTTCCCAGTGATTTGCTTCGCCATGCCAAAGTGATACTGCTCTGTATTAGTCAAATCATCACCCTGAAGGAAGCGCTTGACGATTCGGTCTTCTAAAGAGTGAAATGTGATGACGCAGAGACGTCCTCCAGATTTCAGTGCTGTCTGGGCAGCGCGTAAACCGGCATGAAGTTGGTTTAACTCATCATTCACAAAGATGCGCAGAGCTTGAAAGGTCTTGGTGGCCACATGCGCAGGTCGGTGAAGTCTGTCCTTTCGAGCATACAGAGCAGCTGGAGGAAAAGATCCTAGAGACAGACACAGAGAAGATTGTAATGTCTACATTACACAATCTATGATAGTGACCATTGAAGTATTACAAATACAACTAAATAAGAAACAGCTTCTTATTTCAGAAAATTGTGGGGCACTTTGGACCTGAATGCATTCGGTTACAACGTTTCTTTCTTTGATTGTAATTTTCTGGAAACCAGCATAACCTTTGAACAAAGAAGAAAAGCCAAGCCACTTATGTCTGCCCCTCTTAACATGGAGAAGCTCTGACAGTAAACTCCTATGTCTAAGGGGGCCTCCAGTCATTCTGCGGCGAAACCTCAATTCTGATGCTTACACCCGTGACCTTTTATTTTTGGTTGCTTCCCAAAGCTCACCACCATAGATGAGTATGGTAGATTATGGTAGAGCGGCTGTTGAGTTCAGCGTGACGTTAGGGCTGGATGATAAATCGAAATTTAAATTGTGGTTTCGATTGTGACTGCTCGATTTTTAAAATGAGGAGAAACGATTAATGTGCAGAATGGCGCGGTGTGTTTGTAAGTCTCCGACACTGTGAGAGTACCTTGAATGCACAGCCTTTATTTCGAATCTGTTCTTAAATTTTACTCCTCACTCTAACAACGCCTTTAAAACAAGTTATCGTGATGCGAACCACAGCCATGTTGCATTGTTATCTTGTAGTTATTTACTGTCCCCTTGCTGGCCCTTACACTGGCTTTTTAGATCGTTTTTCTCAACTTGTGACTGACTTGGTGACTCACGAAGATAATACACTAATTGTGTGTGACTGAATCTCCTGTCGAAACAACTTACCATGGCATTTCAGACACTATAATTGATCCTTTTGGTCTCAAAAATGGTAACACTATAGATTTGGGACTAACCCTGGGCTAAGCAATCTCAAATGTAATAGTATTACTGTATACCACAATCAAAGCTATAGCAGCCGCAATATTAGTTCTTCAAACACTACTGTGCTCTCTGAGCTCTTGCCCCTGGCAACTGCTTCCTTTCTTTCTTACATTGACTGATAATCTCACAAATAATTTCTATGCTGTTCTGTTAAATACTCTTAACTCCGTAGCTCCATTAAGACTTAAACCTCATCCTAAAAGGCCTCCTCCATGGTTTACAGATGAAACACACACCGTTAATCTTGAAGCTTGAGCGCAAATGCCGTGCAACTCAACTTGAGGTCTTCCATCCAGCCAACCTCAAATAGCCGCCCCCCCCCACCATTCAGTTTATGATTTTATGCAAATTTTACTCAGAAGATTAAGCTCTTTAGGTGCAAGATTAAGGCTAACAATTGTCAAACAACCCTCTCTCATTAAAAAAAATGCATCTCTTGAAAGCCTAACAGCACTTGTTCGCGTGGCAAAACAGGCAACTACCAGGCAAACTCATTAAAGAACCGTTTACGATTTTAGGACCTTCCATCTTAAATATGACTACCGTAATTTATATTTGATTACATTTGATTCAATGCTCTCTTTTCAAATGCACATTAACAATATTACTTGAACTGTGTTTTTCCACCTTCACAATATTGCTAAGATCCATCCCATTTTATCTGCTCGTGACGCAAAAATCATAATTCATGTGTTTGTTATGTCTTGCCTCGATTATTTCAATGTATTGCTCTCTAGTCTTCCTATGTCTAGTATTAAAAGCCTGCAGTTAGTGCAAAATGCTGCAGCTAGACTCCTCACAAGACAAAAATATTCAGTCATATTACCCCGTTACCAGCCAGCTTGCATTGGCTTCCGGTCCACTTGAGATGCGATTTCAAGGTTTTGCTACTTACGTCTATGGCTTAGGATCTTGTTGACTTACTGGTACCCTATGTGGCATCCCGAAACTTCATTCGCAAAACGCTAGTCTTTCAGTGATTCCCAGAGCCAAGTCAGCAGGTTCTAGAGCAGGGGTGCCCAAACATTTTTGACCGAAGATCTACTTTTCAATCAACCAACCTCCCGCAATCGACCTGTTATCACGCACGCGCACATACGCATGCACACACACATGCCATGATGAGCGATAGCCTGACGTTGAGGCATGCGACGCACTTAGGCAGCCTGTTAACGATCGTAGTTCACGCGTCCCGTTTAAAATGCTTCTCTCGGCCCTCCAGATTCCCATTCTTTGCCCGTCCCCTCGGTGAATTGTACAAAACAAACTCTGAATGTGAATAATGATAACGATAAAAGATATAGCGCCACAACTCTGATCACAAGCTGCAACTGCAGACTGCTGAGCGCTAACAACTTCCGGTGATGCAGTCACACGTCACCGTAGGTAGATGACCTGCTTTATATTATTTTATTTTTAAATACTTTTTGTGAAAGTGAGACTGATTGAATGATATATTACTAATATGCACAGAGACACAAATGTTTGTTTTTTCCCTCTACACCCCTCGGATCGACTTGGGACCAGTCCACGATCTACTGATCGATCGCGATCGACGTAATGGGCACCCCTATTCTGGAGCATTTTCGACTCAGGCTCCAGTGTTCTGGAATGCCTGACCCACAGAAATTAGAGTCGCTATTTCACTAGAAATGTTCAAAACATGACAAGGACTCATTTGGTCACGCTCACATTTAGTTGAACTGCATATTGGCCTGTTTGACTGCCGCTTCTTTTGTTTGTCCTTCCCCCTCCTCCCTGATCTGGAGAGGGGACTAGCTGAATAGGTACTTCTATGAAGATTTCTTTATTGACCAACCGGGCCGGGTTTTGAGGAGGACCCACATCTCCGAAGATGTCTCCCTACAACATTTCATCTTGTGAAATGGATCACGATGGATGCATTCTGTTCACATCAGAAGTCGCACTTGTTTTTGTAATGTGAATGAGTACATAAAATGAGCGAATTTGAAAAAAAAAAAAATACTAATTGGGCATCATGCCATGGAGTGGAATCATAGCCTTAGAGCTGTACTCCAAAAACTGAAAATTACATTTTAATATTCTGATTTTGTGGCTACGTATTTATGGACCAAATGGCCAGCAGTAGCAAGTCTCGGCTGCTGTACTCCTGCTACACCATCCACAGAACAGTACAGAGCATGTGGTAGAATGCCTTTTCCGTGCACACAAAGCACATGTGGATTGGTTGAACAACTCTGATGCACATTCTAGTACACTTGTTAGTATGTACTGATGGTCTTGTGTTCCATGGCCTGGGACGGAAACTACATTGTAGGCTGAAATAATGGCAGGGCTCTGCAATCACATTCCCAAGAATAGAATTTTCCTAGATGGCTGACAAGTGGTGGTCCAGTGCTTAGCGCGTCAACTTCACAGTGCAGAGGTACCGGGTTCAATTACAGCTCTGGTTTCCCTGTGTGGAGTTTGCATGTTCTCCCCGGCCCTGCGTGGGTTTTCTCTGGGCACTTCGGTTTCCTCCCATATTCCAAAAACATGCATGACAGGTTAATGGAATACTCAAAATTGTCCTTTGGTGTGGATGTGAGCATGGATGGTTGTTTGTCTCTGTGTGCTCTTCGATTGGCTGGCAACCGGTTCAGGGTGTCCCTTGCTTACTGCCCTAAGACGGCTGGGATAGGCTCCAGCAAACCCCGCGACCCTTGTGAGGATTAAGCGGATCAGAAAATGGATGGATGGATGGCTGACCAGCGTGGTAGCTCTACAGTTGAAGCATCCATTCTGCCCTCCACCCTGCCTACCCATCTGCCAATCCAGAACACTGTCCCCAAAATCAATTTAAATCGAGACATCTAAGGGACAAAACATAAGATGGGACACATGGAAGACCCTCATTAAAAAGGCTACCCAGTTAAATAAATACTCTGCTTGGGCAAATGGCACTTGTGCAGTGCTAATGTATTTATATCATTAATTCAGCATGAGTCAAGCGTTGACGGCAACAAAAATGAGATTACTTCCTGAAGTGACAGAAGGGCAGCAGAACTGAGCTGCGGGTCCATCCGGGCCACGAGAGCCTCAATGCAGAGCAGATGGACATGGTGTTGACTGGCGAATGTGTCATTAAAATACTTAAGTCAGTGGAACCAAATGTTTCTAATTCATGAACGCCATGTTCATATTTCAAATGTTGTTGTTGTCTGACTGTTAGACTCAGCTGCCAGAACTTGGAACCAGGCAAAATTTAGCTTGCAATAATATATTCATGATTCTATTAAAAAGGTCAGTGAGCCTTGCTAAACTGCACATGAAATAAGTAAAAATGCAAACATCGGAGAAGGTGACTTTAGATGAAAGGTAAACTACACTTGTCTCTTCATATACCGCTCTAACCAAAAGTAGAAGGAAAATTTAGTCCTTTGCTGGCAATATAAATCCGATGGGCGAAAGGCAAGACACCGCGTCCTACGGCATGATGGCCGTTCATAAACGATGGTCGACCAGGTGGAGTGGGTGTGGTCATCTCAAACATGAATCTGGCGTATTGCCTGTTCATGTGAGATTGATGCCCAATCGGGTTATTTCGTGGTTTTTCCTCATAGCAGCACACAATTCATGTCAGTAACTCCAAAATATTGTGCCCATTGCCTATACATTTTCACAGGTTTAAAATGGACCAGAGTATGAATGTGCATATGAATTTTAGAGGCGATGAAATCACTGATTGAGACACGAAGTGACAACAGCCGTGGACAGGCTGAGATGAGAAAAATAAATACATACTGGTAAATAAAAACAAGACACGTACCAATAGAGGAAATGAAATGCCTACTTGTAGTAAAATTCATCAGTAAAAAAAAAACTTCTTTTATGGTTGTGAATTTTAGTGCTGACATGCTTTTTACAGACAGACCTAACATATTAAGTGCCACTGCTATGCCCATTCAAGTGTCCCTTCAATGTTTACAACTTCTGGAAATTAAGTATCTGTGGATGCCACTTTCATATTGCTACATGATCACAAAACAGCTGGACTACTTAAAACCGATGTGATTTTAAAAATTGTGATTCTACTGAGAAACGTCATTAATCTAGTAGCGTGGCTGCTGGCCAACAAAGCTGTTTTTGGTTGTAAGCATAACGTTATATACAGAGGCCGTGGATCCGAATCTGGCCCAAGCCTTCCTATGTGGAGTTTGCATGTTCGCCCTGTGCCTGCATGGGTTTTCTCCGGGTACTCCGGTTTACTCCCACATTGCAAAAACATGCATGGTAGGTTAATTGAACACTCTAAATTGTCCCAAGGTGTGACTGTGAGTGTGAGTGTTTTGTCCTTGTGTGCCCTGCAATTGGCTGGCAACCAGTTCAGGGTATAGCCTGCCTGCTGCCCGAAGACAGCTGGGATAGACTCCAGCATGCCTGCGACCCTCGTGAGGATAAGCAGATCGGAAAATGGATGGATGGATATTATTACCCATATATTCATTTATATTTTATGAATAATTTCTGTGTAAACATTTTTTTTAAGAGCTTGTGTTTTGAGTGAACTTTTTTCAAGTTCATTATTGTATTCCAATCAAAAAATATATATATATATATATATCGTGGTTCAGCACCAGTGGATTCACCTATATGCAGAATATTTTCACCAAATATGAACTTTAAACTCACTCACTTTTTCAATTTATTATTTTTTTTTTTACAGCCACATAGAGTACATACAGTCTGTTCTACAAATATCTTAACCTCATAATCTTGCTGTCCTTTCGACCTGATAACACCCTGCTCCTGTCTTTTGGGTTTCTTAGTCTGACTCGCTCACATGAGATATATTACAAAGTTAAAGACGATATGAAAAAACAACAATGGAATGCTACAAGAACCATCAAGAACTGAAATGTAGTCAAAGCCCATCAGGACAAAATTTGCAACAAAATGTAAACCTAACCTTTATAAGTCACAATTCACAGTACTGAAAGAGAATCTACCCTAAATTGTCGATGCAAATAGTGAAGTTCGCTCTTTGCGAGGCTCTCTCTAATCCATACAGGTGTCGAAGCATCAAACATACACCGATAAGAGCATTGTCAGCGAAAAAATAAGTAACACAGTACCAGTGAAAACTGATCCCTGAGAAGGTAGCACACAAACTGATATTTTTGTGTTTATTTAGTGATATGAACTGATTAATACATGACAGGTCTTCAAAGAAAAAAGCTTCTCATCCCAGACTGTTGTTAAATTTTGATACTCATTTGTTAGTTACAAATGAGTTTGTCTTTTTTCCATTTTTTTTCCCTCATTACCCTGCTATGTTTTATCTTCACAGTGTAGTATGTTTCTGATAAATCAAACATTTGGGGGTTTCAATTTAAAATAAAACAAATATATATTGGGTTGTGGGGTAGAGGTTTACATGATTTAAATACAAAGGCCCATATAAGACCTTTAAGAGAAACTGCAATAAATAGGGAAGTGAGTGATGTGGCATTTCTCCCTCCTGCACTAAACAGCCTAAGGTGTGAGTCACACTGCAATCAATACAATGCCTGCACGAAGAGACCAAGCCCAAGTCTCCCCTCACCAAGCCATGTGCTCTCTTCGCCTCTCTAATTCATCTTTCAAAGGTCCAGGAGACGGATCCACAGAGAAAAGGGGAGCTAACCATGTGTGCTAAGAGAACCAGAATAATATGTAAAGGTGGCTTGCATGTGAAGTCACTTACGCTTTTTTTTTGTTCCCTCACCATCTTGGGTGGATAGCATTCGACTGTTTGCATTTGACTGCATAACATGGTTCTTGGTTGCTCTTGAAATGATGCCCTCTTGCTGTTATAACAACACCAGAGAAAAATACCAATGTTGCTTTCGGATTCCAAAGATTATAAGCACCGGGATCGGGAGACAGAAAAATTTAGTGCTGTCAAACGATTAAAATATTTAATCGTGATTAAAAACGCAACTGTCAGAATTAACTCATAATTCATCGTGATTACTCACACATTTTTTATCGTTTCTAAATTATATATTTTTTTTGTCCTATTTTTTTTCCCCGTTTTAATGCTCTCATCAACATGGAATCATGGATCAGTTCGGTGGACCAGTCTTAGGGGTTCGACGGAGCCTCTGCCAAGGAGGTTAAGACATACCCGACTGAACATGTCTTTTAGTTGTGACACACCTGCATGGCCATCACTGGCTGCAGATGATCACATTACATTGCTTGTCCAATCAGTGTTGTGAGAAATTTAGTTTGCTCAGTAGTCAACGTGAGACTGTCGTGATAGTACGTCCTGCGATTGTATTTATTTATTATGTTTTAACACATGCTATGTCGAGCAAAAAAAGAAAGTGGTCGGACGAATATTTACCACATGGATTGCCATGCATCACGGAACGTGAATGGGACTCAGCGTCCTATCTGCATGATTTTTCATGCCAAGTTGAGCAACTTTAGTCTCGCACCAGCAAAACTGAAGGAACACTTCTCGAATCATATTTTTATTTTTCTCAAAGGGTTCAGTGGATGCGCATATGAACTGGTTGGGTTCGGTACATCTAACAAGGTTAAGAACCACTGCTCTAGTTATTGGTGAGCATTCATCTGGCGTGCGTAACAGAGCATGTTGTCAACACCAGCTCTGGTGTCACCAGAGATAGAAGATTAAACAAATCCTCTGTCGCGGGGTCCCAACGGGAGATGAGATCCACCTGGTGTTCCTAAAGGTTCTGGATGTTGTGGGGCTGTCCTGGTGGAAATGCCCCTGCAACACGCTTTGGGAGTATGGGGTACGAAATCTTCATATATCTGTAGAGGCTGTTCGGCCCCTCTATGATGGATGTCAGACTTGGGTCCCCATTGCAACCTGTAAGTTACCTTCATTTCCAGTGAGTGTTGGACTCTGCCATGGCTGCCCTTTGTCACCGATACTGTTCATAACCCTTATGGGCGGAATTTCTAGGCGTTGAGTGTGTCCAGTTTGGTGACCTCAGTACTATACAGGTATCTTTGCTTTTTTTACATGTTCTGTTGGCTTCATCAAGCTGCTGGAGTGGTTCGCAGCTGAGCGTGAAGCATTTGGGATGAATAGCAGCATCTCCAAATCTGAGACCATGGTCCTCAGACACAAAAGGGTTCAATGCTCTCTCCAGGATGCGGATGAGCTCCTACCCAAAAAGGAGGAGTTTAAGGATCATGCCTCTTGTTCATGAGTGAGGAGAGGATGGAGCGGGAGTTTGACAGAGAGATCAGTGGAGGGTGTGCATTGATGCGGACTCTGAATCAGTTTGTCATGGTCAAGAAGGAGCTGAGCCGAAAGGAGAAGTTCTCATTTTACTGGGTGATCATTCCTACCCTCATCTATGGTCACAAGCTGTTGACATTGACTTAAAGAACAAGATACCGGGTTCAAGCGTCCGAAATGATTTATCTTTATTTGTTCTTGTGCTTTTTCATTTACTGGTGTTAAGATTGTTTTTGTTTTGTTTTAGTATCAGTTACCGAGTTGCTTTGCACTTCAACGCTACCATACAATACAGATGAAACCAGTTTGACTGACAAAGCTGCTCCATTGTCAAGATGTTTATTTGACAGTAATCAAACAGTTATTGCCTCTATTCGCTATTTTGGTCAGTTTTGACATGGGGCAGTAAATGTGTTTCAGAGTTGGCAAAACCGTTTCACACTTGTCCATTTTTTTTAATACTTCTTGGCCACAATACATCTATCCACAACTGACGACCATTCACACTCACATTCTCAAGTATAAGCACGTTAGAGTTGATTCACCAAGCATGCATATTTTGGAAAGGTAGAAGAGTGGTATCCACAATCAGAAATAATATAAATCTGACATCATGTAAACACCACAAAAAAATGCCGAAGATCTTTTTCAAACCAAGAATCTTGCCTGTAAGGCAGACGAGGCACATGAACCATCGTACGGCTTCAAATTTGTCAATGTGACATTTTATTTATGAGTGCAAGGTCGCACCACATCCACAACTCTTATTCCTACGTTATGCCAAATGCGCTTAAAAGGCTGGAAAGCTGGTGTGTTTGTAAGTACTGATGTGAAAATAATGAAAAACAACTGCACAAAACATTTGATGAAGTCAAAATGTTTGCAAAATTGAATTTGTTCAATCCAATTTTCTTTAGTTTGCTTGTTTTTCTCTGTTTCCACTTTTGCTATGTAGATGCTATAGACGCTGCAGGTGATTGATTAAAAAAAATCAATTTTAAACCACATGACTTTTTGTAAACAGGCGAAACTTGCGGATGCAAAACAGGCTAGTTGAAAATGTGGGTGTGAATGGGTGTTTCGTCTCTATATTGCCCTGCGAGTGACTGGCGACCAGTTCAGGGTCTAGTTTGCCTAAAGTCAGCAACTCCCTGCGACCCTGTTCAGGATAAGCTGTGTTGAAAACAAAAGGATGGCTGGGTGGATGGATGAATGGATTCCTTTTAGCTGAAAAAAATAACTTGAAATTTCTTCTACAGCAAAAAAAAAAAAAAAAATCAAATTGCAATAAAGCGAAAGGGAACAAACTCAGCAAAAGTAGTCAAAGAAACAAGTCAGAATTTCATGTTTTTACACTGTAAGCCACATCTCACAGTTGAAGTGGCTGCAGGTGCAGAAGCCAAATTTCATAAATATGTTATTTCCCCCCAAATGACATATTTTTGTTGTCAGCATTTATGGCACAATTGGTCACAGAGCCCCTGGTGCAACTTGCTTCAATAAAGACCTATTTGGATTGTTTCAAATAAGCAGAGGCAGTGATTTGCTGTTGCTCTTCAGAAGATATCAGACGGCTGCTCTTACCCACACCTGTTCTCCCAGGGTGACGCTGACGCACATGCTGTTCTGTGCAATAACTATTGAGGACAACATTTCACTCATTCAGCACCTCAGATCTTGGAGGCATATAAACAAAAGGGGCAAAGGGGAAAAAATGGCGAAGAAACAGAATGCAAACAAATGATGTGTGTCATGTGTGAGCTTGTATGAGTTACCGTAAGTGCCACATGTTTCTGCATGCAAGCGAGCAGGGAGATGAAGTGGAGGTAGGGGCAAATGGCAAAAAAAAAAAAAAAAAACGATCTTGAGTCGCATGAGTGTGAAAGCATGTTTCAATCGAAGATGTACCTACTCAAAATGTAGTGTCATTTTGGGGCATTGACTACAATTTGGTTCGGATTCATGCTTTTAGTCATTGCTACTTTTAAAGGGAAGAGGAGAGAAAGACACAAATCAGACAGAAGACAATGGAGGGTCTAAAGATGATTGTTTAGGGATTCTGAAATTTTCCATCGGGAAAGGGCTTTGAACTCAACTTGTGGTTTATTCTGTTACAGCCTTCATAAAACTGTGGGAATTGATCAGGTTAATGAGTCGCTACCTGCTACCACACTTGCAAGCTGCTGTGTCCGGGTGATGGAGTTGACACGGCGTGCCTCCACAATGGCTGAAGCTATTTTCCTGGCATGTCTCTCCTCACCATATGCAGTGAGGATGGAAGCAAGAGCCTCTTGATCTAAGGTATTCACCACGTCAGCAGCACAGGGCATGTCGGAGAACCTACGCACAAAGGGAAAGCCAATTAAATTTGGCGACGTCACGCACTTTCTGACAGCAGTGAATCCTGCAAAAATGTGAGATGTGGCAGAAAATCTTAATGGCTGATATCAATGTTAATATTTTTCAAAAATTCATAAGCAGTAAATATGAATCATCAATGAAGAGATGGTATTATAACACCTGCTATACTCGACCAACCATGAAATCTCAATTATATGGTGGAAACATTTGAAACAGAGTCATAATTATTACCATGATCATCTACCATGTAATTTTGTAAATTATAATTTTCATGTAAATACATTTGAGCATCAGCCCTTTACCCATCTACAATAAACTAATCCCTAAGAAATCCTTGTAGAGATGACATATTTCTATCCGTGTTGAAATTAGCCTGTTTTGAGGGGTTAGCCTGTCTAACTACTGTGCCAATGGCGACCGTCTTTTGACGACTGGCTTCTACTTCCAAATACAGAGCCCAAAGTGAGAAACCCAATCGAAAACAACTATAGTTGGGAATCACAAAACAAATAAAGAAAATGAAAGCATGTTTACTCGTGGAGGCAATATTTCATATACTACACGATGTGTATGTGGGACATGGACACAAATCTTGCCGCGTCGACAGCGTCACACAGCAAAGAAATATGTGCACCTTATCAAACGCAAACACGAATAGCTAATGCTAATCTGTGTATCCAATATAAGGCAACACAGCTCTGTTTACCTTTGCTAGCATGGATGTCAAACTTGTGGGACATGCGGGTGACTCCGCATGTGAATGTGTCTGCATAAAATTACGGACAATGTGGTCCGGCTGCCACTTAACTCATTCACTCCCAATTTAGACGTATTTAGATGTTTTTTCAGACGCCACACATTTAATCCCAGCTCCTCATTTTGTATTGACTGTACTTGAAAAGGGTCTGAAAGGGTCTGAAAATGGCTGGCCCCCCTTTTTTTTTACCCTAAGTCTTGGAAAAATTGAAAAAAAAAAGTATCTGGGGTTGAACGTGTGGAGTGTGAAAAGACAAATATGTCTTTGGTGAATGAGTTAAGTGTGGCTCTGAAGCTTAATGCAGCCAAGCCGATCACATCATGGGCAGAGAAACCTTTTGTGGTGGGTGGTTGTCATCTACAGTGGGGCAAGAGCAGAACAAGATTTACGAAATTGTTTATCGGTAATTTCACTCTTGAAGGATGGACATACATTCCAGATATTCTGCCCTGAGAGGGTTTAAAAGTCTCTAATATGTCCCATTTTTTACTCAATTCGTAGGGAAGTTTATTGATGATGGCTCGCATGTTTGCCGACAGTGCGGTGGTAAGTAAGGCTTCACTATCATCTGTCGTTATGGAAGGTCAATTCAAGGCTTTATTGATGTATGCTGTAGCGATAGTGTAAGCATTTCCAAAAGGTTCCTCCAAGAACGCTTCACGGTATCCTTCATCTGGTTCCATATACAAACAGCTCCTTACTAAATCTTTGGGCTTTCCACATGTGTATTGCTCCATGAAGTATAGATGAGCCTTGCTGCTTTCAGTTTTTCTCTCTACACCATGTTGGAACGACATCATAAAGGATCTATATTCCAATGGATCGCCTTTGAAAATAGTAATGCTCTGTGGTGGCAAAGTTGAGAGAGCCTGTTGCTTAACCTAGAACTCTGTAATATCATTTTGACGTTGTAGGACAGCGCCCAATAACTCTGTGCTGTTGTGATTTCTTGCTTCTTTGGCTGTTCAACAGGTGCCATTGCTCTGAGTCGCAAAATGTTCTTGTTTTGTATTGCAAAAATTGTTTGGCTCATCTTTGACAACTCTTTCATGTGATGCAATATTTTTACTGAATGTCGTGAGATGCATATGCACTCAAATGTTAGTGCAACAAATCATGTTCAGCTTTAAGATTTTGCATCCTAATCTCAAATTCTCCCTTCTTTGCTCCCGGTTCCATTGCTGCGGCTTTAGCTGCTTCAAGCTCATCTTCCCATTCTAGTGTTGCTTCTTTAATGTGATGTGCTTTTGCTTTAGCTGTTGGAAGCATCAATTCTGTTGATCGGGAGAAGGTTCTCTTCCTTTAGCTAGTGCAGTTCGCTGGTGACTTCACTTCCGCGCATCTACTGTATTTTATCCAGGTCGTTAGTAATCCACTTGAGTCTGTTCATGTTTTTGAAGACTGCTTTAATCACTAACAAACACCAAACATCCAGTAAAACACGGGAAGAGAACATTGCGTTTGCGTAGCTTTTTCTTCCACTATGCCCAAGATGAAAGCTCCTTATTGGACATTATATGTGATTACATAAAGGCAGGATAATGTTGACATATCAAACATAAACAGTGACAAAGTTCATATCTGTGGACCCATACAGTCATTATTATTTTCCACATAATTGTCCAGCCCTTGTCTTTATCGTTATGTCAAAAAAAAAAATGTTTAATGGGTTAAATGAGTAGATGGGATAATTTATGCACTTATCTGCAGTGTTTGAAGGTTAACACATGTACATTTTTCTTAAACACTATGCACATTTGTCTTTAAGTGGGCCGCCACCATTTGCACTGTCAACAAGTGCCTTAACTTTGAGTATAACACCAGGGCAATATGACATGTCTAAAATAGAATTACTATTTTATCGTTACTGATCAAATTGAATTATTATAAATTATTATACTATTTTAAAACGAGCCATATAAAGCAGTTTGATATGTGGGCTCCACATTTCATAAGCATGCCAAAGCAATTCCTCGATATGAACGAACGTGTTTTGGATTTTTCATACACAAAGTAGCCTTGTTCCAGTTCTTCCTAGTGGATGAATAAAACAAAATCCTAAAAATAATAATGACATCCACTTCACGGACTCATACATATAAATGCCATACACACAGTGGAGCGACATGACTTATGATAACTACATTTACGCAAGTTGGCTTGTAATTTCCACATTGCATCAGATGTTAAGAGCCCCTGATAAGAATAGAAAGCATACACCAAACTACCCTGATCACTGACCTTGTGTTTCTTCTTGTAGTCACCACTCAGAATACAGAACAAGCGAGAGAATCGTCACTTCTCGGATATTTCACCCAGAGTTATTTCAATGGCATCGAAATAATCTTACAATGCGATTTTGCCAAGATGAAACCTCTTTTTTTGAATTGGCCTAAAAACTGGTGTGAAGATGTAATAATATATGTACCACTGATAGTCATACTGCTGACAGGTAACAATGAATCCGATTTTTTAAAAATATAAATCAATTCATGCTGTGTAATATAAAGACTCTTATTATTGGATCTCCGATAACATCTGTTTGTTGGGCTCTTGTAATGACAATTTCTTATGATCATGATTGTGAAGATGATCATGAAGACCAAATTCACTACTTCAATTAGAAAGTACAACTGACAAAGTCAAAGTGGCCTGCAAACCACTTTGGGCTAACATAGGAAGGATGCCATCGTTCTTACTTTCTGATCTACATTTTACATTTAATACAGAGAAGAGATTGAGTCTTTTGGGTAGATATAAATTAGGATTATGGATTCCTGATACTATAGTCAAGTAACTGTCATGTTTTTTTTTTTTCCCCCCAGATCCACATATTAAAATTAAATGTCTGGCTACATAGTTTGTTACCAATTTTGTGAATATGAAAATACGTCACCTCTCTCCATCCATTCTCATGTCCAAGGGCCCATCCTTGCTGAGCGAGAAGCCCCTTTCTGCATCGTCCATCTGCATGGAAGAGCATCCAGCATCCAACAGGACAGCATCAATACTGCCCGCTTTAACGTTGATGGTAGAGAGCAGGGCTTCAAGCTCGCTGAATAGTCCAAGTAAGGGTTTTACTCGGCCACTAGAGAGAAGGGATCATCAGTTAATTGTGCATTTGTATTCGTTTTTTGATGACAGCGTGTCTTTCATGATTTAATTAAGGTAAGGTCCAGAGCTGATTTCAATCACGATGAAATTACATGAGGTGCAGTTTAAAATAGTATACAGGAACAGTGGTTAAGTCGCAACTAGTGATGGGTGTATCAATTCTGTGATAACGATATACTGATACTCTCACGACTATCAATTGGGTAATGACCACTCTCTAAGTAATGATACTCAGGGCGCATTTGGAAATGCACTCTGATACACAGTGGCTGTTCAGAAATTCAGAATGTTGTTATGCTCTTTGCTTATTTTGAGGGGGGGTGCCCACAGCGAAGGGCGTCAAAGTGTTAGGCAAGACAAAAAGGAAGCTGTCCAAACAAGATGTGAAGGTTGTGGGCTGATGAAGGATTTTAAAACTTACACAAAAAAAAAAAAAACTCATAAAAACAAAACTGACAACAATATTCAAAAGGAGCCCACTCTGTCTCTCCTAACACTCACTCGAATTTCAGAATGCACCCTTATTAAAAGTACATGTGGCACTTTCATTCATTTTCGTGAGTAGGACTCAAAGACCTAAATCTTTTTCTACTTACTCAAAACGCCATTTCCCTCAAATATTGTTCACAAATTGGTCCAAATCTGTGTTAGTGAGCATTTCTCCTTTGTCGAGATAGTCCATCCCACCTCACAAGTGCGGCATTATCAAGATGACGATAAGACAGCATGATTTTTGCACAGGTGTGCCTTAGCCTGGCCACAATAATAGGCCACTCTAAAATGTGTGGTTTTCCTTTATTGTGGAGGTCTGTTGGGGTCAGAAAACCCGTCAGCATTAGAGGATGATGCGGGAATGGATTTTCACTCCCGTCCCATTCCATTCCCAGAGAAAAAATTCCCAGCCATCGCAGCCCCAAACCATAGTTGAACAAATAAATAAATACAATTCAGTCCCATCCCACTCCCAGTGAAAGCAACTCCCACTCCACTCCTGCCCCCATTCCGAATGACTTCCACTCCCGTACTGCTCCCATTTTGGACGTCAGCGTCGCGAGAACTGCGGGTCACTCACAAGAGTGTAGTCAATTAAAAGTGACTCGTGACTAATTTCTGCAGTACTACCGCTTGCTTTTCGTCAAATTTGGGATTGTTTAGCGCACAGGTGTCAAAGTAAAGGCCCGGGGGCCAGATCTGGCCTGCCGCATCTTTTTATGTGCCCCGCGAAAGCAATTCAAGCCTGTCAAATTCCAAGGTGCTTGCTAAATTCTGAACCAAAATTTCAAATTGTCACATGTAATAATTACAATGCTTGAACAATCCATTATTCTTGACTTCTGATGTCAGAACTAGTTATCCATCCATTTGTTGTTTGCTGTGTATGTAATGTGGAAGTGGCTTAACATTTATATGGTATCACAAAATTCACAGTCATAACGGCCCTCCTAGGGACACCATAACTACAATGTGGCCCACAACAAAAATGAGTTTGACACCCCTGGTTTAGAGGGTAAATGATGAAAATCTTCGTGAAATAAGTAAAATATTAAGGGGGTACAATCAATAAATTGGGAGCTCTTTTACCTAAATAGAGGTTAATACTTTTACCCATACACAGACACAATTCATGCTGGACTTCTGTGTATGGACAATGTTTGTTAACTATTGCTACTGAAACATACAAGACATAATTCAAGATTCTATTCTAGGGCAAGCCTAAATGAATGAAGGGGGGAAAAAAACTAATAAATGGGATGTAACAGTAGGGAAGAGTACTTTTCATATTTGAACCGGTTCTGTTCCCATTCTCGGTACCTGGAAATCCATTGTGGTACTGTTGGGGGAAGAGCGGCCTTTCTCTTCCTCGCGTGTTCGTTGAATTTCGGATGATGAGGATGTTGGTTAACCAAATAAAGGCTGGAGGCGATGAACAGTTCCTTCGAAGGGTTTTAATTTATTTTCTGCAGTTTACGAATCAATTCGGGCTCCTGAGGGGTCCAGATTTGAATCAGGAAGCGTAGAAGAAACACATTCATGAGATTATATAGAGACAATATGATAATGAGAGGCGGTTAGGTACGCCTCTCATGCAAATCCCGGAAACAAAGAAAGTAACATGACATCTGACCCGGTGTGGCTGGAAGAAGGTGGGAGTGGTGAGGTGAGACCAAATGACCACTACCCACCATTTGGTGTGATGGCAAGTTCTAGAACCCCCGCTGTGCATACATCCTGAGATAAGAGGTCTTCCCAGGGGGGGCTTAACAGCGATCAGGGACCGACCCAAGGTGCGGGGGAACAACAGAAGAGACACTTGGGGGGCCGTTAATCAACCAAGGAGGAAGAAGATAAACTTTAACACCACATACGTTGTTTTAAGTGTGCAAACAAATGTTCAGGAAAGAGACTGAGATCAATAGTACTCATAGCAAAGCGCAGTCCCTCAATAGCTGCAACACAGATACTTGAGATAACAGTTCCTCTTTTGATGTTGACATGTCCTCTGGAGGGGTCATAAAAGTAGTGGGGGTGAGGGGTTACCAAAGGTGATTGTAATCACAGTAAGCAGGAAATACCTTCAACAGCATTCTACATTGTTTCTTTCAAATCCAGCTAACAGAGAGGAATCATATCTTAACAGTACTTAATCATACCAGTTTTTTTCCCGTTATTTGTCGTAATCAATGTTAATCTATTGAACAATACACTCTTAAAAAAAAAATAGATTATTTTTCACCATATAAAATCTGACTAATAACAAAACCAAATGAGCCACGGTAAAAATAAAGGTACAACATATTACAATTAATCACGAATAAATAAATGCAACTTTTTTGCACGTTTTTAAAAAATATATAATTATTTTACAAATCTAGACAAGCTTCGTCTGAGTCCATAGATGGTGTGGCAGTCAATGTATTTAATATTTAGCCTCCACAAGCTGTTCGTTACTTGCTGACCCTAGATTTAATGGGGAAGAAAAACAGCGGCACCCACTTTCCATATTTCTGCTCTTGTACATTTAAAAAATGAACATGATATTCTTTGGGAGCCTTGTATCTGCCTCACCTATTCCATTACGGCTTTCCAATAACTGACAGAGCAAAGCCGTGTACACTCAGTCACTTCCTCGTGCAAGCACGGTGAGATCCTTCAGCCACACACACATGAAAAATTCATGTGACCTTTTAACATTGTGTGATCAAAGATGATGGCACAAGAAAGCAACAGGAGTAGCTATCTTAATATTAAAAGTAAAAAAAAAAAAAAAACACCTCTGAATCTTTTCTAACAATTTGCCAGTGGTTACTGCAATACTGTCCTATCTCAATGGCGAATTCAAACAATTCTGCCCTTATTCAATAGAACAATTAATACAGAAGCAAATTATTTCAAATATTCATACTTTTTTGGATGGCTGCACTAAATGTGTTTGTTGTTGTTGTTGTTGACTCCTGCCAGTTGTGTTGTGTTATTCCAAAAGACAAGGTTACTTAAATGCCGGACAATTAGCAATAATAATGAACATTTGATTTTCCATTCAAAAAGTGGGTGTGGCATATCGTGTCACCTATGGCCGCAGCTTGGGAGCATGAAGTTGAGTTTGGGAACGGAGCACCGTATTTTCTGCACTGTGATTTCGCTGCATTTGTACCATACAGTGACAATGAAGGTTTTTGATTATATTTTTGTTTAATCCTTGTGTGCAGCACTTTGCAGCCGTGTTTGTTTATGTTGCCTATAAGCTAAGTTGAGTTGACAGGTGAGTGTCACAAAGAAGCCGTGCAATTTCATGCACACACCAGGACATTGTTGTTGCTATGCTTTGTCCTAGCAACCTGAAGTTACCACCCCGCCGGACCCCAAACGCAGAAATGGTGCATCCATTAGTTTTCTATGACGAAAATTCCACCTGCACATATAAAATACCTTAACTGCCTTAATTTTTTTTAAAAAGGACCGTCATCTACATCGTGTTTTAAAATTGCTGATGAGGTTCTAAAAATATGCAAAACAGTTACATAACATTTTTAAATGATTCATTTCTTTATGTGTGTTTGACACAGTGTTGGATACATAAATGCCTTATGTAAGGTCTTTTATTATTAAAAAGGACACGTTCTAGTGGTGTATGTACTAAGGTCCAAGTGTGGATTCGTAATTACTTAAGAGTTGTGAATTATTTATGGTTGTAGCACCTCACTATATTTTTATGGGTGCTCCTTATGGGATCAACTTGAGCAGACTGTGTTTTTCAAAGATATAAGACTAGAACATACAAATGAGTCACTCCAAGTTACTGTACTATAAAATCTCTTGTTGAAAACAAAAAACATTTTGGAGAGGCTAATAAGAAGCCAACACAGCCTGAGGACAATGGTGTTCAAAATACTGCTGCTCCTCACAAATCATGCCAGAAATACTCCCTTGTGTTGACCTGCTCCGTTCCGTTACCTGCGTCACTGAAGCCCAAGACAAGATGCTGATTGATTGCTTTCAGCAGGGGACCAGTGATGAAAATATCTTCAATCCAGTGAAGGAAAAAAAAACAGACGGTTATAAACATAGAACACGCAGATAGACACCGGTGCACAAGTGCTTGTTCATATTTTCAATTTGTCCTTCCTCAGTCCAAGCAAAAAAAAAAAAAAAAATCTATCTGTGGCCAGTCAGACTATGAGCAAAAATAAATGTAATCAAAACTCTCCCACGCACGCACATCATACACAATAGTAATGAATATAATATGATATTTCTACAACATTATTGGAGGACTTAAACATATGAGCTTGAGCTCTAATTTTCTGTGGAATTTTCATTGTTTCTTCACCGCTATCAATCTCAAACAGGTTTTATAATTAGTTGCTCTTTTAAGCGTAAAACAAAATACTTCGAAAGATTGTTCCATATTTTAAGCACGTTACCATTTGCATGCAACACGGGGGAAAAAAAACAGGTGGGCGTGTCAATTCCTTTTGACAATATGTCATTCGCCAGTGGGAGTCCCACGCGTTTGTCATCGTCAGTCTGTCATTATTTTAAGCCGAACAAATCTGTCATCATCAGTCCGTCACTCCGTCATTGTTACTGTAATCGTGCTTCCATTAACGCTAAATTAAAACAGTTCGTCAGCACTATTTTAGAACTGTCGGCCAGTCCGTAACTTTGGTTGTGTTATTTTAACCATGCTTCCATCATGGCTAAATTATAGTCCATCTCCGCTATTTTGGGACTGTCAGATCTTCTTCTTCTTCTTCTTCTTCTTCTTCTTCGGCATAGCATCGGCGACAGCCAATCGGTGTCAAGAATGTACTACTTGCTATGTCACATGCTTTCGCATCACAAGAAGAAAGTTTAAACATGCACACGCACACACACAAACGCAACGGTGGTGATGGGTGACATTAAAGCAATATGGAACAATGTCATTGTAGTCTGTGGGACCCGTGAAAGCTATATACAACAAAGACGGCTTTATTTATTGGTCAAAAACTGTTAAAAAAAATAGCGGGTGAGTCAGTGAGCCAATTTATTCATTTGGAAAATGGAGCATAAGGTTTAGTTTCTGTCAGGCAAATGCAATATATTAAGAGAGCTGTTGGTAAAAAGCCTTTGATGAGCAACAAACATGAATTTGGAACTTCTGGTGTCTCTGTCCCAAGAACCTATCTATGCAGGGTCCTGAAGAAGCTTGCTGTCTGGTGTGGACATCATTATTGCCTTCTGGTCGCGTTGCAGTGGACAAGCCTCCCACCACCATTGGCTATTGTGATGGGTTCTGATTCTTGTTTGTGCCGAAACAGCAGCTAAGGGTACCCACCCTTTTGGGAACACCTTGGAGGCAGTACTGATGTGCACTACATGCAGCAGACACATTCATTCTGCTAGGGAACTTAGCGTGATCACGTAGGCAATGACAATGAGACCTGGAAGGGCATCAGTGGAAAAAACAAGCCCTCAATCTCAACCAGGGCTTTGTCTTTTTCATTGGAGTTAAGCAGAGGCGGGTAGTCACGTGATGCCTTGAATCTGTGCAGTGGACAAATATATCAATGTGTGTGTATATTTGTATATACGGTATATATATATATATATATATATATATATATATATACACATATAGAGTATATATATATATATATATATATATACATTTTTTTTTTTAAGGGTACAATCATTTTCAGGTTCACTCTTTTTGTTTTTATTCTAAAATACCACAATATTCATTTCATTTCTTATTCTTTTATCGTTTTCAATTGCCTTTATTAACGTTTTGTAGGTTCAACGGCCATTGTGGGTTTTTATCTCTTTAACGGAGTCAACAGTTTTGTTTGGGAATGGTATAATTACTCCAATATTTGCCAGTACGTCATATACATCTACAACAAGCCAAATGTTCAAGAGATTTCGACAACAACATTGTATGATCATCACATGCACACTATTTTTAAAAAATCTGTTGAGAAGCAGTATGTACCTGGAGTCACATCCTTGAACTCAGCTGCAGTGCATCGCAACGCTCCACCAGTCATCAGAACTAGATTGAGGTTAGCGCTGGATACCATGGGTTTTTCAACTTTCGTGTTTTTATAGTTCATGATGCCTGAATTAAAAGATAGAGCCTTTTCACCCCAAAAAACTGTTTTTAACATTTAACCTTTACTGTGGGCAAATAAATAAATCAAAGCAGACCAAGCACACAGAAGCCTGCCAATAACGTGTACAAGAGATGTAAAGAAAAATGAAATGCTGACCGTAATTCAGTGAACAGGTGACTTTCACAAGCAAGCTATGCGGGCAGTTTCTTTAGAAATAGATTTTTCTTTCGCTTTAAACGAGGTTTCGTCACATTGGTGCTTTATAATTTGCATTGAGGTTATACTTTCCTCAAGATATGAGAGCACATATAGTAGGAGAGAGAAAATCCTCCAGCCCTTGTGGACGATGCACTGCGTAGGATGAGAAGGTCTTTTACTCAGGCTTCCAATAATATTGGTTAATTGCAAGATTTCTCTCAACTTGCATCACGAGTAGGCGTCGCAGAGTTTACAGCAGGGGTGCATTGCGGCTGACAGAATAGTGTTTGGAAACTCTCTCCTAATTGTCATTCCCTGCTCACAGGTGTATTTTTCTGCAGAATCCCTTGAGAGAGGTTTCCCCAGAATCTACGTAAAAGGATTCCTGCCCACGCCTAGGTCTTAGGAACATCTCATTTTCAGCCTCCCTCAGTTTGCTCATGAACACGCATACTCGCTGTCACCGTGGCATTGTATCTCCTCGTACTCTCGCTCTCATCGTTTCATTTTTTATTCCTCTTTTTACTCTGAAACACTTTCTCTCTCCGATCTTATAGATCCGCCGGGAGAGGTAACATCCCCCTCACGCTGTGCAGAGTCGTGGGCCCATTCTCTGACAAATGACACGCATGGCCCACGAGCTCTGTGAGGGAGGGGGATGGGGGGAGGGGAGACTGAAAGTTAAGAAGGGAAATGGACTTGATTGGGCAAAGTAGCTCAGTAACCAGTGAGGAGCATTTGATTGGACCCAGGCAAGTAGTGAGACACACTGTAAAAACTGCAATAATATATCACACCTACATATGTTTGCAGAACTGACCACAAACCAAACACCACTCAGAAAGGTGAAGCTGTCAAATATGACATTAAAAAGGGTAAAACATTAACCACCATCCTGTATAAACATTTGTCTAGACAGTCAATAACATAGGCTTTGGCTTATGTTTCGGAGTAGTTGATCGGATGTAATAAATCACTTACGGGTTTTCCTTTGCTAAGTCATGGGCCAGGGAAATTGCCGTGGGATCCCGGTCTAAGGCCAGGACTGTCACGTCAGAAACCGCTTTAAGTATTGCTTTGGTATGACCACCACCACCAAATGTCATGTCGAGGACAACCTACAATGACAGAACATGAAAAGTTACATTTTAGGAAACACATACAAAATGTAATGTCTGACGTCGATGAGAGACACAATAACACCTTGAAAGAATGAAATGTAAAGTCAATTTACAGAAGTTGTTGAGTTTCCACCAACAACCTTAACAGTTCACTCCACTTCTAAAGGTTTGTCCTCAAGTGAGGAATGGTAGTTGACCTTGGCATTAACCCTTTCATGCACCTGTAACCTGATAACATGATGAGCTGTCCATTGTAGTGACCACTGTCCCTGAAAGGGTGAAGTTGGTCAAGTAGCTTTTCGGTCTTGAGTCCGACCTGAGTTGATAAAATTTGGGCATGGTTGCTGGTGTTGAAGTGCAGTGAAAAATGAAAAAAAAAAAAGAGCTTAGTGTATTACCGGTGGGTCTTTTTAATCAATCATAAGTTGATTAAAAAGTGTAGCGCTGGGAAACTGCAACTGAGATTTTCTTCAAATTCTCCACCAGCAGAATTCTTCATGAAACCATGGAAGTTGCCCATGGCATGCAGTTAGAAATACTGTTGGTGGCTGTCAGGTGTTTAATTGGTTATTAAAGACCGAACCCGAACCCCCCCCAACATTCGCGCAACCTAAAACAATTTTGAAAATCTCCAGTCATTGTTGATATGGCATGTGGTTCTGAAAAACCTTTGTGCAATCACATAAATAAAATTTAAGCGGTGGTGGTATGAGCCATGAACACATTCCTCTTTCATAACTTGATGAAAAATCCCTGGCTCAGCTCTCACAAGTCTACCAGATTGCAAAGGTTTCCCATATATATATATATATATGAGATATAATTTGTACTGTCACAAAAATAAAGCAATGTCTGTCAGCATTTTTTTCTACTGGTGAAGCATGGACTCTGGCCCCTGGATTGCTGGAGCAGTTCATTGAGGGCCTTCTGACTGGTAGCTTGCAGTGTGTGCGATGTCATTGCCCCGCGGATCTGGTGTCCAACATTGTCCTCGAAGAAAACTAAAATGCTGTCCATCAGGTGACCGCCATCAAAGGATTGGGGAGCGATACCCTTGTCCTTCTCCAGCATTATACACCCAGTCCACCATCTCTCCCCACTCATTCATACAAATTCTCCATTGCTCCCGCTCTACCTCAGGACCCTGCCACTACAAGCGCTACTCTCAATTCACAGGGGGTTTCCTCAAGTGTCTGGGCAGGTGTGTTGGCAGAGCAGGCAGCCTGGTCAGGAGTAAATATCTGCTATTGGAGGTTGGCCAAGTCCACCAATGCCCTCCGCCAGTCCAGCAGGGACATACAGTCTTTCAGTCAGGATTCATGGGTGTATTCACCAGGACCATGGCACACACATTGCTGACAGTCGAGAATTTAATTATTACGTTATTGTTGACGTGTTGTGGTTTTTGGTTTTGCGTGATTGACCACAGTGCGTCTGTTGAGATAGCAACATGACGACAACACTATTTTGGAAGACATTGTCCCTTGCCCGGACATGTGTGTCATCAGGGACCAGCTTTGGAGCAAAGCTTAGAGGTGGGGCTCAACCTGCATCCATCAGGCCTGGCTGGACATAGCCCAAAGAGGTAATTTGGCTATCCCACGAGCTCAGCCCCTGTGGGATGGGCCAAGGGGTCTGGTGCACAGTGAGGTGGGTGGCTGCGCAAGGCGGGGAACTTGGTGGGGAACTTGGCGTTTCTAATCCCTCGGTATAGAAGACATTTTGAGGGACATGAAATGTGACCTTTCAAGGATTTTATTGTCATACCAACACACATTTCCGCATAAGGCACAAAATGCAACACCTAAAGACCCTGGTTAGTCTAGTGAGTCCAAAGATATGAAAAAATAAATAAAACAAATAATCAAAATCGGGAACATTTTTATTTATGTTTTGAAAATGTGCAAAGATGCAAATGCAGCAAGGTGTAGATACAGCAGAAAGAGGCTTGAATTTCACATGATGTTGACCTCTTTGTACGGGGGGGGGGTGTGAATTGTTAAATGTACAGGGAGAAATAGGAAAAAGGTAAGGTAGGCAAGGAAATGGCTACAGAGGACTGTTTGAGTGTAACAGCTTCTGGAAAGAAGCTGCACTTCTTCAGCTAGGTGGTCCTGCTCAGGATGCTTCGTAGGCTACTGCCTGAGGGGGGAGGATGGAAGAGGATGTGAGTGGGGTGAGTTGGATCCTTGATGATGGAGATTTTTCTTTCTGCATCTACTGGTAAAGATGTCATAATCTTCTGAGAATCCTTTTCCATCCTTTGAAAAACCGTCCTTTCTGTAGCCCAGCAGCTTCTGTGCCACACCGTGATGCAGTTGCTGAGGACGCTCCTCTACCACATATCTATAGAATCTCCCTAAAACACAGCTCCCCAATATGGCACGTCGCAGCTTCGAGAGGAAGTGGAGACAATGGTGAGCCTCCTTCGGCAGAAAGGAAGTGGTTTGGCTCCAGGTGGAGTCCTCAGAAAGGTGGACCCCAAGGTACTTGTAGTCGGAGACCAATTCCAGAGCTGCTTCTGAAAAGTGGGACAAGTGGGGACCTGTCCTTCATGAAGTCCACCACCAGCTCCTCCTCTTCACATTGATGCTTTCAATGTTATGTTTACACCAGTTCACCAGATGTTCTACTTCTTCTCAGAGCCCAGACTCATCGTTGTTCGTGACGGTAGTATGGAGCTTTGGCCATACGGTGGCCGGTGCCGGTCATGGCAGCCGTCTCCGAACCCGTTAGTGGATCACACCAATGAGGGATGCGTCAAGCTGAAGGATGAGTCCTGTTGGGGCTTTTTGGCCTGTGAGACTGCAGGGGCAGCTAATGAGTACCAGCATACAGAGTGAAATGCAGCTTTGTTGGTCAATGAGGCAAAAACTCGGGGATGGGAAGAGTTCAGTGTGGTGAACGACTGCTGGACAGCCTTGAGGGAATTTTGGTTCACCATCCAGCATCTCCAGAGGGAAACGTAGGGCATGATCAACACTGTGTTCGGTGGGGGCGGGGCTCAGGAAATTGTGACTCAGTGAGGGAATAATTAACTTATAAGAATGATGTGTTGATGAGTGGCCAGCATCAATGTACATGAGTCCAGCATGTATTCATGGAGCTAGATCGTGGGGCAGATTCATCAATACATCAATTAAATAGTCCTGGTGTCCAGGCTCTCCTTTAGAGATAGGGTGAGAAGCTTGGTCATGAAGGGAGGGGCTCAGAATGAAGCTGCTGCTGCTCTTCATGAAGAGGAGCCAGATGAAGTGACTCAGGTATCTGGTTGGGATGCCTTCTGGATGCTTCGCTGGTAGGTAGGAGGCCCAGCGAATAACTTAGGTCACGCCGGATTGACGATCACCACTATACCATTAGCCACAAACAGCACCACACCACTTTGCATGGCCCGGCATCACACCGCACGTCCTCCTCTGCTTTTTCCATTACAGGTGCCGGAAGGGATGAGATCGGATCAACTGATCTGTCCGAAGCCTCTCACAGCGAGTTGGGGTTCTGCTATAACATTTCACGAGTGGGCAGTCTCGACCACTGTTTTCAAAATATGAATTCCCGCGGCATGATGCAGTAACATCGCAAAGTATTGTCCAGCCTATCAAATGTACCAAAGCTTTCACTGACAAAAAATATCTTTCTGGTCTTAAGCCAGCGAGACATAGCTGCCCTCTACCCACCCGCCATTAAGACAAAAATACAATGAATATAGACACATATTTTGTGTTTCACATGAAGATTGAACCATAGTTACAATTTTAATATGTATTATGGACGAAATAGTGCGATCGTGTTGTCACGAGCGACACGCAGAGCTCGCCACCAGCGCTCATTCATTCTGAATGGGGAGCTCAGTCTCATTCATTCGTCTGCCTCCCCGAGTCAGCGGCTCGTTGTCCTCACTCTCCAACATCCGAAGCCCTCCGGCTCTCTCCCAAAGACGTCGGGTGGGGGGAGGAGAGGCCCCCGGCTGCGGCTGGACACCTCTCATTCAATTGAATGGGACCTAGCGAGTGATTTGTGCGATTGTGAAAAATTTTACCGAAGTTTCATCCAACGGTACGTATGACATTGTCAATATGGTTCACCGTTGTCGTAAAACACGTATGTTTATTGTATATGCTAAATTTTCATGACTTTGGCAATGACTGGCAGGTGGCTTTGTCTCACTCATCTAAAACCAGGAAATGGGCGTGTACAGCGGAGTTCCCTTGTTGCATCAGTTTGCCAATCAGATTTCATTGACGACATGGCCCCACTATGCTCCAAAAAGCCGGCATACCGAGATGGTTCTCAAAAGTGGTTCCATTGTAGTTACTTGGTCCCAAAAATGTCTAAAGGAAAAGCGAACACCCAGGGCCAAGCAAGGACATCTTAGTGTGAAATGGGGCGAATGGAAAAGCCCCTTATGTCTCTGAGCTGGTCAGGTAAATCTTCAGGATGCCCCCAGGAAAACCTTTACTAAGGAGAGACAAGAAATCAAAACTTCCCTGCTTAGAATGCTGCGTGTGCTACACAACCCCAGATAAGCGGAAGGAAAAATGGATGGATTGTTTTCCTTTAAAACTACATATCATGACAAGATTATTTAAAAAGCAGATTCACTTCAACGAACGAACATTTTTCTTCTGGATTTGAAGAAAATGTTCTTGAAGCATAACCAACATGGCCGCATAAAGGTGCTGTATCATGACTGAACAATTTATGTCTGTCAGACAACTGAGGACAAAATCATTTTTGAAGAAAGAGATTCAGCCTTCCCAACTCTGACTGCCTCGACTACAAATAAATGCAGTCATACAAATAAGAATACATAGTCGTCTGGTTAATTTACTGATAATTTCAGATTATAAATGACAAGGAAATGTTAGCCATTCCTCACAAAAACAATAAACATGTCGATCGATAGTGACGTGGAAGGTGGGCTGTGTGCGTGAATGTGTGAGGAAAGAAATGATCAATGGCGGTTCCCTCTCCTTTTCAGCGCACAGCAGCAGACGGGGAGGGGGAGTGGGCTAGTGGGATGAGTCACACGCATAATGAACTTGCCTGTTGTGCTATTCAATACAAAAAAGGGAAAAGGAAAAGCAAAGAAGATTGGCTTTTTATAAAACCAGATGACATACGTAAAGTGCACATGAGACAAACTAGTTCATGACTGAAGTGTGCGGTATTTGTCACATCAGTATTTTTATACCTCTTGAGTAAGATCTAGCCAAAAGAACAAATGCAGTTTCTGTTTATTTTATTGCTACAAGTGAAAAACAACAACAAAAAAAGCACACCGTTTACATATGGGGTATTTATCATGACAGATGCATGTGTATTCACATACAAATCGTAATTGCACTATATAGGTAAAGAGGTTTGATACCATGTGGACCTAATTCAGCACATGCAGCAACACACACATTCAGTGTTTACAAGGCCATTTACTTGCTTCATCTTGGTCAAGCCATCAGATGGGCATGTCTGGCATTTGTGCTGATAACAAAGAACCGCCCTTGCGGTAAAATATAGAAAGTAGACCATCGGTGTCATATGTTTCCCTACCTTTGAGATTATATGTAGGTTTTTAATCAAGCTAATGACTGAGTATTTTCTTCTTGAACAAGGGTGTGTTATATCTGCCTTTCCCAGCAGAGGGAACAGGAGAGTTGGAGTAAGGCGAGTGGTGCAGTGAGGCTGCAAGGTGGTACAGTATGTTGCAGGACACTTCAGCAGTCACCTCACAACATCGTGAAATAGATTTCCCCTTCCTAAATTCAAAAGCCATGTGCAAAATGGAGTCTCACTTTGTGAAAAGTATGGTGAATGGAAACCCATATGGTTAGGGTGGAAAAAAGAGGCCTGATTGCAGCCCATCTTATGGTTAAATTCATTAAGGGGAGCAGGAACCTGAGAGAAGCCAGAGTACTCACCTAAATCCTACCTGTGACTCCCAAGCCCAGGTCAGTTACAGTGAGGGATCTAAAATGTCATTGAGGGGAGTTTTTACAGATCTTGTTACACTAACGGACAGACCATCAGGTTGACAGAGACACAGGTGCAGGATCGCTTTTCTTGTTGCGTCCGTTGCCATGGCAAGAGTGAACCGGTTTGCATTTCTTCTTCTGGCATACAGAGTTCATGGTCAGACATCTGCACAGGAACCCGTTCATGACACGAGAGAAATGATGAGACAAATTGAGTTTTTACGACTATTATTTGGGTAGTTTAACAGTAGCATAGTGCAATAATAAATGATAAACCCTATTCTGGAGACAAATCTCCAAAATTCTTTTTCTTTAACTGCTTCTATAAACCCGAGAGAGAACACAGAAAATGCATAAATTTTCTCAACAACTCATCCTCACTAGCTTGCGCAAAATTAAATACTGTACATGAAATAGCAAATTATTTCTTTCAAAGAGAAATGAACAATTATCAAACAGGAAAGGCATTTAAAAATATTGTACTGCAAATAAAACATTGCTATAAACATTATACTATGTGACAAACAGAAACTGGACGAATGGTTCGCTGGACGCACGGACAGATGGAGCTAAAATTTGCAAAAAAAGATAAATGGAGAAAATGTATCTTCATGTTGGACTTTTTTTGGTTCCACTTTTGTAAGAAAACTATTTGAATAGCAAGCCCATATCTCACTGAGGGGTGAACATTTGCAAGTGTTGGCGAAGGTGGCGAAGGTAGCGAATGCGCTTTCACGTCAGACTTCATTCAAGGTTGCAAACGTTCTAAAATGTTCGGCAGACGTTCGCTAATAGTTTCATGGTTTTTCTTTTCGCAAGGATATTTTGAAGATGATGTTTATTTCTTGTCAAAGGAAATTTTGAACATGTTCAAAATTCCCTTGCGAAAATAAAAGTACAGGCGAACATCTGCGACTTTGAGCGAACCCTGATCAACAAACCCTGACGAGAATGCAACATTCAGTACCTTTGCAAACACTCACACAAAATCGTCCGTCAGTGGGATACGGACTTTAAGGTTAGGGTCAGCTCACTCATAAGGCGAGCTAGGCAGATGCTAAGGATGTTGTAGACTCTAGGGCAGTGTTTTTCAACCCGTGTGCCGCGGCACACATTGTCAGGTGTGCCGTGGGAAAACATCCAATTTGTATGCCTGTGCGGTCTTTCGCCCAGAAAGTAATCATGTAGTACCCTCAGAAAGTAATCATGTAGTACCTTCCCATACCACTAGGGAGCAGCAACAGCTCGCCAATTGCCTTGTGTTTCGACGAGAGACAAGCGAATTTGTGACGCATGAATGCAGGACGACGGTGAAACAATAAATATGAAAGATGAGAAAATACTTTTTTCTTTGTGTTCATTTGATTCCAATTCAAGCTGTTATAATGTCATTCTTCAATGCTAAAAACGGTTATAGTATCAATATAACACATTAATTATTCAAATAAACGTTTTTTTTTTTTCAGATTTTCAGCCAGTGGTGTGCCGCGAGATTTTTCCAATGAAAGAAGTGTGCCTTGGCTCAAAAAAGTTTGAAAAACACTGCTCTCGGGGTACCAAAAATCAGATGAAAATTCACCTTCAGCATTATTATACTCCCAAGAATTTCTATTAATGCTTAATTTCAAAATAAAAAGAAAGATGAGCAAATTGATATTTACATAAACACTTAAATAAGCAAAGAGGGGCAAAGGTCACACTGCAGGGGGTGATGCCCAATTTAGATTTATTGTTAAATTCAATCTTTTTATGTTGTCCTGCACATGACAAAAACAAGTACGACTTCTAATTTGAACACAATGCGTCTGTGATGTGGCACCCATGCGCACAAAGCAGGACAGTCCAACAGATAGGGGCTCATCTTATCATCTCATATTGACAAAGTAGCAAGTCAGGAGGAGGTAGAAATATTTTGGGGAAATGAGGAGATGCTCCTCTAATGGATTTCATGAAGATATTTGCTAAAGATGGCATCACATCATTGCTGCACATAGCATATGGATAGTCCGCTTGGCTGAATTAGTACTATCACCACATATGTCCACTTTGTTTCATTTCAACTGGATTACATTAATGTCAAATATAGAGGCAACATTGTTACTCAAAACAACTTGCAGATTCACCAACAATTTTGAGAAGTCTCCCACCCAAGCACTTTCCGACGACCACACGGTTTGCAGATTAGACTTTGTGGAGGAACAACGGCTTGACTCTGAGCCTTTCCCAGATGACAGCGCTTCTCACCTCATCTCTACAGGAGAGCCGAGACACTGTGGCTTGTGTTCGGGATTTTATTCTTTCGGTCACCAGCCACAACTCGTGATCATAGGTGAGGGTAGGAACGTCGATCGACCAGTAAATCGAGAGCTTTGTGCTTCCTTTTCACAACTACAGACATATACAGAGTCTACAACACTGCTTACGCTGCACCGATCCACCTGTCAATCTCCCGCTCCCTCCTCCCTTTACTCGTGAACAAGACCTCAAGATAGTTGAAGTCCTCTGCTTGGGCAGGATCTCAATCCTGACCTGGAGAGGGCAAGCCACAAATTTTTCGACTGAGGGCCATGGTCTCCGATTTGGAGGTGCTAATTTTCATCTTGACCGAGAACCACTCCAGTGACAGCTGAAGATCGCGGCTTGAAGAAGCTAATGGTACCACATCATCTGAATAAACAGAGATGTAATCCTGAGACCACCAAACTGGATGCCTTCAATACCTTGGTTGCACCTGAAAATTCTGTCTATAAAGGTTATTAACAGAACTAGTGACAAAGGGAAGCTTTGGTCGAGTCCAACCCTCACTGGAAAGGAATCCGACTTACTGCCAGCAATGCAAACCAAGATCTGACACCAGTCATACAGGGATCGAATATCCCGTACTAGGGCATCTGATACCCCATACTCCCGGAGCACCTTGCACAAGATCCTCCGGGGTATACAATCGAATGCCTTCCCCAAGTCCATAAATCAAATGGAAATTGGTTGAGCGAATTCCCATGCGCTCTTGAGGACCTTGTCGAAGGTGGAGAGCTGGTTCATTATTCCACGGCCAGGACGAAATCCACACTGCTCCTCCTGAATCTGAAATTCAATTTTCTGATTGGAACATCATCCCCAGCACCCCTGAATAGTCCTTACCAGAGAGGCTGAGGAGTGTGATTTTCCTATAGTTGGAAAACACGATCCAATCCCTCTTCCTAAAAAGGGAAACCCCCACCAAGTGGCAGAGCACTGCTTGAGTTCTGATCGGGCGGATATTCCTTCCAATCTCATTGGTGCCCTTCCAGGTCTCACTGCCATTGCCCACATGAGCACTGAAGTCACCCAGCAAAACGATGGAGTAAAAAAAAATAAAGTATGAACACTAAAATAATGATCTTGTATAGTCCCATAATGGAGTGAAAAGTGTAGTGAACTTGTTTAATGGAACATAAAGCTGGCATACTGTATATGCAGGGAACCAACTAAATCTGTTGGATAATTGGCAATGGTTGGCTACACAGGCTGATTGTACATTTTGCCATCAAATGGCAGAACATTTGTTTTTTTTTTCTGTCACTATACAGTGCTGGCATATATAAAGAGGTATTTCTGATGGGAAAAAAAATTGTCAATATTGATCATGAGAACAATCCCACCGTGAACATCCTGTCATCATTCTTTCACTTTAAACCGACCTTGCAAACTGCCCCCAAAAAATATACAACCAGGTGACCTTGTGAAGGAGATAAGACATCTCATTTTACTTGAATTATTTTGAGACTACAGACAGTATGTGACTGTTATGTATTGTGTTAAAGTTTGTTGACATGCATTTTTCAAAGTCATTTTTAATTACATTTTTCATCGAAGATACTTTTTTGTCCCTGAGCATTGAAAGATAATTGAATTCAATTAAAGGTACTTTAATTATTTTTGCTCTAACATTATCAGTATATCTGTGGCATTAAAAAAAACAACAACAATGGCACTATCCTTTATCATGGGAGAATCTGAGAAAATTTATCGTTCGAGAATTTTTTTTATCGTGATGCCACCAACCAACGAGGATGCAACGTCAACAGGGAGGTAACGGCGTCATGTTTTGAACCAGAATCGTGGGGATAGCACTGGTTGTCCCCCTTTGGGCCCCTGAAGGTGTGATCATAACCTCTGTGGATTTTCTGACTGACTACGTTCTTTGATTATCCAAAATTAAGAACAGTCATCGTTATGCATGACAATGCACCATTTTACACTGCTACGGGCATACTTTAAAAAGAAAGAAATGTGTGTAGCCGCCATCCTCCCCTGATGATCAACCCTAGTAAGCAAAAGGTCAATGAGGGTAGGACACACTAGCAAAAGATCTATAATGATAGGAGGCCATTCACAGATAAACAGCAGCTCTGGGAAAGTGCTGTGACATCCCGGAAAGAAATTTTAAGATGAATCATTCCAAAAACTCACAATTTCAGTGGTTGAAAGAAATGCGTTAAAATGGAACTTTGACCTGTCAATATGTCAATTTGCATGGGTCATAAAAATCTGAGGAAAATATTTGCAAAACAATTTGGAACGCAGTGCTATCGTTCACCCACACATTTAAATCACAAATTACTTTTGATTTAGTGTATATCTTTGTCCCACGTCGGTGAGGGTTGTTTGTGTTTGCCTGGTCACTTGTTTTATTTTGAAAGAATGACATTCCTCTCGTTTCAGGTCATTTACCCTTCTTCCTGTGCCAGTCTGATTGTCAGCCCCGCCCTGCTTGTTTCCATCTGTTGCCCCTTACCTTGTGGTTTAAATGGTCCTTGTCTCCCTTTGTCCTGTACCAGTGTGTTTCGTCCTTGTGCGTGCACAACAGCATCTCGCCAAAGATCTAACCAGTCCTTGCCTTGTTTCCACAGCCTTGCCATTTTGAGTTGTCAGTCGCTAATCCTCAAATAAATATATCTTTTTACTTTGAACCCTGCAACTGTGTCCTGTGTCCAAGCCTAGTTCTGACAGTCTTTGATAAGTACATTGAAAGCTGTTTTGAATATATCGAGAACTACAACAGTTGTCAAAGAACATTGCGCGATAATGTACTATAATTTACAATGTCATAGTGTTGATAATCTGCAAGTATCTTCCCATGAACAAATTATTTGGTTGTTTACTGCATCTTGCAAACAGTAAAACGGTTTACAAAGCTCATAATCAAGGCTTGACACACTAAAAATAACCAATATATTCTTTCATATTGTTTCCATGGTTCTGTACGTAACTACCAAAGGTGTATTGCATAGTTCTATTGTTGTCATTTAGCGATGACCTTTTTGACCAAACCAACTTAATGATGCATGTTTTTGTAATGGTAGCCTATGTGTACTAAATAGTCCCCACTAAAAAATATGGGAAAGGCATTTTTATACTGAAATCCCACAGAGACAGCCACAGATTCTGAAGAATCATTCCAACAGACAAATGATCATAAAAATGTCCTACTGTCTAAATTTGTAGATACGGTGAAACCAGAAAAACAAAAACACTACATCGACACATTCTGGAATTTTGCCAATGTCTGAACCTAATAGAATTGTAGAACATATATTATTGAACAAAATGGCCATAGAATGTAACAGAAATGCCAAAAGGATAACTTTGTTTTACAGCAAACAAGAAATAAGGTCAAATATGACGCAAAGCATCTATTCAAAATGATTATGCGCTTCATTGGTGCCAGCTATGAAAGATTTCTTTTAAGTGTGGCATGGCTGTCAATACAGTGTGCCAGGGCAACAATGCAAACTACATAAAGCTCAAGAGAAGACAGAAAAGAAAAGAGGAGGCAGAATCATCTAACTATATTCACAAAATGTAAAGAAGCATCGGAAAAGATGGCTTTCTCTCCTGAAGGTGAATTTCATGGCACTAAAGGAAGACAAAAGAAGAACAGGGCCAAGTCCATTAGGGAGAGCAAAGAGGAGTCAAGCTAAATGAAGGTTTCATGGTGGAAGACATGGTAAGAGGGAAAACACATCTAGAGGCATTTAAGAAGATGCGTCCAGTCGTTTGAAGACTGGAGTGACAAATGCAGTCACAAATGAAAGGAACTAGGGGATGAGATGGGGGTAGTGAAGGTGGCTTCAGGGAGGGGGGCTTGACAGGGGTGCTTCTTCCTGCTCCCATATGGTCAGATAATTACTGAAGTTGCCCTAGGCCTTACTAGCATAAACAGTTTGGGTATATTTTTTTTTTAATGTTTACGAGATTGTTCTGTAAACTGTCAAGCGGCATCAATGGATTAACTGATACTGTATGTATTATGTCATTTTATTTTAATATACAGTGTCAGTATATTGATGATGGTCAACGATATAGTCGTGGCTGAGACAGTATTGCCATTAATTTATTGTTCTTATTCTTTTGTATTACTATTTATATCATAGAGAGACAAAATATAATTCGATATTCATACTATTTTAACCCCAATATTAGTCTTTTCACTTTAACAACTTTCAATATTTGTAATCATTATCATATCTGCGGAAAAAATACACTATACCAATATAACACAGCGGACAAATGCAAAGTGTATGTGTGTGTACATACATACACATATATATACACACACAGAGAGAGCGAGAGAGAGAGAGAGAGAGAGAGAGAGAGAGAGAGAGAGAGAGAGAAAGAGAAAGAGAGAGAGAGAGATTTACTACTGAGAAGCAGCCATGTGACATCCCTATGTTTATAATAGCAAATAGGGTTGGAGTAATGTAAATGATAAATTTTAATTACTTTTACAGATGATGTAACTCCTTACATAAATGAGTAAAAACTGAGACCCAAAATACAGAGAGTTCTTTTAAAATGAATGGGACAGGTTTACAGTTTTTGAAGTAGCCTTCCCAAAACCAAAAGCCAAATATAGGTGCACTCTTCTAAAAATGTTGAGCACATTAAAGGTCAACAGATGCAATATAATTTAGTTTTTGATGGGAACCAAAAGTACTCAAAACAAGGACTGTAATGCTACTCCTGGTAATATAAGAGTATATATTCAGGGGTCCACATAAAAATGTGGCATGGTGTTTTGTGCTCAGGTTTTTCCTGCTACACCAACCTCATGGATGAACTGAAAGACTTGGACAAGGTTTATCGTTAATCTGGGTAGATATGTCATTTGTTTTATAACTGAATAAACTTTTCTATTTCTTTTTTTTCCATTTTTATTTCCTAGCTATAACAACACAATTATACCAGGGCTACAGAATGGCAGCTCATTAAAACTACATTTTATTGATTTATAAAAAAGACATTAAATTCATGCGGCTCGTGGTCGACTGGTTCGCGCTTCCGCCTCCCTGTGCAGCGGTGCAGGGTTCAATTCCAGCTCCAGCCTTCCTGTATGGAGTTTGCATGTTCTGCCTGTGCCTGCGTGGGTTTTCTCTGGGTACTCCGGTTCCCTCCCACATTCCAAAAACATGCAAGGCAGGTTATTGGAACACTCTAAATTGTCCCTAGGTGTGAGAGTGAGCGCGAATGGTTGTATGTCTATGTCCATCCAGCCATCCATCCATTCATATTTTGAATCGCTTTATCCTCACAAGGGTCGCGGCAGTCGGCGGGGGACACCCTAAACCGGTTGCCCGCCAAACATGCAAACTCCACACAGGAAGGCCGGAGACCTCTGCACTGTGAGGTCGACGCGCTAACCACTGGACCACCGGGCCTCCTTTATCTCTACTATCTGTGTGCCCTGCAATTGGCGAGCAACCAGTTCAGGGTTTCCCCCGCCTACTGTCCTGAGACAGCTGAGGATAAGCGGATCAGAAAATGGATGGATGGACATTCAATTCATATTTACCATAATCGAGTTGCATGACCTGTTTGAAAAATGAATTGCCCACCTTTGACTTGCATTATGGGACCCTGTTATCAACTAGCTTGGCACAGTTCTCTATGGGCAGCTATCCACTGCTTTTTTCTTCCTTTTTTTTTTTTTTTGCACCACCGACAGCTTCTGCATAAGGACATACTTTGAGGACGGTGAAACTGTGGAGCAGCGACACGGAGATAACTGTTTCGCTGGCGGCTCTCCTGAGACACAGTCGGCCGCCGGCGAATGACGCCATTAGCGGTGTGTGAGTGGGGCGCCAGCCTAGTCAAGCATGCCACCACAACGCTTGTTCGAAGGCTACTATGAAATGCGCCGCGAGGGTCAACTTCAAACTAACAGGGAAACAAATAAGACTGCACTTGGGATATCAATGCCATAATTAGCTCTTATTTTGAAGTTGGAAATAAGCATTGTGGCGGCTGACTTGACTTTAAATTCAGGCTGGACTGACCTATTCAAACTGTGCAAAAGTGCAATGACAGCCTTGAACTGGAGCGCAAACAAGCATATTCAACAGTGGCAGGCCGTGCATTTCAACCTTAGGCCTTCAGTGACGTCACATATTATGAACACAATACTGTACTGTATAGGCTCGTCAAGCAGCACTTAATTTCAGGAGCATTTAAAACCATCAAGTATGCATTCACAATTAAGAGCAGGAAACTACATTTACAGATAGTCCAAAAAAAAAAAGATGATTCACAAATACGAAATAAAATGCCACTCAAATTACGCTGTGTGATCTTAAACAAGTCTGTCCTATAAATTGCGCAATGTCGCAGTTTCAAATAAGACACCAACCAAACAATAACAAAACAAACTGTTCTTTGAAAATAAAGTAAACAGATCATTTGCATTTTGAAAATCGACGATACAACAGCAAATAACTG
>NW_017805139.1:1902680-1913110 GCF_001891065.2 Hippocampus comes
TTTAATTAACCTGGCAACACAAGCTAGATGAAATATGATTGGTTAAAAACTCTACCATAGTAAATAAGTTATTTTTCGAGTGGCTTTCAATGTTATTCAAAATAACATTGAAAGCCACTCGACTAAGGGGAAATAATATGACGTAAAGAATACAGAGAATAATTTTGTTAACATATTTCTGAAAGTGAAATAACAAATTTATGTTATTCTCAGAAAAGTAAATTTACTTTTCTGAGAATGTTTAGGCCAGCAGAGAAGGCCTTGCTGGCCCTCAGGGTCCGCCACTGATATTCAATGTGCAGTTTTGTTGATGTAGCCTAAAAATGTTTTTTTAAAAGTCCTTTTGTGGTGCACCTTACCCCATGGGATTGGAGTAAATTGAGCCATCTCCCTTTTTTTCTCCTCCCAACATCCCCAAGCCTTCCTTTTTTTAAAATCTTTCAAACGTGCATCCTCACCATCTGTCCTTTATCTTCCTGTCTGACTCCTCCACATTCCTTTCATCTCTTCTTCCCTCCTTTCCACCAATTTTCGCAACCTGGCCATTTCACTCAATATCATCGGTCACAAACGCACAGCGCGGGGGCCTTTTGCGGCCCCCAACTTGAAAAGTTTCATGTTAGAACAGCCTTCACCTTTTTCTATGTGTGTGTGTGTGTGTGTGTGTGTGTGTGTGTGTGTGTGTGTGTGTGTGTGTGTGTGTGTGTGTGTGTGTGTGTTTTCTTTTTTTTTCTTTTTTAAATCACTTTTGGGTTGCCATAGCTCAGGCTCATGACAGCTTTTGGTGAAACCTAATTTTGAAGTGACACCAAGTGGAAGGAAAAGATAGCCTGTCACCCAGTCCCAGTCATGCCTTTTTCAAAAGCTGCCGTGATGAGAAAGGTTGGTGACGAGAACAGCCAATTTCAAGAAAAACAGGAGACGGAGTGTTTTTTTGTTTTTGTTTTTGTTTTTGTTTTGTTTTTTAAGCAAAGGAACACACCGACATGTCTTGAATGCACAGAGAAAGATGCATTGCTCAAGAAATCAGAAAGAACTATAGACAACTTACGACATAGAAGAACTAACATTTTTCATTTGGAACAAACATGTTTAAGTGCAGCAATTTGACTGATATGCAAACAAATATTAAATCCCTTTTTCAACTATAAACATGCTTTGACTGGCTAATTAAACGATCTGATATTGAAAAACAAATCAATAAATATGCATAGATCGTCATCATTAACTCAGAAACACTATATATAAAAAAATCCATGAAATGGAAACTTTCCCCGAAACATTGAGTAACATGTTCATTTTCATTTTCCTTCGAAACGAATGTTGCTGCAACTCTCCCCTACATCATAGTTGAGATGGAAAACAGACAGCGGTCATCAGAGGAAGTATAGCAAGCATTGTCCATCCACTTCTTGATGTGACAGACATCCGCAAAAAGTTATCCAGACAAGCTCACTCAGTAAGTAAATGTACTTGTAAATTGATTGTGTTTATGGTCATGGTTTATGATGCAGCTTTTATAATAACAATAATAATAAGCTTTTGTCATGTTCTGTCTGTTTTGCTTGTGTTTTAGCTCTAGCAGGAGTGAAGGGCGTCTCCCTCCAGCAAGCGCACCTGTTGGTGTTTCCCCATCAAGACTTGCCAAGTATTTAAGGACTGCCAAGTTGGCTAGTGTCTTGTCGTATTATTGACCTTGCTCGCTGTAGTGCTTCAAGTGTTGTTTTCTAGACCTCTCGACACTCTCCATAATCGCTCTCGCCATTCTTAGATTCTAGTTTTTTTAAGTATTTTTATTTTTTTTCTTATTGCTCTTGAGCTTCGGCTTCGCGTTATTGGCTTCTTGACATTTTGTTGGTTTATTCTTGGTGTTCCCTAGTACCTTGCCTTTAGCAAGCGCTTTCGTTTATGCCGTGTTTCTCTTGGCCCCTTGTGAGCAGCGATTTCTGTTTGTACTTTGTCGATGTGTTTTGCTGTCAATAAATACTTTTTGTTGTCGCACTTTGCCTGCATTTCTGGAATCCCAAAACATTATTCGTTTCGGTGCAGAATGTGGCAGCTCTGGTATATCTGATGAAATCAAATGTGTAGCTTGCCATCAATGAATATTTACGAACTGCATGGCATGCAGCAATTGGCTGACAGGTCACATTGAAGCAAGTTGCGTGGACCAGTGCAACCAGGGAGAAAAGTCTACACCCCTGACACAAAAAAAAAAAAATGGTTCTTCCAAAAGCGTTATTATTAAAGAAAGAAATAAATCATAAAAAAGAATAACAGTGGTCCTTTACATCAGAACAGTAGAGCTGGTAATCCTGTGTAATCTACATTTAATTATAGTATTATTTGTAGTTAATAACTGCATATACTAATTACAGTTCATTATAATTCACTGCGTAAGTAACTTAAGTATATTCAGCGTGAACGTGAACACATGACAAGCAGACGACATAAAACAAGAAGCCTTGAGTACAGCCACTGCGTTACGAATCATCTTAAAATTAGAGCAGGAGATAAGATGGAAACAAGGAAACTACCATTACTTGCAGAGGTGAAAAGTGTCATGTAATGTCAAGCAGATATGATCCTCCCGAGCAAATTAGTCAGGAAACAGAGTAAGCAATGAGTGGGAGCACTCTAGTTGGGAATAACAGCACTTTCAGGGTGAAGCTGATAACACAGATTGTGTTGGTCACACAGATAAGGTCAATGTCTCACATTTCTGTCGGGCTTGCCTAATGCTGCTTCTGTAGTGATCCTTAATGTAATCTAATACATGTTTGGGAAATCAGCATGCATCTTTTTCTGATTAACAAGCGTTTGTTAGGTTTCAAGGCCAAAGCTGATGAAAAGCGTTATTCTATCACACAAGTCTTACATGATTCGAGACTGTGAAATTTGCAATAACAACTCTAAAATCAGCAATGAACTGGCCCTCAAAGTTGCTTTTTCATGGCCAATTCTCTAAATGGTCATCAAACTTTGAAACCTTGCTTCACCAAAATAAATGTCATAAGAAAATCCATTAAAAAAAAATTGAAATTTGGTCTCAACAATCTGTTTAATACTGTACACCTTCTTTCAAATTGGCTGAATTCCCTGATAGGATGAGTCAGCCTATGGGTGCTTGAATTTGCCGCAAATTGCTGCTTCAAACCAAAATGGCAGATTACTGATTGAAATACACACTTACAAAAGAATATACACCCTGGCAAATATTATTCAGTTTGCAGGCATACTGTGGCAATTACAGCCATCTCTCCATACCACTGAATGGTCAGAACGGAGTCATGGATATATCACATACCGGTAACTAAAATATGCCTTATGTCCTTTTTTTCTTTCTTTATTTATTTATTTTTTTTGATGAAACACTAACAACCGAACCAAATACTGACTATATTACATTCATTAATAATATTTATTTTTCCATGATCTGTTAAACTGAGGATATAGGCAATTTGTATCCAAAGGTCATTAAGGCAACCCCCCTCCCAAAAAAAAAACAAAAAAACAAAAAAAACAAACAAACAAAAAACTGGGCCACTATTTTAGCGAGAGAATGTCAATGGATGGTGGAAACTAGTTAGCAAGTCCGCCTCACAGTACAGTGGTCCGGAGTTTGAATCCGGGCCCCAGCCTTCCTGTGTGGCGCTTGCATGTTCTCGTTGTGCTTGGGTGGGTTTTCTCCGGGTACTATAGTTTCCTCCCATATTCCAAAAACATGCATGGGAGTTTAATTGGACACTCTAAATTGTCAGTGTGTGTGATTGTGAGTGGGAATGTTTTTTGTTCGTTTATGTGCGCCCTATGATTAGCTGGCAACAAGTTCAGAGTGTACACCCCGCCTACTGCCCGAAGACAGCTGGTATAGGCTCCAGCACGCTTGGGACCCTCGTGAGGATTAGCGGCTCAGATAATGGATGGACGGATGGATTTCAAGGTAGCAAAGGATTCTCAGGAAACAATAACACAAAGGCGTAATAGTGGCATGATGTCGTGTCCAGGAGCCAAAATGCCCAACATGCTTCTTATGTAAAAAAAAAAAAAAAAAGCACCAGTTCTCAACAATACTGTACAGGGTAAAACAAAAATGAGGATCTGGAAAAATCTATATTTTTTCGGGAGTCGCTTCATCACCATAGTATTTTGCATACCAAATCCTTCTGAAGCAACGGACCTAACTAACATTATAACCTCGCTTCACCAAAGGGAATTCCATCTACCATTCTGCAGGAGGCAAATCCCAACAGACGATGTCAAAATCTCATTGATAGTGTCGTAGTTAAACGAGCTGACATATGCAGCTGAAGTTGCAATAATTCCTGCTCGATAAACTCTTTCCATTCGCCCTATAGTTCATTGGTAACCTGTCCAGTGTGTCTGTCTTTCGCCTAAAGTTAGCAGAAAGAAGCTCCAGCCCACACTTTGACCTTGAAAAGGACAAAGAAGACAAAGACAGCCAGCCCTCACTTTGCAATGCCCCGGGTGCATTCTCCCTAAGTCATTGATCTGCGCATTTCAGTGACGTCGGGCTTGATGTTACATGGTGTGCACCCAGTCAGCTCACTTACACTAAGGCCATATTGGCAGATTATTTCTTTCTTTTTTTAAATCCAGATGTTAACAACGCCTGAATCAAATCCGACCTTTTTCTGTATACACTACTGTGATGCATATTTGAAGAGGGCAGCATGGGAGCAAAAAAATCCCGATTGGTTCCCTTGAACCATGTACTATAAATGCTGTCCGAGTCTGAACTTATTTTAAACAGCGATGCATAACAAGCATCCTATTAATCGTGACCCCAAATTTACTTGAGAGTTTAAGATAATGCAGGTTGCCCTCACAATCATACCAGCTGAAGCATGTGTTGCAGGTGTGAGTCATCCCAATCCAGCTATCCACAGGGTATCTGATTAGTGAACCCACGCTCACACCAGGAATAACTGTAAATATTGCAAATAGACCAAAAGTAATAAAATCTATTTAAGATTGAAAATGATAATCTTTACTTTTGTTTCACAGATCAATTATGGATACAGACAGTTCAGAATCCTAGTTTGAGTTGATGCTGTTAAAGCAATCTGCTGTGATGACTCTGCTGGGGGTCTCTTCTCATTCAGTTGCTATGAGGTTTAAGGTTGTGTCTGTCACGCTTAATTTAAGACACACATTAATGCAACATTAAGTAAAATATTTTTACTTGTAATATTTCATTTATTTGATATGAACTAATGTTTTTTCGGGAGTACTGAAGGGAACAGCTTATGCCGAGTACACTGGGTTGGTCTATTGAGTTTTTGGGTCAGGCTGACAGTTTGGGCTGTTTTAATCAAAAAAAAAAAAAAAAAAAAGATATATAGTTTTCCGTTAGTTTCTGCACTTCACTGGCCACAGAGAGCAGTTTGCTCACTTTAAAAGAAATGCAGTTTCCTCAGTAATTTGGATTTAATTCAGGTTTGCGGGGGTCAGACAAAAACACTTGGCTCTAATGTTCAAAGCCTGTAAAAAATAAAAAAATAAATAACGAGAGTAGCACGACCAATTTATTGAAAATTTGAAATGAAGTTGCGTAGTACTTGGAAGAAATGTTGCTCTGTGCAGAATTATGAAGAATGGTATTGCTTGAAAACCTCTGCTAAGAAACAGACATCAGCCAAATCATTTTCACATTGTTTTGCATATGACAAGATAGGATAAGATAAGATAAGATCAGACAAGATAAGATAATACAAGACAAGATAAGCTTTATTTGTCCCACACTGGGGAAATTTGCATACCATGCATACCAGTGATATGTAGGTAGGTTTGACAGCTCTAATATACTGTATATATAGATAAACCTCCAGTGGTCACAGAAATAACTGCAATCTGACAAAGGTAATATCAACCATTGCCTTTGGCCAACCATCTTTTGAGTGACCCTTTGGGGTAAAAATATTTCTAGTATACTTTCATTAGTTTTTCTTTTTTTTAACACAACCTAGCCAGGTTCATAGTTAGACCCATAGCGATGCGCTTCACAACGAAAATACTCCGGTCATTTACAGTATGCTGAGTCGCCAATCAATCATTGTATTGAATTGTTGATTGCCCCGTTAACTGCTCTTTGCCATTTTTATCGAGTTAGTTGGCGAAATACCTCAGCACTGTGTGGCGATGCACTGTACACATGCAGGCAAACAGCTGTTTGAGTGGCCAAAAAAAAAAAGAAGAGGTAAATGGAATAGAAAATTGGAACAAGACAGTTTCATTCTCGCAAAGCAAATGAATTTCACACCGGCGTCAACGAGCATTCTTTGTTACAAGCACTTAGAAAACCTGTTTTCTTAACCAGATTTGCAAAAAAAGTTAGTGCGCTATTCAATGACTAATGCTGGCTGTTGTTTATGAAAACACTCGATTCAAAGTATTATACGTGTACATGGATGTAATCCTGTATGAAAACATTCAAACTATATGAGTGCATGGATGGAATCCTCTGTAATGGTTTACAACTAAAAATGCTGCGGATATAATATGCGGAGTGGCCGACAACTCAACAGAACGACCTTAGCAATGACAATGTAGGACACCAACCCACTATGACTTGTGCTCTCAGTGCTAGAGGGAATACTGTACATGGACCAAGTAGGTAATCCCATCTTGCGCAATTTACAGCACGACACAGAGTCGAATTGCAAACAATAACGCTAAGCTAATAACGGCAGTCAAAATAGCTTACGATTCTTCCAATCTCAACGGGTCTCATCTCCACTCCTTATCCAGCCATTCGGTCATAACATTTTCTGCATCCTGAGCATCCTGAGCAAATAACACCCCTTTCCTCCAACTCTTTAAACACCTGGATCCCTCATATAATTTTGAAACGTCACCTTCCGAATCGATTTCTGACTGGCTTGGTACACTTTCCATCGTGAGCCCCGCTACTGTTGTCTTCAAGTGATGTCACATTATCAGAATTTCACTTCGGGAAAACAATTACTGAGTCAAATTTACGAAATATAAATGATTTTTCATGCTTTATTGAATGTATTTTGTTTAATTACTTCGGACACAAAATAAAATATTTCGTTTGGGATTTCTTCAGTGGTGTCCTCCTTAGTCATCTGCTGTGAAGTCAATTTAGGCTCAAACACGAACGGATGGTGCGATCTGACACAGATGTACCTTGACATCACTGACGTCAATGTACTTTGACATCATTCTCGAACAGAGCGCGCAGGAATAAGGTGGCGAGCCTTCCGGGAACTTACTGCTATTACCTAGCTTAGAAGCACCTTGTTTTATGTTCACATTATCTATAAAGACAATGTGACAACGCACATTCATTCAATTGTTGCCATTGCCCACAACTCATGCCCAGTCGTCACTCAACACGCCGACCGCCTCACTCGAATAAACATTCAAGCTTAAATGTCTCCCTTGCCATTTTATCTGAAAATTTCCTTTCTTCTGTCATCAACATCACAGCCACATTCACTAAGAAAGAGACAGAAACAAAAACAAACAAAGAGCAACATTGAGCTTGGTTCACGACAACTACAATATTTACAAAGGGTGCTGCAAAGCATGCCATCGTTACAGTATAAAAGCCTGATTTTGAACACTTCACAAAACCAGAAAAGTGAGAAAATACGTCTTAAGGGGTGGGATAGATATTTATACAACCCAAGAATGTGATGAAAACCACCTGCTTAGATAAGTGGAGGCCTCCTGTATTTGTTTCACTACTGTTAAATCAACATCAATCTAAAGAATGTGTAAATGAAAGGACTAAAACAACACTGCAGGACAAAGTGCCCGCAAAGGACTTGTCTGCTCAGGAAGACTGAACAACCTGGCACGCTGTAGACTCGGGAAACCTTTTGGATAATGAAGTACTCGACTGTATTCGGAGCACACCACTACCAACTATCCCACAATGACATGTTCTACTCATGACAGTAATGAGGCAAGGAAGGAGAGGGACTTCTCTGACCACTGATAACCTCAGACTAAACTTGTAACTTTATGAGACCAAGACCTAACATCTGTCTGTCAGTCAGCCCTAGTATCCCTGGCTGGAGTGTTTAATTTCAAGAATCAATTATTTAGAAGCCTCTTCTTTCAATACTTCGGGCATCCAAAAAGGAGTGTGAAAAAGAAAATAGGTAAAGCATTTGCAAAGTGGTATGGTTTTCAAACTCAGTATCGTAAAAGTACAGGTAGCAGTTTTCTTATTGTGTCTGCGAATAGTCCTGATGTCTTCATCCATTCTTTTTTCTGTCAACCTCTCGATCACACTCACACTCCACTCAGGTGGAGGATAGACAGAAGGTGGACTAGTGCATATACAAATGCTGCACATACAGTAGTTTGTGATTGGGCAATGAATAAACAGCACATCATCGCTGTGTGGCCCAAAGCTTATGTACAAAACAAACAAAATATATTTCCAAATATGTTCAAATTCATTTTTGTCCACAAAAGAATACTCTTGGTCCCACTCCATCCATTATTTTTATGTAAAATTAACAAATTTAAAGTGGTGAAAATAGTTTTAGAACAAATCCATTGTCGCTCTTGAACGTTCAAAATGTCTGAGAAGTGTCGGAAAACTCAGCCTATTTCCTTATTCTGCGGAAGCCGTGCGGTGAAACAGACAGTGTTGTTTTTGGCAGCCATTTTAGATTTAGTCAGTCTGTTGGGCAAAACACTTAGTAGTTATAGTCACATTTTAGTCATTCGTATAGTTTTAGTCTAGTTTGTGTCGATGAAAACGTAAAAAGGGGTTAGTCTAGATTTAGTCGACAAATACGCAAAAATGTTTTCACGTAATTTTAGTCAGTTTTAGTTAAAAATAGACATACAATGTTTCTACCCAATAACAAAGACTTTCTGACCTACTAAGGATTATGCATTACACACAGATAAAGTGGTAACAGTGGAATGAATGCAATCATTATTCCAAAATAAGCCAAGATCGAAAACATTTTCTTGGGCAATTGTTGTGCATTTATTTCTGTGAACCAACCTGCTCAAGTGCAATGAACAAATACAAATACACATGCCCAAAATATGAGCAATGGATGAGGAACACTTAAAAGTATGAAACAACATGACATTTTAAGTATGACACCTTAAGCACAAAAAAAAAAAATAAACAAAATAAAAGCAACAATGTTTGAACAAGATAGACTCTAGAGGGGACTTCTATCCCTTGTGCAGTTATGGTGTAAAGTTTATTCCATCCTCAGAGCTGACAGAGTGGATGATTTTACACTCCGATTCCATCACTGCAGTTCAGTATAACATGAGACAACTGTGTGATATAAAATAAATAATTGACACATTTCATCCCATCATTCAAATAAATAGCAGAAAATACTCCATAGCCTACATATGTTATAATTCCTACATGCGCCTTAATTTACTTTTAATATTTGATATGTTAATACACACAATAAGCGAATGAATTGACGTTAGCTCAACCAAAATAACTTCAGCCTTAAGTGAGACCATTTGCGCCAGGAGCTACCTGGAAAACTTTAAGCTTCCAATTAAATTTATCACAAGCCAACTGTCGAGTAACACATAAACGTTTCCTTCATGTCAAAGTAACATTTAGAATTTTTAGCTTTGCAGATAAGGGACAATCCGCCACTTTTGTAAAAAGCAACCGGGCCTCGGCGAGGCCGTATAAATCTGTTTCCAATCAGAAGCAGAACAACACAAACCCAACGTGTAAATGGTTAAAACATTGTTTTTTTATTCCTGTTTCCATATCGTCTCAAAAACACACAAAAAAATGCCAAATGCTTTGACAAGCAGTGGTGAAATGAATTTACTTGGGTCAGGCATACTGAGGAAGCCATGCACTGTTATTTATGACAAAAGCACTGTGTCCCAACACAGCAGGCAATTGCTGCCTCTTTTGAGAGACAGCCATCAACTACCTAGCTCAGACATGGGCAAACTACGGCCCGCGGGCCGGATCCGGCCCGTTGGTCTTTTTAATCCGGCCCGCCGAAGGTTGGTACAGTACACAATTAAGGTTCGATGTAAATTATTGCATTCATTTCATTTGGACTTGTAATACAGGCATTTAAACGCCAGGTGGTGCAGTTACTTGAAGTTGCAGAGCACAAGGAGGGAGGGGGAGACGATACGGAAGCCCGGAGTGGCACTAACTCAAGTAAGTCGCGCTCGATACGACGAAATAGATGTATCCCCACCGCTATTTTCTGTCATTGGATCCAAAACGGCGACATGCAAGCGACTCTTTGTTGCAGTGAGTTTTACTGGAATTGCGAACATTTTTACATCCTTTATTAGAGCATGGCATCCAAACAAAGAGGAGCGGTAATGGCCGCGGAAGAGAAAATGAAGTGTATCTCATTAAACGAAGTAGGTTACGAAGTACGAAACATTCAGGAGACGCTTGG
>NW_017805139.1:1913252-1918202 GCF_001891065.2 Hippocampus comes
TCTTGTGTGGTGATCGAGGGGAGGTCGAGTTCGAGACAGTGAGTGAGTGGAAAGAAAGCCACCAGGTCTTTTACTCGTCTCATTTTGGAGCAAATAGTCCTACCTTTGTTATATTTTCTCATATACTGTACCTGTACTGTATGCCGCAGTTTTTGGACAATATATTGTTGCACTTTGTTGCTTGTGTTGTCACCAATGTATGTTGTTAACATACCGTACTTGGACGTTCATACCGGACATATACCATAGTTATCTCACTGTTCTCATGAAAAAAAGTATGGTAATACTTGAATGCTTTTGTTCTGTTGATGTTTGGTATGGATTGTCAACATATACGTTTTTTTATATGTACCATATCTTGTGCTGACCCGGCCCACCTGTCAAATTTAGAAATCAATATGGCCCCCGAGCTAAAAAGTTTGCCCACCCCTGACCTAGCTTGTTTTCTTGCTTGTTATATTGTACAAAAGGGAACTGAGAATCGCGTCAAATTGTTGAGACGATGATCTCGGTTGGACAGCATTGAAGGTCTAATTTTAATTTGCTGAAGTTTTCTCGGATGCCCAGAGGAACACGACGCAAGGTAAACATCACAAAAATAATATTAGGTACCATAATTAAAGGCTTGAGTTATATGTAGCAACTGTGCACCAAAGCTCATCGCTGAATGAGTTAGCTACTAGTTACTAGCTAGCACTTGTAGCAAACACTTTGCCATTATTCCACAATTGGTGATTAATTACTCGACATATCAAGACCTAGATGTTACGCTAAACCAAACGGCCACGATAACTTAGCACATATGAAATGAGCACCGCAACAAATGCAGGCAATCCTGATTATGTCCTCGCTCCAATCTGCATTTTTAATAACTTGCAGCCACAGGTTCCTCCGGTGTTTTTGAAATTGCCTGTTTCCTCTTGCAATTAAGAAAAAAAATTTAACTGATTTGTATTCTGATTCGAATAGTCCTGCACTCAACAGTTAGGCATGCTGACATTGTTTGAAGCTATTCAAAAACTATGACAACTTAATGCTAAAAGAACAAACCTTCACAGCCATACATTATTGTGTCTCCCGGTATTCTGAGACAATGATGCGCACGCAGCTTTTGATGACGTTGAACGAAAATGAGTTTATAGACTGCATGACTGGATTTGGATCATAGCTCGAAGAGGGTGAATTCAAAAAAGTTTTGTTCTTATCCTTGTTTAGTGTTTTAGCTGTGTGATTTAGGTGATTATCCTGTTGGACAACTTGTGGCCTGTGACTGGCACCAAGCTTTCGGACATTGGCAGCACATTTCGCTATATTTAACTTGATTGACAGATTCAATCTGTGCTTGATGCAGCAAAGTGGCGCTTGAACATAGCGGGTTTCCTCCAAGCTTCTCAGTAGCCACAGTGTTCTTTTCTTTGTGTGACTGTTTTTGCATCGGTAGTCATAGAGCTGATGTGATTTACCAGAAAGGTCAACATGCATTTTGACACATTCCAGTCTCAGTTTGAGGTTATTCGTTTTTTTCTCTTTCTTTAAAAGAAGGGTACTATACCAACAATTCCGCACGTGCGTGCAGTGGATACAATAGGTCTATTAGTCCTGTTCAAATGCCAGGTTTTTGTGATATGAAAATGAGACCAAGATAAATCATCTCAAAACTTTTTCCACAAATTTGTTTTTTGTTTTAAAAGATGCGAGTGCATCGAATTGAACCGAATTGAATCGTTCTACTTCAAAATATATCAGGATAGGCATAGCACATTGACAGTCCATTCAAATGTATGTAAAATGACAACAAAAAAAGTCATTGCATCACACACTCTTGAACGGAACCACAGCATATCAAATGGTAATCCCACTGAGTCGAACTGAATAAAATCTGTCCACTTTCAAATTGAACCGTCCATGAATCGAAAACCATATTCAATCGTCTTTTGTGGACTGATGCACACCCCTAGTATTCTGGAGCGACAAATCGGAGCCCTTTGTTGAGGTTAAATCTATTTTGGTAAAGAAAATGTGCTGGATAGCAATCCAATCAGTTGCATAATGTACAGTATAATGGGTAAATTTGAAAATGTGTACATACAAAACAGCTCTTGATGAAAATTATTTACAAAGTAAAAAAAGTGTCACAATCAAGGCAGCAGAGACAGCTAACTGCTATACAATCTATGGCAGGGGGGGCAAACTCATTTTTGTCGGGGGCCACTTTGGAGTTACGTCTTCCCTTGGAGGGACAGTGAAACCGAATAAATGTTTCATTTCGTATATTTCATCAAATCGTATAATTACTTGGACATAACAAATTGATGGATGACTAGTTTGTTCAATTTGTTGTTTGTTCAATTCTTGTTCAAGTAAGTGTGAACAGGGTAACAAAAATCTCAACGTTATTGCACATGACATTTCGACATTTAGGTACCAATTTTAGCAAGGATCATTGAAGTTGACAGGCATGATTTACTTTCGCGGGCCACATAAAATGACATGGCGGGCCGGATATGGCCCCTGGGCCTTGAGTTTGACACGTGTGATCTATGGTTTGATTAAACAGCAGTTTACCATACTTTGGCTGATGAGTAATTATATATAAGAGACTCTTTTTCCACAGCCACTCAGGCTATTATTCTCATTGTCCACACTGATATCTCGTGGCATCTATCTGATAGCGATGAATGGTTGACTACAGGATTAATTTATTATCGAGACTATAATTTAATCACAGCTGCTTCTAACAGTTATGTTCAAATTCAGATTTCTCATCTCATTCTCTCTCCAATTGACACTAGCAGAGCTTTACGGCTTTACACTTTAGCCATTTTAATGTAACATGGCAGCCCCCATCATCATTTATGGAACGTCAGTATGATGAATGAATGAATGAATGAGCAGACATCTGTGGTGAAGCAGCAATTCTGAATGTATCAAATGAGCGTGGTGTACAGCATGTACTGTGCAGCAAAACAAAATCTATCAGACCGTTTTAATAACATCTGATTGGCAAACTGTCTTTGGACAGTTGGCAAATGGGCGGGCAGCGGAGGAGTTTAGAGGTGCTAAAGTTCAGGCAGGAGCGACGCAGCACCCTGTGTCGTGCCAACAGAATTACAGTGGCGCAATTCCTGACTAACTCAATGACCCATGGCCCCCACCTGTCTTGACCATGCATTGTACAGATATGCATAGATTTATATTTACATTATATACATCTATATATAGATGTAGGGCAGCACTTCCCCTGTGTTTTGCCACAACAGAAGTCTTTTGACTCATGCCCATCTGTGCAAATTATACATACCGTATATTTAACAAAAGCAAAGATACAATCACCCTCTCTCTCAACAAAAAAAAAAGAACAAATTGATACAGACCAAACATTCTATTACAATATTGAGAGATGCAATCATCTGCCATAGCATAAGGTACAAAACTTGATTTACATCAACAATTTTGGAAATAAATGAATGGTCAGTTTTATCACGATTATTATTGTGCTTTTAGTAAGGCTGTCAGAAACTAATCTGATCATTTTAACGATTATTCCATCGATAATCCCAGTAATTCGCCACCCCACGCACCCCCACTCCCGCACATCCACACACTGCCCAGTTTTATGGTTTGACAGTGATAGACTTACATCTACAAATTACACTTAAGTTGGCCAAGGCCGATGTATGCTAATACTATTCTCACTTAAAAGTAAACAATATTTTGTTATTTACTTTCATATAAACCATTGTATGCTGTTGTTCTCTCTCGCGGGGCCAAGCGCTAGTCTGCTCCCATAGCTCTGTGGATACAAGGACTTAAAAAAAATAACATGCAACATCTCTCAAGGATATGACTTCTGAACTTAATTGTTTGTCTCACCTTTTATTATAAATCACAAACAGCCACTGTGGATTGTTGCAGATGCCAAAACTCGGAAATGGAATTACTCAGAACATGGCGTGTTACCACAAACAACATCCATCCATGCATTTTCTGATCCGCTTTATCCTCACAAGGGTCGCGGGGGGTGCTGGAGCCTATCCCAGCTGCCTTCGAGCAGTAGACGGGGGACACCCTGAACTGGTTGCCAGCCAATCGCAGGACACCACAAACACCATACATCAGGGGTGTCAAACTCATTCTAGTCGCGGGCCAATTTGGAGTTACGTCTTCCCTCGGAGGGCCGCTATGACAGTGAAACCACAAAAATGATTGCTTGTACACAACAAATTAATAGACTACTAGCTTTGAAATCAGTCAAGTCGATTATAATAGTTTGTTCAAATTATTGTTCAAGTAAGTGTAAACGGTAGCAAAATCTCAACGTTATTGATTACACATGACGATTTGACATTTCGGTACAGATTTTAGCAAGTTGACACACATGATTTGCTTTTGCGGGCCACATAAAATGACCTGGCGGGCCGGAACTGGCCCCCGGGCCTTGACTTTGACACCTGTGCCATACATAATCTAATTTGCAAAATACAATAAAAAATCCAGCTGCGACTGAACCGCTGGCCTGCTCTTTCTTTTTCGTTCACATTTTCTCACAATCATCATGTCACTTTTTACTCACAGCTCAGCGCTTCGCAATGAGACAAAGGCAGTAAACTAACTATGCTCTGATAAGTGAACTCGAGAGGCTTCACAACCATTCAGTGGAAGGAGCTGTGGCCTGGCTAATTTTGCATACATGGCAATGGCGAGTGATGAAAAAAGCGGAAGGGGCGTGGCCTGGATGGGGCGTGGCCTGGACGGGGGCGTGGTTACTTACAAAAGTGGCACTAAACATGCTGAAGATGAAGTGTATTAAATTTACACAGTTTGAAAATTGAACAGAAAAAAATCCCAAGATCGCCACTATTCTTTCAAGTGAAAATTTGTGCAATTTTGCCTATGCATTCCTGGTGAGCACCAATATGTAACTCCAAATTTGCTGCTCAAAATCAAAAC
>NW_017805139.1:1918697-1982490 GCF_001891065.2 Hippocampus comes
TTTCATAATTCCGCTCAAAACGATCCCAGAACAATGAATTTGCGAGACGAACAGGCCGCCATGAATCAGGTAAAGCAATATGTTACATGCAATTTGATTGGTCCAATCGCTTGTAGTTAACCAATCGCTGGGCCGTTTATAATCGAGCTAAGACTTCCGCAACAAATAATGCCTTCAGTGATCTGATTAGTTGAAGCTTTCATACACGTCCAATCGCAGGGCTGTTTACAAACGGAAAACGGAGAGACTGTTCGGGAGAGCTCGTGAAAACTCGACGATAAGGTACCTGACCGCCCCTAAAATTTTCTCAACGGATTTAGACGATTCACAAAAATGATCAATTTAAGAAATAAAACGGCGGATTTCCGCGGATCCGCGGAAAATTGCCATGTATGATTTTGACATTTTGGGGCAAAACTGGGCATCAAGTTTCATTAAAATCAAAATCCGCCTAGATTAATTTTTCAGATTTTTTTGAGTGATTTGGCATGGAATGACCCAGAGAGCACAAAACCTTGACAACATAGTATTGTAGGTGTGCGGCGATAAGCAGGCGTCCATCAGCAAAAACAGTCCACGCCAGAATATGAACGAGGCTAAACATTGGTTCCGGGTGGCGCATTATTTTTATTCATTTATTTTTATTTTTTTATTTTTTTTTTATTAAAAACACGTTTCGCAACATGTATTTTTGTTTTGACCAATTTTTGTGATGGACACATCCGACTTGGTCAATTTTTTTTTTTTTTTCCAGCCCTGTGATGCTGTGATGCGCCGCATCCTACTGAGAATCAGTCCCAGTCCAAAGGCCCCTGGCAGATCAAACTATGGCCATCATAAAACATTTATTAACTGTAGAGGTGAGGTTTTACAGTAAGTAAGATTTTGGTCATCTTAACTGCTCTACTAATGTTAATCACTGTAACATCAAAACAATAAAACGAATTTATACGCTCCCGCACGTAAAAAGAAGTTAACAAGGACTGCCCTGAAAAATTACAGTACAGTTACAATAAACCACTGTTAGAGACGACAGTTGGCAATTAGCTAGGTGGCACCAAGCACGAGCAGCTGGTGTTAGCAATCTGTTACATGGGTTGGACTTCACAATTGCTTCAGGCCCTGCATCTTCACTGGAGCCACAATAATAAGGGTGATAGGGAGTCTATCCCAGCTTTCTTTGGGTGAGCGGCAGGGGTACACCCACGACTAGTCACCAGCAAGGTTATTTATGACAGTATGTAGTCCCCCCAAGAATCTGCAGAGAAAAGGTACTGATTCTACATAGAACCCTGATTAAAAACCAAAACATTTTGCAGTTCAATATTCTCTTTGTCCCTCTTGGGCAGATTTATTTAAATTACTTATGAAGTGCAAGACATTTCACAAAACTATAGGTTTGAGACAGAACAAGTGATATTAAAGCAAAGATTTTAAAAAGTGGTAACCATCCACTTGAATACAATTCATACAGCAGAAAAATGGATCGATATTGAAATTTGAGATAAATCTGAGACCATCAATCACTATAGAAGTAGTGACATAAACTACTGACTGTATTTTGTGTGTAGCACAAGTCTAGTATACATTAAAAAAAAACAATTGCAAGATGAGAGCACAATTTTTTTTTCTCTCGGTTTATTGATGATTGTGAGTCTGAAGAGTTTTGCGACATTTTTTAAAACAGCTCTTGGTGTTACACTTCTCCTCAAATGAGAAGCAAAGGAAACACGATCTTTTATCGTTGAGCTGCATCGGTGATCCAGCACCTTGTTGTAGCTTGTGCAAAATAGCTTAACTCCATCCTTGTGCAAATCTTTAGGATATGACCTTACTGTCTGAGAAGCAGTGATGTTTGCCAGCTTTTCTGGGATCGGGGTATGCGTTCAGAGAAACCAATTCATTAGCGCTATTCACCATTACAGGCTAGTTCCGTCATAATTTCACTGGAAGCTAGTTTAGAATGCAATGGAGCACAAGATCGGGTGACAAATCATAAAAAATAAAAAACTTACTTGACCTTGGTGGATGTTCAAGTGTTGAAGCACCTCTTTGAGCATCACAGGCACGTGAGGAGGCTTTTCAGTTGAAACACCAGAAAAGGCACAAAGGCCAGCTGTCTGAGAGTGCAAATTTAAATTCCATAATTTCTGCATTATCCGCGCTGTTTTCTGAAACAGTCGGCAGGAGGGAGTGGGCACACGGAAAATCACCATCCTTAATTTGACCTGAGGAGAAGGCAACAGCAATGATGAGTCATGGGTTATGCAATATATAATTTATAGCAAGACATTAACCAATTTTTAGTTTTGGAATGGAAAATATGCTAACTATGAGTACATCACCCAAAAAAAAAAGAAAAAAAAAAGAAACAAGCTCAGGGGTGATATGTTGGACTGCAATCTTCCATATCAGGTGGACAAGCTTAAACCATGTTGCTTTAATATTTCTGGTATGAAATGGATATCCAAAACGGCAGTGTTTCCCAAGCAAGGGTACGCGTACCCCTCAGGGTACATAATCACATCGTAGGGGCTACAAGCATATAATTTTTAATAATAATAATGATTTGCCCGGCTCAATAAACTGTGGCAAAATCACAACAGCCGTGTGTGATTTAGATATAGGCCAAGATGGCGCCCGAGTAAGCAGCCGTCGTCAAGTGCTCTCAAGATCCTTGCTTTTTTTTGTTATTGTTGTGTTTTGTTTTGTCACAATGTGATGAGAAGAAAGGAGCGTCAGCACAGAGCGCCGATGCGTATGTGGAACTGGGAGTCGCGGCTTGGAATTGAAGCGGATTTACATGGGACAGGAGATGTGAGCCAATCTGTTTTTTTTTTTCGTCAATGGATGCTACAGCTTCTTGTTTGCTTCAAAACTTAGCTTGTAGCAGACGTGTGCATATTTTCAGCATGACGTCCCTGATCCACTGGTGAAAAGGACACTTTGATCCTCTCCTCTTTCATCTATAACTGCTTCGAACAATAAAGAGTATGCAGAAAAGTGGTTAAGATTGAATGACTGTTTGTGTCTTATGTGTTGTGGTGTATTATTTTGTTATGTTATTATGACTTCAAGATGGCGTTACGTGAGTGGCTCCGCCTTTACAGCAGCTCCTATACTTTTTGTTCTACAGTACTGCTTTCTTGCTTTCATACTTTTGCTGCTGTAAATTGGGAATTTCTCCATTGTGAGACGAATAAAGGTTTTCTTATTCTTATTCAAGTCAGTGTGTCATTAAAGCTCAGACGACTGATGGAAAGAAAGCATAACTGCTGCAGTATAGTGCGCCTGAGTATTGTTCTTGTTCAGTGTTTTGTTCTACAGGGTTAAAGTTTGTATGCCTGTTTAAAGAGGTAGTTCTGCGATTAGCTGGCAACTAGTATCAGGGTGTACCGTGCCTACTGCCGAAATTAAGCTGGCATAGGTTCCAGCACACCTGCCCGCGACCCTCGTGAGGATAAAGCATTCACATAATGGAAAGATGGATGTTCTAAGAGTTTTATACTGTATCACAAAGACAAGATTGGTGTTTGTAAATTTATATTATTGTACTTCATGGAAACGAAACTAAATGATTCAATTTGATAATCAGGAGTGTTATGTTCGACTTTTGGAGAACCAACAACACGGATGAGTGATGGGGCACTCAAGGTATGACAAAAACGTTTGGGGGTGCACAAGCCAAAAATGCTTGAGAACCAAGGCAGTAGGTCACCACATTTTTAACCAAAGATTGATCCCTGCCAGGGAAACATAAACTATATTGTTAGGGGAATGCCAGACCAGGGAAATGCTGAAAACATGAGCTGGAATGATAGATTCTTCACACAGTAATTTACTATGAACAAGGGCCACTAGACATGAAAATGTTTATTTCCCAGGTTGTAGCAGCACATTACACAACCGCCAATCTGAGCCATTTATCAGTCAGGTTGGCATACGACACAAAACTGCCTACAACAAGCACCTAAGTGAGTCATTTTGTAATAAGTGTTTAACTGATTGAAAATTCCAATTAACCCGATACATGGAGAAGATCTGACAGGGAAGATGAACAGAATATTTGTCAGTGACTCCAGATGAATTCACTGAATTTCAAATGTCAGTGATTGATCTTCTGTCAGACTGCCCTACCAAGCGTAGTTAACAAAACTAAATAAGCTGTTCAGAATCCATTATAGTGGTGTATAAGTAAAGATTGATAATGTTCAGGCAATTGGCTCAAAACCTTGCACAAAAACAGCATACATGCAAAAAAAAAAGAATGCTAGCATTAGGATGTAATAATCGGTTCTGTTTGTGCGTGCTAAAAAATTGCCCCATCAATATAAATGTTGGTGAAGGAGCCGCACTGGAAGCTTCGGCTTCCTGCAACTGTTGGTCAACACGTGTGTTTGAATGAGATCAAAATTTAGCGTGATCCTGCGATCGGCGCTTGATGCTTGCTACGCGATTATATTGGATGATAGCACGCGGTAAACGCGTCTTGAGCAAATTCATCATCAGCAAAGATAAATAGACTTACTTAAATTGAACGAGGATGAACTGTGCTTGTAAAGTTCCTATTGACGTTTCGGGGGCCAATAGTTGTTTCACCGGAAGAAGCAAACGCGTAGCTCCACCCACCAGAAAGCAGCATGGATGACGTCACTCTAGTCGGCCAATGACCAGTCGCTCACACCCAATCTGCATCCACCGAGGAAGAGTGGTTGCTTTTGAAAATATTGGCGCTGGTCTTGTCAATGTTAGCTTTCCTTCAAGCTCAATTTACTTGGTTAAGATATGCCAACGTCGTGGGGCTCTTGTGGAAATAAAGCAGTCGTGATGAAATGAAAGTGTTCCCTTACAAACAAGGTAAGTCTTTGTCCCAGGCAGTTCCTGTAGACACGAAAGGCAACCGTTGCTAATTTGACGGTAGCGTTATCGTCGTTACGTGCAAAGATTGTTAGCTTACCGTCTCCGCGCCGGATACTGCCTTTTTCCAACAATGCCCATATTTACGCTGTTCAAACATTGTATTGTGGGTGATTGTAATTTACGGTAAACAGTAATGCGTTGATACACACTGGTAATCGTTACTGATTATTTGACTTTGAAATCAATGTAGTTCTCAAGTCAAGTCAGCTTTATTGTCAAATATGCTCTATGTGCAACATACAGCACAGATGAAATTATTGACACAAATATAAGCGTGATTAATTTCGCGATCCAGATTAATTATTGAACAGATAAAGATATTGCAGTGATGTTATGTTAGTTCAAACTGTATGTATGGAACGATTCACTGCTCAACGTGTCCGAATTAAAATTACTCTATTATGGGCGCCTATGAACTACATTTTGGGCTGTGTATGCAAAGTGGACCGTTTTGAAAGGTTTTTTTTCCTATTATAAGAAATGGTAAATCTTTAGTAATGTATCACATTGGAGAATTGTATGGGTTAACTGTCTTTCTCAAGAAAGTTTCGAGAAGAAGAAAGCGGACATTAAGCCTTTGATCATATCTGCTAATATTCAACACGTTACAGCCATCTCCAGCCTTGCCACCCTTCATTCAGCAAAATGCTAAACTTGCTAAAGCTTTTCCCACTGCTTCCCTCAGTACGTGTCGAAAAGCTCAGTAGCTTCAAAACACAAAATGCATTTAATCATATCATCATTGTTGTTTCTATGCTTTCCCCCCCTCTTTGCAGAAACGCTTTAGTCACCGGGTGAGGAAACACAATGGAAAGTAATGTCTGCAGCCACGTGAAAGTGGTCGTACGGGTGAGACCAACCAATGAGAATGAGACGAATGAAAATGTTCGCAAGGTGGTCCAGGTTGTTGATAAACACATGTTGGTATTTGATCCAAAAGAAGAGGACATATCCTGTTTTGGTTCCCAAAGAGTTCGGAATAGGAACATCAACAAGAGGGCCAACAAAGACCTTAAATTTGTTTTTGACCATGTCTTTGGAGAGGACTCCACGCAAGACGATGTATTTGAGAACACCACCAAAGGAGTGTTGGATGGTGTCATGAATGGCTTCAACTGTACAGGTAATGAGACACAATCCATAGTGTTAACTTTTTTTTCTAAATGTTGAGTGTCATAGAATTAAAAGTTGTCATCTTTGTTTATTTTGTTATTTTGTTTATTTATTTGTGACTAGTTTGTAATAGGTTAAAAGCAATAGTTTAATGTCCAATATCAATCTCTTGATGTAAAATGATTGCCGACAGCTCTTTTGTTTATAAAGTGCAAATTAGCTCAGAAAAGCCATCGGGCAAGTTATCATGTGATCAAAGATGCTAAATACAGTTAACTTACAATTACCCTTTCACGCTTTGATTGGGGGTACGGTAGGCAACTGGTTAGCACGTCCGCCTCACAATGCAAAGGTGTGGGGTTCGATTCCAGCTCTGGCCTTCCTGTGTGGAATTTGCATGTTCTCCCCGTGCCTGCGTAGGTTTTCTCCAGGTACTCCCGCATTCCAAAAACATTCGTGGCAGGTTAATGGAGCACTCGAAATTTTCCTGAGGTGTGAGTGTGAGCGCGGGTGGTTGCTTGTCTGTCTATGTGTGCCCTGCGAATAGCTGGTAACCAATTCAGGGTGTACCTCGCCTACTGCCCAAAGACAACTGGAATAATAAATTCCAGCATGCCCACGACCCTTGTAAGAATCAGCGGATTAGAAAATGGATGGGTGGACAGTGTGATTGTAGAGGATGCCACTTCTTTCGTAACTTTTCCTTGATGAAAGATGTACTTTTGGAAAAGATGTTTTTGGTCCAGTTTTGATCAAAATCATTGAGAACTTGTAGTTTAAGTTAAGCTTCCTTCCCTCCCCCCCCTTTTTTTTTTTTAAACATGGCACAAAAAACACAGCAAGACATCAGTTTGTGTTTATGCTGCATCCTTAGTGAGGTTATTGATATATTCTTTTTTTTTTCTTGTCATGTTTTAGTTTTTGCCTATGGCGCAACTGGAGCAGGCAAAACACATACCATGTTAGGAACACCAGATGAGCCTGGAGTCATGTACCGCACCATGAAAGACCTTTTTAAACGCATGGACGATGCTAAGGAGGAGAAAGAGTTTTCTGTTGCTGTCTCCTATCTTGAGGTGATTTTTCTTTTGTTCTTTAATGTTTGCCATAAAAACCTGTTCCCGTGGGTTAGGTGGTGGCGTCGAATTGATTTATTTTGGAATGCACTGTAATTAATTGATCATCTATGAATTTGCGTATTGTATACTTCCAAATGAATAAGCAAATGATAAGAGCTAGAAAGCACCTTTATAACACTAGAAATTCTGCAACACTGATAGTTTAGTTTTTTAAATTGTAACTGGGTTGTGTCAGAAAAGGCACCCGGCATAAAGTCTGTGCCAAACGTATTGTGTGAGTAATGTGCTGTGGTGCCCCTGACTGAAAGGGACTAAACCGAAAGTCAAACAACCACCATGTTTTAAGCAACAGAATATATATATATATATATATATATTTTTTTATATTTTTTTTTCCTTAATGGCAAACATTTGGTTTTATTTACCGGTAATACATATCACATATTTGGCTTTGAATACCAAGCAGAAGTCAACAGGTGCTTGGTTGGTTGGTTGGCGCAGCAAATTATGTTGCCTCCAAAGGTATAAGGAAATATTTTACTACAAATGAGACTGGTAGCACAGTCACTTGTAAAATATGCAATTTTTTTGTCGAATATAAAGCCATGTCACTGCTCGCGCACAGGTGTCACACTCAAGGCCCAGGGGCAAGATCCGACCCGTGACATAATTTTAAGTGGCCCTCAAAGGCACATCATGTGTGTCGACAACAATTGTTTCTAGCAAAATGTCTTCAGTTTGAACACTGAGATTGACATGGGATTTGTTACAACCCGCCCCTTTCAATTAAATTTCAAATTAGCTGAGCAAATAATTTACTGGCTTCTGATTTCAAAATTAGCAATCCATCCATTTGTTGTGTATATGTGACACCACAAGGCGCTCATACATTTAGATGGGTTCACAGGCATAACAGCCCTCCAATGGCAACCATAACTACGATGTGCCACGTGACAAAAATGAGTTTGACACCCCTATGCTAGTGCATTTGTCAAGTGCAAATGGCTGACGCTATCTGACATACCGCCTGAATCGTCACATAAGCTGTCAGTGAATTCACCAAAGGGCTTCCTGTAACAGTAAGGAGACAGACAAGATGCTCAGTGGTTCTCAAATGAGCACCGGAGGTTGTTGTTTGGTGCTCATTTTTTTCCTCCAACCAACCTATCGACCTTCTGTGTGTGTGTGTGTGTGTGTGTGTGTGTGTGTGTGTGTGTGTGTGTGTGTGTGTGTGTGTGTGTGTGTGTGTGTGTGTGTGTGCGCGCGTGCGTGCACACGGTCACAAAAAAAAAGACCATTCTTAGTTCATTGACACATTCATAGACACCTCCCTAACTGCTTCATGTTGTAGGTGTCTATGGATAGTCCAAAGATATATTTGAATAGTTCATGTCTATGAATTGTCTCATTTATTTTTGGCACTATCTTGGAAACAGGTAAATTGTCGCGCCGACTTCAGTGAGAAAGGGGCAACTGAGAATCTGACCCACTTTTGGGTTACGGTCCAGTCTTTTCGGAAGTGCTGCCGGAACAGTTTTGCTCAAACCATGCACTTTGTCAAATGATCTTTTGTGATGTTGTGGTCGGTTTTAATCCATAAATAACATTGATGTTTTTTGAACCACAGGTTTACAATGAGCAGATCAGGGATTTGCTGGCTAATGCAGGTCCTCTTGCAGTAAGAGAGGACTGTGATAAAGGAGTTGTGGTTCAGGGCCTGACACTGCACCAGGTTAGTCGGCACATTGTTTGGTGAACAATGTCTCAGCATTCTGTCGAATGGTGCAATTTGAAGCTATATGGGAAAAAAAATACTAATTTATACCTAGAAACTGGAAATACACATGTAGTTTGTGTATATAGTCCTGGGCATACTTCATGAATGATGTCTTCTTTGCATAGCCAAAATCTGCCGAGAACATTCTCCAGGCTTTGGATTCTGGTAATCGAAACAGGACGCAACATCCGACTGATATGAATGCCACTTCTTCCAGGTCCCATGCCGTGTTCCAGGTATTTAAATTGCCCAAAATGGTCGATTTTACAATGAAATATTATCTAAAGGTTTAAAAGTCACGTTCAGAATAATCATATGCTACTTCATTATAAGTGTCACAAATAAACTTCACATAATGATAACCTTATAAAGACTGTTACTTTTTTCCAGATATATTTGCGACAGCAGGACAAGGCTGCTAGCCTAAATCCCAATGTGTGCGTGGCCAAAATGAGCCTAATAGACCTGGCAGGCTCAGAAAGAGCCAGTGCTACCAATGCCAAAGGGCAACGCTTCCGTGAAGGTGCTAACATCAACCGCTCACTCCTCGCCCTGGGAAATGTTATAAATGCTCTCGCCAATCCCAAGGTGAGTTGTTGTCTAATTTGTACAATTTGTTGCCAATTTGAGTCAACAAGAAATCGTGTGTCATATTTCATACATCAAGCCAATTAATGTAACCCCCCCCCCCCACACACACACACACATTAAAACTACAGTAAAATTCACTTTCTCACCTCTTCCGTGATGAACAGGGTCGGATCTAAGGCGTTGTGACAAAAGCTGCCGCTACTTCGTGTTGCCAATATAGCTCATTTGTAGCTATTTATTTAGCAACTTTGGTTGTTGAATTTTGCTCTTGGTGGGTAGGTACTCGAGAGTTCCAACTACGGTTTGTGTACAAACAAAATTTCAAATTTCCCACATACCTCCTTTTTTATAGCTGAGTTTTTCAAAGTCACCTGCTGTTGCTGTTACAATATGAGACTTCAGCCATGCAGAAAAAGTCCAATAAAATCTTATGGTTAGTACTCTCTATTTACTGCCAAGTGAGTGGGTATCGAGCATGTTGCTTATAATTGTATTGATCTCTGTTGTCAAGTGGTTTATTTGTCAACGGCCAAAATAATTGTATGAGGTCTTTTGGAGTAGATAGTTTCTGTAAGCATCCTTTCCTTACATTCTATTTATGGAAGCAATGAAGGGACTGGGTTAAGTCCACATTCTCATCCTTTTTCATTTTCATCATGTTTTCGCCCACCCATGTTGCTTTGTTGTCTGTCTGTCTGCCTGTCAGAAGGATTATACAAAAAGTACTTGACCCTGAAAAAATTGAATTTTGTGGAAAGCTGCTTTGACCCACGTATGAACCCATTACATGTCGGTGTTCATATGGAGCAAAGGGCAGATCACAGCTTTTTAGCAAGGCAAAGTGTTCTTCTCATGTGCAGTGGGCATTTACTATTCGCGGCCAATGAGAACTGAACCAGCTCGATATAGCGAAAATCTGCATATCATTGAAACCCACGTTACGAATTGAGAGAGTTGGAGGGGGTTTCTGAGGTGTGACCCAAAAAATAATAATAATAATAATGTTTTTTCCAAAAGAAGCGGGGGTTGCCCCCCTTAAAAAAATTTACAAAAATAATCGACTTTGTGAATCTTTTTAGCAAGAAAGGGTCTTGTTCAATGTTATCAGTTTAAAGATCTCTTGTGAAGCTTTCGAGATGCCTGTTATTTTTAACGTGTTTCTCGTTTAGTGTCTTTCCTTTACGACTGCCTGTCCTCCATTCAAATACAGTACTGTATATCAAATGCCAACCTGAGAGTGGAACGATTATTATCTTATTTTCACTTGACATATTAATCCAAACATCCTTGATCATAGCAACGTTTGGACTCATGCCAATTATTTCCATTTGCTTTAGAGCAAGAAGGCTCATATACCATACAGGGACAGCAAACTTACCCGGATACTCAAGGACTCTTTGGGAGGCAACTGCAGGACTGTCATGATAGCCAACATCAGCCCCTCATCCAAGTCGTATGACGACACACAAAACACTTTGAAATATGCCAACAGGGCCAAGGAAATCAAATCTTCGGTATGTATTCAACTATTATGTCATAAGATGGCATATACTGTACACTCTGTTTTGGGATACACATATTGCCATTTTTATCCTGTAAATCATTTTATTGTTTGTTTTATTTTCGTATTTGCCCAATCAGCTAAAAAGTAATGTTATCAGCCTGGACAGTCACATTGGCCAGTATGCAGTCATTTGTGAGAGGCAACGGCAACAGGTAAATAAATTCCCGGGCCTTGCTTTTTTTTTTTTTTTCTCCATTCAACAATATTATCATTTCTCATGACTGTAAATCAATGTTCTGTCTCATTCAAGATTGAGCAGCTGAAGCAAAAATTGAAAGAGTATGAGGACAAAAATTTGGTGCACACAATCTCACCCCAGAAACAAGCAGACATCAACAGGTCAGCACTATTTTAACAGTTTTGCATTGTTTTTGTTGTCAAAGTGATGGGCTATATACAATATATTGTTCGGATTTGGTGTCAAGAATTGGAGAGTTTTAGACTGGCCAACTGTAAAGTTTGCTGCCATTCGGTCAGAGGCTTGTTGGCTGTTTTGGAACCATCGGATTTGCAATTAAAATATGACATATTTATGAATTTTAATCTATTTTAAGTGTGTGTTCCAATACGATTGCTACCCTAAAATGTGTTTTTCATCACAATGAATGAATGTCTTATCGTGTTAGTTGTGTGAGCAGGATGTAAATATCTGGAAATCCCATCTTCATCTTATTTTACTGTTCCAATAATTTTGGAGGGGGTTGTGTATTTCTTATCGTATTCACACGTGGGGCTAATTTATCGGCTTTGAAACTACTGATTGTGGAGTGTTTCTTTGTCCTCCATGTGTTGCATCCATTAGAGGATCTGCTGTTGTATTTGCTCGAGATGTTATCTTTAAGGGCTACAGTGGCATCTGTCAGGGTATTTGGGCTGGGGGGGCGGAGTACACACAAAAGCTGAATGACTCTCACTCCCACACATTTCATTCACTGGCATCAGAATTCACAACTCGCACAGTGAGAGGCTCTGAATAGAGCATGCACGCTTCTCGCACCATTAAAAATTCAGCAGTCTAGCAAGGCCACGTCTCCTACGTCACTAGAGTTTCATTGAAGAGTGCAGTCACATTTCAGCGACCGCTCTCCAGTTTTATTTACCGGTACTTGCGTATATCTCACTCCCTTCCGACAAATAGATTTTTAAAACCGTATAGATTTACGATCACTGTCACTGTGTAAGATCACTTTAAGCTTTCCATTACATATGATCATGATTCCGATTCAAATGTTTAAGACTTTGTCTTCCTTTTTGCCCGTAAAATTTGCAAAGGCGGCTCTTTGAAGGTTGAAGTCAGTCATCACTCTTCGCTCTCTTTAGGGTGTCTAAATCTCTGCAGCAAGTCTTCTCCAACCGTGCCCAAATCAGGAGAGAGCAGCTGGATCTGGAGAGACAACTGAAGGAGAATGAGCTGCGCCAGCACTACAGTGAGCAGGACAACCTGCAGGTCCAATGCATCTTTGCCAAAGAAAAGACTGACAAGGTAGCGGATGCTTACACTGCTTTCCAGATTCCATCATCCCTGCAGGAAAGCAATTGCTGAATCATCATTTTACTTTGCTGCCTTCCATAGTAGTCTGGGCCTGTAATTTACACCACAGCAGGACTGAGTGAGTCCTGATCCAGAGTTGCTTGCTTTCCTCACAAATTGAGTCTTAATCTTAGTCCCACCTCGACATGCTGTGTTGCAGAATGCAGCTAATTCTGCAAAGTTAAATTTGATTTTGATTTGATTTGACTTTGTATTTGGTCTCCCATAGGAGAAACCTGTCTTGGAGGACAGCCCCCCCCCCCCCCATGCCGCTACATACATTGAACAATACATACAGTATACAATACACAACAGACATTGGACAATAATACAATACAGGACAATATATACTCTACATACATTGGACAATACGTTATTCAATTCAAATACAATTCAATCTGTAGTTCATCTTTTTCATTCTAAAAATGTCTCTAAAATTACAGGAATTGATGTTGCTATCTTATACCATCACTAGCAATCGGTGTGCCACATGCACTAATGCTATTTTTTTTTTTTTTAAAGAACAACAAAAAACGATTGGATGAAAGCTAGATGTTATGATCTTCTGTTGTTCTTATTCCTCTCTCTGACATTGTTCTTTTCCAACAGGCTACTTGTAAACATGAGCGGAGGATTGCGATGCTAAGCTCCGAGCACGAGCGCATTCGTAAACGGATGAAAGAAGCGGAAATGCACTTTCAGGAAAATAATGGCTGGCTTCACCGTGTCGAGAACGAGGTGAAATTGTTGAAGTCGAATAGTCAGGCATTTGAGGTTAGTATCACCTTCGTCATCAGGGTAACCCTGGTTATCTTCTTTGTCGTTTCATTATGTTCATAATAATATAATTTGACAGGTTTTCGTGCAAATTCAAGTGATCGATTTTGCCAGGCTTATCAAAGGAGGAATGATGCCCTAATGCCACATTACTAAGTCTGTAATGCAATAAGGTGCAATGGATTTTTTTATTTTTTTAACCGGAGCAGACAAATGAGCATGATATAAAAAGGGAAACTAATCAATATAGGATGCATCCTTAAAACTCAATGCTTGGTGTTTTTTGTTTGTTTACTTTAGAACAGCGGTCCCCAAACTTTTTCCTGTGAGGGCCGCATAAGCTTTCGCTTCTGTGATGGGGGGGCCGGGGTCAGTCTAGAACAGAAAAAGGGTGACCGCAAGAGTACGGAAATGTAAAAATGGATTGTTTTCCAGAAACCCACACAAAATGAAGCCGCCTCTTGACAGATGAGACTGACAGACGTTTCTTTGCGCTGAAAGAAACAAAAACAAAAACATCGTTTGTCCACTTTGGGTTAAATACCCTGCATTCTATTTTTCTCTTACTGAACCTTTTCGCCATGATCCCGTTCTCTGAGAGAGGGGCCGGTTTCGGATTTTTTTTTTCTGGCGTTGCAAGATAACGGCACAGAAAGATGCACCAAATGTCACCTTATTGTATCTGTGTTTATGAAATAGTTACTAATTAATAGTTAATAATGAAAACGGTTCAGAACTAAGGAACATTTTATTGCAAAAGCCCAACTTTATGATCAAAGACAAATCCACATCGATGAAAAATAAATCAAAATACTCTGTGGTATTTTCAGGGGGCCGGACCAAATGCGGAGGCGGGCCGGATCCGGCCCGCGGGCCGTAGTTTGGGGACCACTGCTTTAGAAGCTAGGCCGTGTCTCTACTAGTGTCGTGACTGTCTTTGTTTTCTTCCCATCTGTTCTCCCAGTAATTAGAACCGTGCTCATTTTATTTCTCCAGCTCACTCGTGGACCACTGAAGAGAATAAATCAATACACTTTACTCGGCCCTCACACAGCAGCCAGTTACCTAAAACCATGTTCATGTTTTTTTTTCTTCATTATCCTTTCTTCCAAGAACTGACCCAGAACTATGACGCGCTCAGCAGTCAAATGTTCTCGCTGATGTTGTTTCGTAGTTTTCTTGCGTCAGAGTCCCCAAACCCCCCACTGCCTCCTATCCACTGCTTCCAGACTTTCAAATAAAACACGGAGAAAAGCATTGACAAGAGCATCTCAGACCAGCTTTGGACAATTTAACATGTCTTGAGTTTGAGTTGAGTTGTTATATTTTCTGTAGTTAATTTATATTAACCTGGTCTCACTCTCTTCTTAAGGTATTAGACAAGGACTTGCATTGTCACAGACTGGAGCTCAAGGTGAATGATCTGGAACAACACATCAAGCAGATGGTCAAAATCACTGCACTTCAGGATCAAGAGAATAAACGCATGCAAAAGTATGTCGGTTCTACTTGGAAGTACTACACGGCTGTGCATTTGCTTTGTAATGCAAATCTAATTGCAACATTCTGTATTGAATTCTAGAATGGTGAATGTGTTGTTGTCATCTTATGGTCGATACCACACTGCCATGTGTGACACTGAGCTTGTTGGAGCCCAAGATGAGTTGAAAAACCATGAGCTGAAGCAACTTGTGCTAAGAGAGAGAAGTGTGGCTTGGGCAGACCAGGTAGAAGTCAAACAAGACGTCCAAGGTTCATCTACTGGAACGACAAAACGAGAAACCAAGGATTTCAGTGGCGAATTGGCAACCGTCCTGTCTTTCTCAAGACTGCTTTACTTCCAGAGTAGCCCTTGCAGTAAGTCTTCATGCTCTTTATTTTATTTCATTTTTGTCATCGCTCATGTTTTTACTTCTGTACAAAGTCCACATCCCGAGTGTCTACTATGGGTAATTCGCCAACACGCGATTTAAATGTGAGAGGTTAAGTGTGGCTTATATTCAAAGGGCTTAAAAGTTGACATTCTGCATTGCTAAAGTCATGCTATGCCCCCATGTAGATAATTACGCCACAGTCAGACATGAAGCTATGAATGAAGCAACCTAGAAATGCATTTCGAAGGCCACCAACGATGATGGAATGGCTTTCCCCTGCCGTTATTGGAATGCTTTGCAAAAAGATGGTTCAAATTCATGAGAGTAGTGTAGTGGATGTCGTCCTTGCTTCCGATTTGAAAGATTTATTTATATGTGAGATGAAAGCGTAAGGTGTTGGCTCGAAAAAAAAACAAAAGGCTAGACCGTGTTGGTGCAACCACCCATCTGTGTTTGGCAATCCTCTCAAGAGATCAAAAGCATCAGTCTTTCGGACTCTTTAATTGAACAAAAAAAAAAACGCATTTTGAAATGTGGTGGGAAGCGAGAATGACTATTAGTATTTCTTTTTAAACACAGGTGCAGATGGGCGGGCAAAATCGTCAATCAAAAATGCACCATTTTCAAAAGGTAAGTTTTCTTGCTTTTTATATCTAATTTGGGCTCTGTCGTCCCATATTCCTCTATTGATCAAAAATGACTTTTTTACCTTCAACTGGGGAATACACAGGTGTTTGTCAAGTGGTCTGGGATGGCATTATTTAGTTTATGGTAGTTCCTATCTGTTCCGCAGAGGTTGGAAATGTTTCAGAATTGACGAGATGACACGTGCGGTAGATTGCAAGTGAGTCTCGAAGTTTGTAATTGGCTTGCATAAGATTTCGCCTCCACCAACCAATCGAGGTAACATGTACAAAACTAGCTACAAAATTAGCTTTGGCTAACTATAGCCGTTCCTCTGAGTTTCTAATCAGAACAATACTTCTGACTAGTGTTGTTAACAGAGGCTTTACATTTTTAAAAGGACTTATTTAAACCTAAGCCATGCTAAACCATCTCTAAGCTTTCGTTCAATGTATTCACGAAACACCGGAATAAGGTCTGAGGTAGTAAAAATGACTTGATATCATCGTGGTCTCGTCTCTGTACCAAATTAGCCATTATGCTGAACATTTGGGTTTTTTTTTTGGGGTACTTTGCTTAGCATAGTGCTTGCGCCACTTACTTGTTGCAGTTATACACACACTGTATTGGCTGCATAACTCGTGTGACCACATCACAAGAAATACACTGATTATTAGCCGTCTGGCCCACGTTACTGCATTTGAATGCAGACATAATGTGGACAAAATGCCTGGTTTGCCAGCTGTCACTGGGTTACATAAAATAAATAAATAGTAAAGTTACATAATAAAAACTAAATAAAGAAAAACATTTAAAAATAAAACTAATTTGAATTGGAGGGCACATTGAACACTTGGAATGCACCTCGTACCTCCCTCCTGTGGCTATGCCTGTCTTGCGTCACCTCACAATCGATAAGGCGAGAGTCACCCCGCCCCCTTTCGCCGCTCCCACCAGATCAGATGCCATGACTGGGCAAATTGAATTAGTTTATTTATTCTTACTCTGCTGTTTTCATACCTATGTTTACTCAAAGACTGTTCCTGTGTTTCTGACTTGACTTAAAATTTTGGACTACAACAAAGGAATCACTGTTGGTAGGCCGTATCGCACTTTTCATGTTAAACATTTATAAATATGACATACAGTGGTGCCTCGCTATTTCGCGGTTCGTTTATCGCGGCTTCAGTGCATCGCGGATTCTTTCAAACATAAAAAAACTTTTTTTTTTTTTTTAAATTTTGTTTTGTTTTTGTTTTTTTTATGGAGTACAGTATTGTATATGTTGCTCTATGTGACTCGCTGTTGTTTTGCAGCTTCTCGCGGACCGTTTATGGACTTTTTGCGGACTTGAATTTTTTTTTTTTTACCTGTATATGTTAATTGGTCGCTACTTCGCGGATTTTCGTTTATCGCGGGTAGTTTTGGTACCCATTAACCGCGATAAATGAGGGATTACTGTACTATCAAATTAGCGAACAGGCTATTTCTCAGTGAGCAGTTTTGTTATTGTGTCCATTGCATGCCTAGCGCTGCAGCCGTTTTGGAGGTATACAAACGTAAACATTGGATTGACAGGGACAGAAGCGCATTGGGTCCGTATATGATTTGAGGATGTCTTTTGCACAAAAACCTGTCGGAAAAACTCACAGAAACAAGTAAAAGCCTCTCAAGAAGGACTCGACCAGCAAGAACAACGGGTCTAATTCTCCCGCGTGCGCGTATCCACTCCATCAATACTGTGAGGCTTTCTGGAATACCGTGCGCTTCCCACGATATCGCAATCATATCACCATGAGATTAATACCTTGATGAAACTGAATCAGGAGATGTAGATCATCGTTCCATCCCACCTGCGTTTTTACTTTAATCTGATAAAATATCTAATTTGAAAAGGTTACAGTTAAAACTTGGACAGCCTTTTCCATTGTAGTTCATCAGGCTGCAAACTATTAATTTTAGCGTCTATACTCCCTATTAGTATATTTGCAGACAATCTCATCTTTATACATTAGGTTTTTCCAAATCGATAAAACAAGTTCTTTGACACCACACATTTAAGACGTCCATGATATATTCATGGAATTCATTTCTTTTTTTTCACGTCCTTGTGTTCAAAGCAGCATTACTTTTCGGAGCATGAATGTACAGTAAGCATGCATGTACTTTTGAAAGGACATCAAAAAAGCATACCAGTACATTTCCATGTAATATATACAGTCTTTATATAACTGTTAATCACTGCAGTTTCCATTATTGGGAACACACAGCCATTTTTTCATTGCACTAATGAAATCCTAACTCTTTGCATCCCTCTCAATTATTCATTCACTGACTCAGTCTTGAATCTCTCCAACCTGTCCTGTAAATCCTAATTCCACTGTCACAGTCTTCTAGTTTTCACATTATAGGTAGAAGAATGCAAGTAATTCACAGTGTCATCAGCTACACTAAACATCCCTTCTTAAGTGGTGGCTTCAGTCTACTGAAGACTATTCGACATTCGACAAACTGCTCTGATGTCACCCCGATGCTGCTTTGTCAGTGTCCGACTCTTTCAGTCCTTATGATAGGCACTGCAGCGTAATGTGTGCAAGAGCTCCTCCCTGCAATTTGCTAAACCAATCAAATGTGGTTAGATATAGAGAGGGAAGGATGGATGGATGGGTTTCAAGGGGGAATTGACGCTTTGCCTGGCTGGCTATTAATAGACTTTGACGGTGCTTCACAGAGGATTAAAAACGTGTCTCCATTTGATGTCCTTCTCGGGTTATGTGCAGATTCTCTGCGGTCTTTATTTGTCCCCTCATTTGTGTCTGGAAGGTTTCCTTTTGTTTTCCTGTTATGTTTTTCCACCGTCCCTCCATGTTTACTTTGCTTCACGTCCCATTCTCTGATTCTGCCTTTCTCTTCCACCTGCAAATGTTTTTTTTGCCCCCCCCCCACACACACACACACACACACTCTGTGTCTTGCATTGAACACTCCCAATCCCTCTTGAGCTTCATTCATGAAAATGCAGATCCACAGCAGGGCAGGAAAAAACGTCAGCAGACGTAAATTCCCCAGCTCCACCAACCAGAAAAGGCGCACTATAAAAAACATGCAGCGGCAACCAGGCGCCCCTAATGCGGTGCTGCCTCCACCAGAAATAGCAACTCATGCATGTATTAATCCCCTCCAAGCCAAAAATATGTGATTGAAGGAATTCTGCTGCCTTTTATCGGAAGGAATCATTTCACTGTCACACAAATGTGCTATTTATTGCTTATGTCCTCACCTCACTCAGAAAACTTTCTGACGCTCACATTTGATTACTATAACATTAGAAAAGAGAAAGTGACATTTAGCCCATATGTATTTTGCTTTTTCACTGCCTCTTTCGTGTCCAGCCTCAACATACCTCCGCAGGAAAATGAGTGTATTGGTCTTCATTGTATGAGGCAGACGCACTGTGCTTTGACCCCCTTTTCATTTGCAATTCGACAAAAATGATACCGTCTTGATTTTATAGAGGTGCTGCTAAGTGGACAGTATCATTAATTGAGTGAGTGTATATTTTGCAGTAAATAATGAAAACAAAACAATTAATTCCAAAACTTTTTTCAAAACCTACTCGGAACAATGCAACACGGCAACAAGTCAACATTTTTAAATAAACGTCTTTGCAGTTTAAGAATGTGAACTAATTCTGATGAGGAAAACGGTAGTATTAGTAGCTTGGATTAATATCATGCCTTCTAAGGGAAGGATGCTTAACAATAATTTATGGGGTAATTCAAATGTTGTCTCTGATTCTCCCTTTCTCTTCCCCCTGCAAATGTTTTTTTTGCCCCCCCCCCCACACACACACACACACACACTCTGTGTCTTGCATTGAACACTCCCAATCCCTCTTGAGCTTCATTCATGAAAATGCAGATCCACAGCAGGGCAGGAAAAAACGTCAGCAGACGTAAATTCCCCAGCTCCACCAACCAGAAAAGGCGCACTATAAAAAACATGCAGCGGCAACCAGGCGACCCTAATTCAGTGCTGCCTCCACCAGAAATAGCAACTCATGCATGTATTAATCCCCTCCAAGCCAAAAATATGTGATTGAAGGAATTCTGCTGCCTTTTATCGGAAGGAATCATTTCACTGTCACACAAATGTGCTATTTATTGCTTATGTCCTCACCTCACTCAGAAAACTTTCTGACGCTCACATTTGATTACTATAACATTAGAAAAGAGAAAGTGACATTTAGCCCATATGTATTTTGCTTTTTCACTGCCTCTTTCGTGTCCAGCCTCAACATACCTCCGCAGGAAAATGAGTGTATTGGTCTTCATTGTATGAGGCAGACGCACTGTGCTTTGACCCCCTTTTCATTTGCAATTCGACAAAAATGATACCGTCTTGATTTTATAGAGGTGCTGCTAAGTGGACAGTATCATTAATTGAGTGAGTGTATATTTTGCAGTAAATAATGAAAACAAAACAATTAATTCCAAAACTTTTTTCAAAACCTACTCGGAACAATGCAACACGGCAACAAGTCAACATTTTTAAATAAACGTCTTTGCAGTTTAAGAATGTGAACTAATTCTGATGAGGAAAACGGTAGTATTAGTAGCTTGGATTAATATCATGCCTTCTAAGGGAAGGATGCTTAACAATAATTTATGGGGTAATTCAAATGTTGAGCATGTTTGGCATGCCCTGTTAGCGGAAGAGTAGCTCGTGTTGGCGGCCAAGTGATAGCCGCCCGGGTTGACAGCAAACAGTAGCATGAAACATTCCAGTGGAGGTCCCGACAGACACAATCTGTTCTGGGACTTCTCATTGAGTACTTTCTTCCCCTGTGAAACTGCAATAATCGAGCTCTGATCAACTTCATAGTAAGCTAACCTCTAATAGATAAAAAGTTAAACTACGCACCAGGCTTATCAATTCTTCAATGGAAATCATGGATCGTAACCACGCCGTAAAATCAAGGACACCCCCCCCCTGCCCCCCCGACCTCCTCCACACACACACTTACGCTCTCTCTCGTTCTCACTCGATAGCAAGTGTTTTTGTTACAATACTTTTATTTTTTCTTTTCTGAGCGGTGTCATAGACGTTAGCCATGGCTGCTTTGACCATAGCATGACTTTTCTGCAATGGAGTGGTACTGTTGTTATCAGCTTGAAGTTTTATTTTTTCCAGAATGTACAATCGATTAGAACACAGGTGTCAAAGTCAAGGCCCGGGGGCCAGAATGGCCCGCCACACCCTTTTATGTGGCCCGCGAAAGCAAATGAAGCATGTCAAGTTCCATGATGCTTGCTAAAAGTCTGAACCAAAATTTCAAATTGTCATATGTAATCCGCAATAATAGTCATTATTCTTGACTTCTGGTTGTAAAAATAGTTATTGATCAATTTGTTGTGTGCTGTGTATGTAAAATGTGGAGGGGATTAAACATTTATATGGTTTCCCAAAATTCATAACGGCCCTCCAAGGGAAACCGTAACTACAATGTGGCCCGCGACAAAAACGAGTTTGACACCGCTGGATTAGAAGAATAAATCATGTGATAAGCTCACCTGCTGTGCAGAAACACACACACTGTCTGCCCAGTTTTTGGCAAAGGAGCGATGCAAAAAAAATGTTTGCATATTTAACAAAAATTGATATTCCGCCATATATTCAGCAGAGTTCCTGAAGTCCAGGCTAACAGGTCAGCGTGAAGCTGCGGCGTTGTGCCTGCTAGGAGTTTGCAAATGATTGACTTCTCCTTAGTCACGGCTTCTCTCTCTGATACGTTGCATATCTTTGGACATTACGGTTTCTTTAAACTCTAACAAAATGGGGCCAGAGACGGCTCGTTATTTTTATTTTTAATTTTTTTTTTCACAGATCATATTTACACATTAGGCCTGAAAAATGTCACCTTCATTTTCACACACGATTGTAAGCTGTCGTTATTGAGGCGTGAGGGATGTCAATTTTTTTAACCCTCATCTAACCAGAAGCATTAAAAACTGTTCCTGGGTTTTTCCGTGGTTTGCCTATCAGGGTGTCAAAAGCTCAATGAATCTTGACGGCAGGCACATCCGCACATATTTTGAGCCACCAACCAAAAAGAAATTAACAGTGAGAAAAACGTATTATTACACAAGCACTTCAACCTTTAAATTTAGAATTACATTTGAAAAACAAAATTAAAGTGAAGTACTTATTTATTTTCCAAAGTTTCCAAAGGGAAAAAAAAAACAGTCAAATTATTTTGTTGAGTTTGCTTAAGCCTTTTATTGCTACCAAACTATACTACTGGATGCAAAATGTTTAATCTTCAATATAAGGCCATTCTAAAACAAGTATGGCTGGAATTAAACAAAGGAGTTAAATAAATGCTGCTGTCTTTTGGATACTTCTGTGTTCTTTTTGTAGAACGTGAAAATTTCCATCTGCAGTTCGTACAAACCCAATTCCAATGAAGTTGGGACGTTGTGTTATAAATAAAGACAATTCAATGATTTGCGTTCATTCCTTCCTTCTCAATGTTTTGGTTTGCTTGGGGTTTTAGGTAGCAGAAGTCCTCCAAACCTGCAGCAAGACGTACTTCCCCGAAGGCCCGTTCGAAGAAATCTCTCGGTGTTGCTGCCACAACAAAGCCCCAAGACTTTTTCCCACGACTTTGAGGAGGGCACCTTTCCTCTCCAGTGCACACCGGAGCCTGCTCCAAAAGGTGTTCAGTTTAGTTTGTCCACCGGCATGGATCCCAATATAACCTTTGAAGTTGAACACGAAGATGCAACGATCATAAGCAATGGCGGCCCCTCTCAGGCAATGAAGTCAGGGGGTTGTTCAGGTCAAACCCAACTCATCAATCCTGTCAATGAAACCAAGCAGATTCCTACCCAACGGTGAGAAAGTTTCATTCTTTTCCTCAATCATTTCTACTTAAATGCGGTAAATGGCATACCAACTGAAAATGAATGCAGCCGTTCAGAACAGAGAGAATGACCACGTTCAAATCCAAAATGGAGCACTTCCTCAAAATGCACACACAATGGAAAAGTTAGTTGAACAAAATGAGTTAATGTTGCATTTACCTAACAATACAATTAGAGGGTACGAGTTGACAAGAACATATGAGTAATATCTTCGTGTACAGACAGCCCATTTCTAGATTGGCACTGGGTTAGGCAAACTAAAAAAAGATGCATAGATGGAAAAGTAAGACACACCTTCATAATTCACTAATATTTAACAAATCAATATTTCTGATGACGAAATTAACTGCTCAGTAAGCATATTTGGTTGCCGCCCAAGACTGCTCATATTTTTCATCAGTCTGTACTGGGGATTTTTCTTGCAAGGGAGCAGTTTTTTTGTGGAAAGGTTTGGTGTGATGATTAAAAAAAAAGAAATATTTGGGGCGGATCTATTTTTAACTTGGCCCTGCAATAACAAGTGTTTTGTAACACTGGTAGAGATTACGAGTTACTCTGTAGGATTATGCATGGAATGTTTTATCCCAAGTGGCACTTCCTGCAGAGGCTACAAAAAGGATGTCTTGGAACTGTCTAAATGACTCTCTTGACTGCTCTTGAATCGTGCGGCACACCTCGCTGTGTTAAGGGAGGGGGTGCAAAATATTTAACCCCACCCCCACGCCAGGGTGGGCTATGATGATCTCCTGCTTAAATGATGAATGCATTGAGTTTGATGAGAAAGGTAATGTAACGCTAATGGAAGCTAACTGTGCGCAGACATCAGATCTCCTCCTTACAAGAAGTGAGACAAGCCAATCCAACGTACATGGGTATGACGTCTGCTGCGCGAGGAAAGCGTAAGATCAACAGGTAATTGTTGTTTAGTTGCTTTCGCAGCCAGCTTGGAAACAACCCAAGACGAACAAACTGAGGGGAAAAGATGAATTCATGAATGCATCAATAAAGTGCAGTCCTTGAATTGTTTTTACCCCACATTCAATTCTCTTTCAAACTGATACGTTTTAAAACATAAAAATTCTGACATTTTGTGTTCTTGGATCAAATGAATGTCACCTGCACTATCATGCAGTGTAAAGCTGTCAAGTTCCATCAAATAAGAGTTGGTTAGTTAATTATGTCATACGTGTAGGTGTTAGTAATGAAGCATCAACTGGGAAAAGCAGCACCGCGCTCAGGATCAGAATATTAGCAAATAACACATTGCAGAATAAATGTCACTGTTTATACCTTCTACTAGAGTCATTAGTTTGTCTTTATGAATTGTCCTAATCAGGTTCCTTTTGGAGCTTTATGGTAAACTGCTGTCTGTTTGTTACACGATTCCCCCCCCTTTCATTCTCTTAGGGAGAAAGATGAAAACTTGTCCGCACCAAAGCGTACTAAGAAAGCCCTCTGCGTTCCCACCAGACCACTGAGGGTACCGACATTTTCCAGTAAGTATCCATTTAGAATGGCGCACATGCAATTCACTGTTTGTTGATTGTTTTGGTCCACATTGAGTGACCAAAGTGCAGCCACAGTGACGACTTATTCTGAAATACTATGTTATGCGTCCTCTTCAGGTTCAGGAAAGGACAAACCTCAGAGAGTCGTTAGGAGCATTTCTGAAGGAAATCTGAACCTGCTTAAACCTTCCAAACCGAAGTCACAACTGTTCGATCGAGTGACTAAATGGATGTAAAAAACCCTTCAGTGTATGTCTTGATTTCCATGTTAAACATTTTAAGTAGTATTTTAGGCTCTGTGAGTCCTCTTTATTTTATTTTGTTTTATTTTTTACTTGAATTTAAATAAATGTTAAGCACACACACACACACACCCAGTCAAGATAATCTCATTGTTAATCCGTGTTTATTGCATGGGAGGTGAACAGTGGTACAAGGTAATCAATTTTCTCCTGACTTACATGGCACTGATAAAACCCAAATCTTCATCACAAGAGTTTTTACGTGTTGGGGTGAATTGCGTCGAAGTTAATTAATAAAGCCTTCACAGACTAACAACCTGCCAAACACTCCTGCTGTCCTCTTACGAAATGATATTGGGTTTCAAGCTTTTAAACCCACTTGAGATAACATCGTCAGAAGTCTTTTAGGGACCTTGATATTGTTCCTTCCGAAATGTTGATGACTAAATTGCTCCATTTCTGTCCAAACCTAATGCTTGCTCACCTATTTAATAAAGATGTCTTGAGAATGCACCAGAAAGTAATACAGTACATCTTTGACCCATTTTCATCATTTAAGTAACATGACACACAACATCATTCAAGGAATGTGACAGTGGATTCTTTAGGTTTCATTGTATCTGTAAATAGTTGTAGATATTCCTTTAACGCAATTGCCAGCACGAAACTGTGACTGTTAAAATTGCTTTATATTGTTTGCCAAATGACGGTAGTCTTATTCTTTAAAAAATGAATTGTCGCCACTTAAGTAAAGTGTGTGTGTGTGTGTGTGTGTGTGTGTGTGTGTGTGTGTGTGTGTGTGTGTGTGTGTGTGTGCGTGCCGAAATTCTCATTCTTTAGTCTTGATCAGAGTGTCTCTGGTCATTTTAACGCATATATGTTTGCGGTCAAGAGGAAAATGCACTGTGTCTGAGATATGTGAATATTGGTATCGGTTGTTTACCATTTCAGTAAAAATAGCGCATCAAGGTTGATTGCAATTTGTTGTCACCGGTTACTGTTTATTAATCATTATTGTTTAATAATTAATCAAATCCAAATAAGGAACATTTCAGTAAATGTTTGTAACTATATTGCAGGTTATCCATGCTACTGCTTCACCCCCCCCCCACCCCTTCCCATAAATTGATTATAATTCAGTTACTTATTTAGTCCGTAACATGTCAGAGAAACCTGTTGATCATTGATTTCCAATGTAAAAGCTGATGTTTGCAACTGGCCTGTTTGGATTCAACACAAAACATAAGCAGTCTGTTTTCATGACTGACGACAGAAATCAGAGAATATTTCCTGTACGGGGCAAAAATCTGAGGATTTGGACAATTTTAAGTTAATGGCTCGAAACAATTAATCAGTTATTAATCGGTGCAGGTGTTTGGACGGACTAATTCTGCGTCACTTGGTGAAGAGGATTATCTCCCACTTGTTCTCCAACCACATAGATGGTGTGTTCCCTGTAAAGTCTCACTTTGCCTGGTCCACCTCTTTCACAGAGTTTGCACACAACCATTGCTGTCAGTCTGCATCTTGATTGTAATCTTCATTTCCCTTTGAGCCACCCTCAGCAGGGTCCTCAAATGGCTACGGGAGTTTGCCCAACTGGTCTACATGTTTTGTGGACTTGGAGAAGGCGTGCGACCGTGTCCCTAGGGTAGATCTGTGGGCGGTGCTTTGGGAGTGCCCTCACCAGGCACTGGATGGGATTGTGCCCCAAGAGGAGGGGTTTAAGTATCTTGGAGTCTTGTCCACGAGTGAGGGTAGGATGGAGCGGGAAGTCCACAGTCGAATCGGTGCAGCATCTGCTTTGATGCGGACTCTATATCGGCCTGTCGTGGTGAAGAAGGAGCTGAGCCGAAATTTTCCATTTACCAGTCTATCTTCATTCCTGCTTTCACCTTTTGGTCACGAGCTGTGGGTTGCGACCAAAAGAACAGCATCCTGGTTCTCCCTTAGAGACAGGTCGAGAGGCTCGGTCATCCAGGAGAGACTCAGAGTCGAGCCGCTACTCCTCCACATTGAGAAGAGTTGGATGAGGTGGCTCGGGCATCTGATTAGGATGCCTTCTGGACGCCTCCCTGGTAAGGTGTTCCGAGCACATCCCAATGACAGGAGGAACCAGGACACATTGAAAAGTCTATATCTCCCGGCTGGCCTGGGAACGCCTTGGGATCCACCCAGAAGAGTTGTAAGATGTGGCTGGGGAGAAGGCGCTCTGGGCTTCCCTGCTAAAGCTCCTGCCACCATGACTCGACCCCAGATTAGTGGTAGATAATGAACGAACGGATGGAGCTTTTCAGTGCAGAAACAGCTTTACGCTCCACGTTTATGCTTGCTGCAAACAATAGATTGCAACAAGCATGTTCAGGTGCATCAGTCTCAAGGTTCTCGTCAATGTGCTGAATGGTGCCCACTCTTTGGCAGTATATGTTTTCGCATGATTAGTGATAAGTATCTAAACATAATGCGACCAGGTGTTCGGGGTTTTACAGTAAATGTTTTATGGGTTTTCAATGTCAGCACACTCTCCACATAGGCGGTTTTACAGGGTGGCAGCTGCCACCCTTACCAAATGCCTTCACCCCCAGTTGCCACCCCTGGCTTTTGGAAAAGAATCTATCAATACGAAATTCAAAATGTGATTTAAAATGTTCCTTATTTTGTCTCCAAAGTGTGTCTTAAAAGTGTTTTGAATTTACTCCCAGTCCGGTGCCCCCCCCCCTTCCTTTCGAGAAGAAATGGTTCTATCCTACCAGTGCCACCAATTAAGGAAAAAGTCAAGTGCGTTTTAACTTGACCATTCCTGGCCGACCAATACCTGAGAAGAATGAAATATGTTGACATATTTACTTTTCGTATTCATAGATAATGTAATAGAATTCATAGTGCAAGTGCGCATAGTGTGCAGTAGTTTTTGGTTCCATTTTAAAATGTGCAACAAGCTGCCAAGTTTAATCAAAATTGAATGTACAGTAATCCCTCGTTTATCGCGGGGATTACGTTCCAAAAAGAACCAGTGATAAGTGAAATCCACGAAGTAGTGAACTTTATTTTTTTACATTTATTATACAATACTTAACTACATATACAATTAAATCAAAGACCAAAACCTGTTTTCAGGCCCAATTATAAAAAAAAAAAAAACGTTTTCAACAAATAACTATCATAATTTTTGGAAATACTGTACTGTCGACACGCGGCGGCGCCGATGCGTTCTGATTTAAAGGGTTAAAAGCATTAAAAAACTGCACTAAAAAATCCGTGAAACAGCAAAGCCGCGGAAAATGAACCGCGTTAGAGCGAGGGATCACTGTACAGTCATCTTGATTGTCCATCCGTCCATCCATTATCGGATTATCTTATCCTCATCCTAATTGTCCTTATTATTCATTTGTATAACCCTTAAAGTGTTTTGACTGTAATATAATTATGGTTATGTTGGCGCAGCTGCGTGCTCCAATGATATGCTGCAATTTACATGATCCCATTAGTCGACTAATTGCAACTACTGTCGATAACTTAGTCGACTAGCAAAATAATCATTTGTGGCAGTCCTAGTTGAAAATTGTTACTGCATAGCCCACACTGACTGGATTAGTGCTCAATGTTAAGATGTTATTCATGTGACATGCATGAAATTTGCCACGGAACACAAAAATTCAAACTTGCATTACAGTGTGTGTGTGTGTGCGCGTGCGCATATATGTGTGTGTGTGTATATGCGTGGACGTGCATTTGTGTGAGTGTGGTGGGTAATAACCTTGTCCCTCCTAACTGAACCTCCTGCCAGCCTCTCACCACCCCATCCATGTAAAACTGCAGCGGCAGGTGCAAACCACCGCACAAAGCAACACCGAAATGAAGCATGGCCAAAAACAGAGAAGTAAACACTAACACATTTATTATTTATCTTTGGGCTTTGTATTACTGTTTACATTGGGTGCTTGTGCAGTTCATTGCCAAGAATTTTGCTTCACACTTTGTACTTTGTAGCACTTCATTTCTTGTTTGTATTGATACTTTACTACTTGTCTTCATATTTTTACTCCAACCATTTCTGCTCATTTGTTTTAAATGCATGATGTTCTTTTGCTATTCGTCAGTGTATTTTTTGAAAAATAAATGTTGAAAAAGATCATATTATTAAATAAGTTAACATGTATTACCATAGACCAGGGTTCGGCATCGCAAAATGTTGAAAGAGCCATATTGGACCAAAAAAAACAAAAAACAAACATGTCTGGAGCCGCAAAAAAATGAAGCCTTATACAAGCCTTACAATGAAGGCAACACATGCTGTATGTATCGATATTAGCTATATTAGCCTACTATGAAAATGACTACGTTGGCTACACATACACGAAAAGCCTTCATGATTAAATGGTTTTTCCCCTGCAGCGCATCCTGTAGAGCAGGGGTGCCCAACCTTTTCTGATGGAATATCTACTTTCAATCAACCAACCTCCCGCGATCTACCCGTTACCGCACACACGCATGCCACAATGAGCGACAGCCATAATGGCCACGAAGATAATCAAGTCATGGAACGCACTTTTGCAGCGTGATAACAGTCGTAGCTCACGTGTACCGTTTAAAAATGCTTCTCTCGGCCCTCCAGGTTCCCATTCTTTGCCTGTACCCTCAGTGAATTGTACATGAAATGCTGTTTTTTTTTTTTTTTTGTTTTTTCACGACAGCCACCTGCCTGGCATCCCAACCTGCTAATAGAAACGTGTGTCGCAGGCTATGACGCAAATCCTCGCTGACAAAAATGTTGAAATTTAATATTTATTCGACACATTTTTACAGCATTGGAAAACGTTAATGTTTGTGTCATGTTTGTCCTCTTGTAGAAACCATATTAAAGCTAAAAAATATATTTTTCCATTTTCAAACGTTTTTGAAAAAGCTCCAGGAAGCCACTAGGGCGGCGCCAAAGAGCCGCATGCGACTCTGGAGCCGCGGGTTGCCGACCCCCGCCAAAGACACACACAAAAGTATCGAAAATTGATACTGTTGAAACTGGTATTCCTTCCCAGGTATCGGAACCCAACCAGGAGAGCCCTGCGGCTTGGGCTTACTTTCTGGCCATGAGTTGGCCATCCCCCAATATTTAAGAACTGACCCGGTCATTCTATCGGTGGTTATCCAGCGCAATCAAAAGTTCAAACCACGTGGCCCATTTCTTCCACTACAAGCGTGGAGTTAGCCATCAAGGTGCACCTACATCCCGAAAAAAAAATACACCATCCCTGAATTGGTTGGTCTTTTGTGTATTTTGGGCTTGAGTGTCTGTGCACCTGCACATGGCACACGAAGTAAGGCAGTGGTAAACTCGGGTGGCTCTGCTGCACCACGGCAATCTGCCAGTGGCTAGTAGCCGGCACAACATGTGCACTGGGGTTGGGGATGTCCGACTCGCCACAGCCGCACCCTGCACGCAGCATGACAGGCAAGCCCACACTACTGAGACACTTCAGGGAAAGTTCACTGTTTATTAGGTACGCTAGCCAGCAAGCTCACTACACTGGCGTCGTTGCCATCCAAATAATTCACTCCCCCTCTCGGTGTTGTGTCGCTTGTGTGTCCACATAACTGAGGCACTTCAGGGAAATTTAACTGTTGTACAGACACCGCAGAAGTCGGAAGGTGGCTGTGAACTACAACAGGCTCATATTGACAGCTGTAGTTCTGTATTTGATTGACAGATGAAAAGTCTTGAGGGGGCGTGTTTTGACCGCATTCAGCAGACACGTCCACAGCGTCCCCCCCAAAAATGGAGGGTGGCCCTATTTTTTTTTGAATTTTCATTTTAAATCGTTAAAACTTGGTTGACACTTCTGTGCCGTGTGTCAAATTTACAATATTTTTGGGGGGGGGGGGGGGGGGGGGCACGGAGTCGTCATTTTACTGGGTCCTGAATGACAAGGATTGGCTTGGGATCATCATTGCCTGCAAGCACAACTCATCAATCATTATGATGTCCCAGCCGTTTACAACATGACCATCCAGCCTCCCCTCAACCAGGGAGAATTCTTAGCAGCTCTCCACCAATCTGATATTTGAGTAGGATTCTCGCACCCGGCCCCTGCAGGGGCTAGTCTGACTAATGCTACTGTACTTCTGTCTCTGAAAACAGTCCTTTCTTCACTCCCTCATCCGTTTACTGAAGTTGCTTCTCAAATCTTATCTTTGGTCTTCTACTTCACCCCATCTATTTTAAACTCGCCATGTTGAAAAAATAGATGCGGTCCTTTAGGGGAACCATATCCTCGACAGTTGACTGTGATACTATTTCGCGGCTGGTGGACTCGCTACTGTTTCGTGTACTGTCTTTCACCTCAGCTCTTGCAGGATAGTGCGCTGTGTGGTTGTTAGGAGTTTTGTTAAAGTTTGCGACAGTGTAGCTCTGCAACAGGGCTGTGGAAATGTGCAGAACCAAATTTCAGTTCCGCTTTCAGTTCCGGAAGCGATGTGGCCTTCCTCCGTTGGTATTTCTGTGGGTGCCGAGCCATGGGTTAAAAATTGCACTTGACTTTGTGACACTCATGAGATGAGCCCTATGAGACTTTCGAGGTGTCCCAAAGGTTTACTTGTTTGTCGTATCTAACGGGTACGTTTACGCGACCGTGTGTGTGCGTGTCATTTACAAGTTGCCTCTGGGAAAAGCGGTCTGGCGTGGGAGGGGGCTTGCACGCGAGTATCCACACCCTTGAAGGGAGCCTGAGTGCAAGAACACCTGAACCCTCTGTTCTTTCCTGTCCATGTTGATCACAATGAATATGAAAAACCGTCTTAACATATATTTACATGTGTTCTGAAAGTAAACACCTAGCACAACATCCGCTGACTTAAAAAAAAAAAAAAAATTTATTAAAAATCGTGATCCGATATTTTGAGGGCATCACTCACTCATTTGTTATACTCCAACATTTAAATGCTTGAAAACATGTCTGATCTGTGATGAGTGTGTGTGGCACCAGACTGCTCTGTGAACTTGTGTCACTTTCAATTCAGTCGTGCAACATTCAGCAGCAGCCAATTCAGTGTGATCTTTATTTTTAGCACAGTTGCTCAATGCATACAGTATGTCAGCAGTGTAGTGCGCAAGCGCCGACACTCATTCACAAGAACATCTCCATTGTGCGTGCGTGCGTGCGTGCGCACAGCGAAGCAGGTCTTGGCTAAAGTTTATTAACTTCCTCTTGGCCAATGAGGTGGCTTGTGCGTTTTTCCTGCTGACCAATGGAATAGATGGAGGGGTTGGAGGTGGGTGTTGCTTAGCAACTGCAGGTAGAATCTCAGATCATGTTGGACCCATTGTTTTATCTCGCTTCCCTGGGAGACATTACATGTTATGTCTTGTGATTAGTGGGGAGAAGGGGGGTGGGGTGGGACACATCTGTCAAATGCGTCACAAAGTTGTTCACTCTATTTTTGCGTGGTGAGACAAAAATCTGTGACTGTATGTTGAGCCCCCAGCCCAAATACGTTACTGCATATGTCTGTCTCCTCTCCCTAAACCAGTGCCTTCCTTACCAGTACATTCCTCTACACAAAGTTTCACCTAAGTATTGATTATAAAGAATACTTTACCCGCACATTAGTCACTGATTAAAATGCGATCTTTCATTGTGCTCCACTCTGTCATGTTAGCATAGTGTAGAACACAAACATGTGAAAAAAGCTTGCAAATATATTAAACCACTCAGGCAGTTACTCAACTTGAAGTCCTTGACCGCTTTATCCTCACGAGGGTGGCGTGTGTGTAAGAGCCTATCCCAGCTGACTTTGGGCAATAGGCAGGGTATACCCTGAATTGGTGGCCAGCCAATCACAAGACACACAGAGACGAACAACCATCCGCGTTCACACTCATACCTAGGGACAATTTAGAGTGATCCATTAACCTGCCATGCATGTTTTTTGGAATGTGGGCGGAAACCGGAGTACCCGGAGAAAACCCACGCAGGCAGGGGGAGAATATGCAAACTCTACACAGGAAGGCCGGAGCCGGAATCGAACCCTGGATCTCCGCACCACGAGGCCGGCGCGTTAACCAGTGGACCACCGGGCCGCCCTACCATAAATCAAATAATTTTAAATTCTCTGACATTATTCCTTTCGAATAATTTCAGATTTCATGAGCATATTGCTTCTTCATCCTTAAGTCAAACACTAAAATGCCTTTGCTCCTGCCCCATGATGCTGGATGCAAATTTTTCAAAGGGGGTTATGGAAATTCCTGGGATGTACACTGGATTTGGCATGTAAAGTAGGGCCATGCGGATTGTTGTTGACACCCAATCTGCCACTGTCCAGCCCGGCACACTCTGGAAAGTAAAGAAATCCAAAATAAAAACGTAAATGATCTATATGTCTCATTAAAGTGGAACTGGTCTGAAGGATACTTCAACTGACGTTCATACTCTAATATACTACCGGGATATTGAGGTAGGTGACATTACCTCATACTGTTTCTGAAATATATTTGGTAGTTTTTTTTTTAATGGGTTTTTCGTATCGATATTGAGATTTTTCATTTGTATGTGAGAGCTAATCATTTCCACATTTTTGTGAAGCGTAATGCATGGACAAGGTAACCGTAAATAACATCGGTATACAAGCAAATCTATATACATGTTTTTGTTTTGCTTTTCATAAATATACATTTACTGTGTCTAATGGTGCACATTTTGGTACTGGTCCAAATTCTGATTGTTTTGCTTGGGCTGGAGGTGAGACAACTTAATTAGCCCTTTTTAAAGTTCATCTACTGAACAAAATCCTGTGTTGAATTTACTCCATTTTATTTTGTCAGGTTGTTGCACAAAATGAAATAACCTGGACCCAGTTGCATTTTTGAAACCTTACTTTTCACTGTGCCTCTCATAAACGTATTTAATATCTTCAGACACATGACGAACACTGTGGCAGAGGGTACCATTTTGCTAGATGATTCTCTTCACATAAATCCCAAAGATAAACTCACCGCTACTTTGCGTGTATATTTCATTCTTGCCACATTAGCCATGTTGTACACAGAAACAATCATAAGTGGCAAAAATACTCAGACTCTGTACTTGAAGTGTACTTCTGGTGGCCCGTTTCCTTGTATTGGAGCAATTTTGTAAAGTTTGCTAAATATCTGTTGTTGTCGTTTTGGGGTTGAGTCGCGAAATTGACAAAATAATCCCCCATGGTAAATTTCAATGCATGGCGCCATGTTAGGAACGGAATGGATATGATATGTCATTGACTAGGCTGTCCCTTGCACCCACCACTTGGTATTGTATGAGCGGACAAATTGCTTGCCTATGAATGTAAATATCGTAATTTTTTTCTTGCTATGTGTCCTTAAAAAGCCGTCATTTTTAAGTCCACTGCTGATAGGGCCACAAACAAGCACATCAGTGCCGTCCGCTTCTTTTATTCCGACAGCGAGATATCCCAGGATCCACCCGGCCGGTTAGATGGCCATGAACGTGGCATCCACACTTGGATTTGTATTTATTTAAATGGAAAGTATGTAGCCTGATCCATATCTTTTTATTATGCGTTGCGGCATCAGCCTGACACAGAGTCGGCAAAGCAGGCATCGTCAGTGACGGACCTTCCGTCAGTATTGACTCTGCAAAATTGGGAGAATCAAAAAAATATGTCGTGTTGAATTGAGGAGACGGCAGGGCCAAGATGGCTTTCAACGCCGCTGTGTCACGGCTCTGCCTCTTGCAGGCAAGTCTGGCTGTGCGTATTAGCTGTCATGGCGTCTCGACAAATAGGTTTCACGGGCTGTTATAAATTTGCTTGAATAACACAACCAGTGTGACCCGAAGCGCATTTGGATGTAGTTTTTCCTTGATAAACCAGATATATTTTCGTTCTGACCACCACAGGTACACATTAAGTCAAAGTGTAGATACTTGTGTCAAAGAGACTGCGGTAATGGTAGAAGTATTGATTCCACTCGTAAAATTGCAGACTGGAATGCTTCTCACTCAAAGTACAAAATTTACACTGATTTTTTTTTTTAACTTACAATTCTGTACAGTACCCGTTTTGATAACTCGGTAGAACAAAACCCCTTCTGCACACCAAAGTGTTACCCTCTTCATTACAATTCAAAGTACTTGTACGTGACATGTCACTTGTTGATGGAGGAGCTAGCTTTGCCAAACGATTTTGCTCAGGCTGTGAACGAAGGGGGGAAAAAAAGAGCACTAAATTTGCTAAAAAAAAAAATACGCCTACATTTTTTTTTCTGATTAGACTTCTTTCTTTTAATGCCATGCGAGCATCTTGTCAACAGCTGCAATAAGCTTATTGTGACACAGCAAGGAATAGAACGTACAGATATCTGCTTTCAACTTGTCGTTGCAAAAATAGTCATCAGAACTCTTGCGAGATATGTGAAAGTAACGTATCATGTAGGACATTTTTTGGAACTCTGGAGTTTTGTGCGACCAGACTTGTGCATTTTCAAGGGTTCTAAATCTGCCATTTGAAATACCGGCATGATGACTCATAACAATTCCTACATCACTTCTTTATGTTGCCTTCCGCAAGACTTTAATTCATCCCCGTCATCTTTTCTCAACAGATGGGAAGGTTTCAAGGTGATAATCGTCCTGTTACGGGTTTTGTGAGGCAAACATAAGACGCCACTTATCAATACTCTGTGGACTGTTGGCAGGACCTTGTGGCGTAGTTACAGCGGGTTGTGTGTGTGTGTGGGGGACGGGGGGGTATGTTACAGTTTCCTTTAGCAGGTATTGTCTCCTGTTGTGAAACAATGTGACAGAAAATCAGTAGCACTGTGATGCCTCAGCAGTGTGTCTTGCCCCTTTCCGTTCTCAGACAGCCTATCCAAAGCCCACCTCAGATGTGCTCCATGTTAGACTGGATGACTCATCCTCAGGAGAATGAGCTGTACGGTGCAGGTAGTATTGCAAATAAACATTTCTCAAATTGCAGCGTCAACTGAAGTACTTCAATGACTTCGAATCGGAACCCACACACAGCAAATGCCAAATGACACACCAATGCTGCTTTACTCAGCCGAGAACAGGAAAAAAAAATGACAATAATAATAACCCCCCTGTGTTCCTGCGCGTCCCCGTCGTGTTGCACATGTAATAATATCAGTGACACGCACGACGGTGAGGCATCAGTTGAACCTCCAGAATTGTATTTTCTTTATTGAAACTGCAAATTTGTCATCACCGCAGCAATTGCCATGGAGACAGGGTGAGTCCCAAACCTAGCTCTTTGAGACATCGCTATTGTGCATCGGTGTGGGCTCATTACCCTCTCCTCCAATTTCCTAGAAGCACTGCAAACTGATGGGTGAAGGGTGACTCCGTCCGTTCCGTGGTCAGAGAAGATGCGCGCATTTAAATACTTTCTCAGCATCATTTTAAAACCGGTTCTGCTTCAGTCGGCCAGACACGTTTGTACTGCGAATGAGATATGTTTTCTATTTTACGACTGGGGCAACTCGGAGCCTGAAGAGAAAAGGCCTTTGGCTCACGGAGATGTGCTTTGAAACAACAAAGAAAGAAAGCAGGCGGAACGCAGGGAGACCGTCGTCTCCGCCCATACAGCTCACAGATTCTTGCTGGGGAAATTAATGAACACAGTTACAGTTACGACAGCAATGTACAATACAATACAATAAACATAGATTTCTAAAATGATTTTCCTTCCTTTTTCTTCTTAAAAAAAACAAAAAAAAACAATTAGGTACAGTAAATAAATGTTACATACGAAAAGAATTTTGTGTGGGTGCAATGCCGTGAATTCGTTTCCTCTCCAACTGATATTCTGGCCACCCTGACCATGATCCAGCCCTCGGGTCGGAAATCACGGCGGGGAGAGACACCACACAAGAAGCGCGGGCCTCCGTCGTGACCTATGTATCCTTTTTGTGGAGGCGGCAATGTTAAAACGCTTAGCAACCAAGCTGCCCTGAACAATACTGAGCAGGAATCAATCAGGTGTGTGACGCAACAGATGAGAAAACCCCTGCGCATTTATCCAGCTTCTATGCTGTTTTACACAAACAAACCAAAAAATGTTTGGCATCCCATCGTTTGGGGAATATTTGGGTGGAGAATGGAATTTACGTTTTGGGCTGCGTTATCAGACAATGCCACAGCTTGGGGAGGGAATCAAAATGTTTTCAGTTGTGCATGGCTGTGTTTGTAATCCACTGTATGGCCCTATAGTGTGTGTGTGTGTGTCTGTGTGTGTGTGCGTGTGCGTGTGTGGACATAAAATGCTTTACACTTCACGTAAAACGATAGACGATATATCTTTGTTCATGTATTTTTTTTTCAGTTTTTAGAATGAAAAGTAAATCGACTGATTTTCTTCTTCTTCTTCTCCTTCGGGCTTGTCCCGTTGGTACCGTTCGAGGATTTATTTTCCGTCCGACTGATGGGTCAACGACTGTACGTACTCGCCCACTGTATGAAATTGCCTATTCTGTGCTGTATAGGAAAGGAATGAATGAATGATTGTGAGCACAGCCTATGTTGAAATCAAGTTCAACCCCAGTTTGCAGGTGTTTTAAGTGGGTCTGATGAAACCTTCTCTCAGGACTGCGTGGGTGTCAGCAGTCGCTCGTCGATTCACATCTGCCGCATTTTCCTGTTGTGTTGCATCAACTGCTTTGGGGAGGAAAAAAATAAAATGTAAAAAAAAGAAAGAAAGAAAAGACCTTCCACCAAGGCGAGATGTTCTAATTCATGGTTTGGAGTAGGACAAATAACAGATAAACAAAACAGAAGCAATTCTCAACCTCCCTTTTCAATGGCTACACCAATAGTGCTCTATCTTGTGGTATAAAATATGTATGCACGGCACGTACTTCATACTGTTGTGTGGGTGTACCTTGTGAGTTGAAGTGGATTTTCATTTGAACCGTCAAGCCTAATTACGTGAAGACAATCTACATCAATCCTTTTTCGATACAATTTATCCTGACTAGGGTCGCAAGTTATGACGTGCCAATCACCAATCCATGATTGCCATATTGGTGTTCTTTATTAATCTTAGTAGTAGTGATCCCTCGCTTATCGTGGTTAATGGGGACCAGAACCCCCCGCAAAAGAGTGGAAAATCCGCGAAGTAGGTACCCCCCCGAACAGGTATATGTACATGTGAATGAGTATATATCATATTTATAAGGCCAAATTTAATGGCATACATGTATGTAGAAGTCAGTGTTTGTAGTCATTAACATTACTTAATGGCCCGGTGGTCCAGTGGTACCGGGTTCAATGCCAGCTCCGGCCTCCCTGTGTGAAGTTTGCATGTTCTCCCCGGGCCTGCGTGGGGTTTCTCTGGGTACTCCGGTTTCCTCCCACATTCCAAAAACATGCGTGGCAGGCTGATTGAACACTCCAGATTGTCCCTCGGTGTGAGTGTGAGTGTGGATGGTTGTTCGTCTGTGTGTGCCCTGCGATTGGCTGGCAACTGGTTCAGGGTGTCCCCAGCCCGAAGTTAGCAGGGATAGGCTCCAGCACCTTGTGAGGATAAGCGGATCGGAAAATGAATTAATGAATGAACATTACTTAATGCTCTATACTAATAAATAGATGTATACATGTATAAGATGTATAAGTTAGGTTAGGTTAGTGTATAAATAACAAGATACAGTAAACATAAACATGTAGTACTGTATATGTTGCTCTATTTGACTCGCTGTTGTTTTGCTGACTTTCGCTGCCTCTCGCGGACCTTTTGCGGCATTTTCACTCTCTATATATTTTTTTAATTAATATCTTTGAAAAATCCGCGATGCACTGAACCTGCGATAAGTGAACCGCGAAGTAGCAAGGGATCACTGTATTATTATTATTATTATTATTGTTATTATTTCTGTATCATGAAAGCAGAATAGATAAGAAAAGTCTAAACTTGAGTAAGTTGACTCTTTTTTTCTGCAATAACATGGAAATCTAGCGCAAAGTGTTTGATCATCTCTCATTGCTTGTTTGTTATTTTTTTGAAGGACTGTTTTCATGTTTCAAATAAACCGTCATATCGAATCAGCTCTGACCAAAACTCTAAATGGGAACATTGTCACTGGTACAAACACTAATACACTTGTGCACTTCTCCAACTATATAAAACACGACAGTGGTTGATTTGGGGTTGTAGCGGCAACAGGAGATGTCACGTTGCGAGGTGGTGGTGGACCCCAAAAAGCAGGCATGAGGGAGGAGCAGGTTGTACTTGAAGAATTGTATTAAAACATAGAGAAAACGAAATCCAAAACAAACACAGTCCAACAACAAAATGAATCCAAAGTATCAAACAAAACCACGGCTGAAGCAAAAACTATCACTAACCTAAACATGACCAGAACAAACATGGCAGCAGCAAACAAAGAGCCACAATGACCCGACAATGAGTGGTCGGCGCGTGTCCTTTTAAACTACTAATTACATAACGACCAACAGGTGTGCAGCTGCAGGGGGAGCCCTACAGTGCCACCTGTTGGTCATAAACAGAATCATGACAGGAGATACTATTTTCCTTATTACAACCTTCTGTATCATAAAAAGATTTCAAAGCTGTTCTTTTCAGGCAAATTATTGCAGACTGTGCCATTAGTTGGCAAGTACTTACTAATAATAGACAAATGATTAACATTAGTTGATGGAAGCAGATCTGTCATGTTTTACTATCAGAGTGTCAAAGTCCGGGATGCTCAAATATGGCAGTTGTTTCAAACGAGGTGACATGAAAATCTGGTCGCAACAAAAGCTTTTATCAGTTTACAGAGAAACACACGTACAAAGGGTACATGCAAAAAAAAAAAAACAAAAAAAGTTTTATTCGGCCAAAAGACAAGCCCAAATGAAATAAACAAAAAAAAAACACTTTCAGCAGCTTTCAATTCACATAACTACTGCATTTGTACTATTGCATTTGTTTACAGTAATGTGGTACGACACAACCTCGTTAACATTCTACATAGATCATCTGTTTCTGAAAAAAGCACATTTGTACTCATATTTTTTCAAGTTTTGCTTGTTCCTGTTGCAATGTCAGGGATTCAGGTTTCACATGTGTTAGGCTCATTTAGAGGCTGTCATTATTTAAAAGGGTTGGTAATGTGGTACTAGTCACAACCTACAACTTCCGCTCTGTCCTTGTTTGGACCGCACCCAGTTTTGGCAACATGTGGCCACAGACAAACAAAAGCCTGCCAAATGCTCAGAACCGCCTCTGAGGTACTTCCTGCTCATGTAGGTGTTTGCAGGACATACTCTGGCATGATGCCTTTCTCTCTGTCTCTCTCACACACACACACACACCATCACAAAGTCCATTTTTAGCCTTTTAACCTTGAAACCTGGTACAATGTATCGAATGAAGCTTGGCAGAATTAACTGGCAGTTGATCAACTTCAAACTTCATGAAAATGTAGTCACATTCAGTTGTACCAACTGTACGCTAACAGCAGTAGTATAGCAGAATTTTAAGTTGTGCGTATGTGGGCTGGCTCATTGCAGATCGCTTGTCCTCCACCCACCTTAATCTTCTTTTTTTTTTTAAATGCAAACATGTGCTCCTAAGGTGAGAAAATGGCAAAAAAATAAAATGACCAACTCGAGCAAAGTGTGAGCCATCACACCTACTCACCTTGTCTTCCCCCACTTGGGAGTGACGCTCCCACAGAGGTGTGTGTAGGGAGAAACGCACGGTGGCCTTACATAGAAATGATATACATATATATAGATAGATAGATATGTATGTATGTATGTATGTATGTATGTATGTATGTATGTATGTGTGTGTGTGTGTGTGTGTGTGTGTGTGTGTGTGTGTGTGTGTGTGTGTGTGTAAACGCTAACCAGTCTACCACCGGGCCGCCCCTAAATGAATCTTTTATCTTTTATTCACTAACTATGATATCACATCAATGTGCAGACCACTGCTTAAAAAATGTTTTTTTAAAGATTTAACATTTATTTTCATCACGCATTTATATGTTTCCTGGGGACAGTTGTACCGGTGGAATGGAATGGCCAAGATTGATTTAATTATTTGATTGATTGACAGACAGGCAGACAGACAGATTGATAGATAGATCTTGTCAAAAATTGTGTTTAGCCTTTCACTGTTTTGTGCACGAGTATGCACATACGCGCACTAGCATCGTCTCAGTTGAGGGGTGATGAGGTTCACTCAGGCTTTCCATGCTTGTCACTTCTTCAGTCAGTGCCGATGTTGATATTTGTTTGTGTTTTTGTGTGTTTGACTGTGATAGCCTAGTTATGACTGGCGGAAAGAATAAATGTTTGTTAGTTCTTCTTGTTCTTCTTTTTGTGTCGGCAAGGGCAATGTGTCTTGTTCATTAAGCCTCTTGTGTGCACAGATGGTGCAACAGGTTCTTCTGAAAGCATGGACACTGTCTGCTTCCCTCCAGGAAACTACAGAAAAAAAAAAACTGTTGTGACACTGCAGCCAGTCCTAAAAATGTGATATCTGTTTATGAAGCTCTATAAATAATTGATGACCTGCGTTATACCCTCAGTCATGCAGAAATTGAAGCTGTCTTCTGGATCGCCGGTGTGTCAGGTGCCTCGTATGACCTGTGTTTATTGTCTTCCAGTGAATTATTTCAGCCGCATGTAAAAGATGCAGGTGACACTTGTTGGAAGCGTGCAGAACACGCTTCACAGCTTCCGGCCTGAGGCGACAGGGAACCGTGCTCTATCAATCCGACCGCCCATTCTACAGTGCTCTTAGATTGAACGAACTCGAGACTCATTTTGGGGCACAGGGCCTGGGGCCAATGTGATATGCTTGCATCAAGTTTACTTTGTTTCAGAGAAGAAAGAATAGTGGAGTGTAAGGGGGAGGGAGGTGTAACGGGAGTCGTTGAACAGTGTGTAAAAAGGCCTGAAAGGATTTTGATCCAGTGATATTCTCTGCCCTGGTCAGGGCAGACAAAAGCAGGCAGCAAACCACCGGAGAGTGTAAAGCATGCCGTCTGAATGCCGCGTCTTCTTTGCAGTGTCGGACATCCAACGGCTTTGTTTGCCTGAATTTGGCTGCCCGACGCCACAAAGAAGGCAGTTTGTTCGCTCCTGACAAGTGTGCTTTTATTTGCAGCGGCCCTTTGATGTATAGAGAAACTTTGGCCGGGATAGCCCTCGCACGAGAAATCCCATTCTTTTGTATTTGCCTCAACCATCCCCTCCCCATTCACTGGGATGCTTTCATTTCCTTTACTTCAAACTGTATGCCTGCAGTCTGTTGGACTGTCTGTCTGTCTGTCAACTGTCACTGGTAATCTCATTTTGGCTTTTTTGTAGCGAGTTCTGGCGTATGCGGTTCTGTCTATTGATGTTGATGTGGAAAATTAACTGCTTCGTATCATATAGACCAGGGGTCCCCAACCTTTTTTGCCCCACGGACCGGTTTATGTCAGACAATATTTTCAGGGACCGGCATTTAAGGTGTGGCGGAAATAATACAACAAAATAATATGGTATGAGCTGCATGAAAACTGTGGTGTTTTCGAAATATAATAATAAACACAAGGAGCGTCTAATCTGGCCGCAACGCTATGGCAATGTTTAATGCCTTCAAAATACGATACAACGCAAATTCAAAGTGCATGAAAATGACGACTCACCACAGCACCGAGCTTGATTTTCTGCAACCAGACGGTCCCATCTCGGGGTAATCGGAGAGACAATGACACCGCAAGTGTGTGGTTTATGTCCAGTCTACTTCGTAATTTTGTTTTCGTCGCCGTGGCTGCAGAAAAGCCCCGCCTCACACAGATAGCATGTCGGAAATAGCAACAGTGCTACTATGGCGATCTCAGAATATTCAGCCATAACTTTAATCCAGTTGTCTCGAACGTACTTTTAAGGCCGCCGTCATTTGCGATCTCCAGCAGTTTTTTTACTCATTTTGCGAGCTCTGGTGTTTTGTTTTTAAGCGGAATCGGTCACGTGACGGGGGAAAGCGTGGCTTGACGTGTGTCAAGCGTGACACAGACGGATGTAACGGAGAATCCGGGGACCCCTGATATAGACCAGGGGTGTCAAACTCATTTCACATTGTGGGCCACATACGGACTCGGTAGATGTCAAGTGGGCCAGACCATTAACATTATACCATACTCTGCTATAAATAACCAAAATATCATGTCTTTCCTTTGTTTTGGTATAAAGAAGCATTGGCGCATTGATAGCGTCCGCTGTGTTGGGTCTGTCTCAGTGACAGATTGAGACTGCAGTTTTCTTCTCTGATCAAAACAATGTTGTCTTCTACTCTGATCAAAACGGTTTTCCCCCTAGCGGACAATCCATGAATTGCATTTTATTAAAAATATTAATTTTGTGTCTTTAATGCATTTTTTTCACTTTTAAATTATCCTGCGGGCCAGATTGAACCTCCTTGGGCCGTATGTTTGACACCCCTGATATAGACACTACAGCTTGAATTCCTTCAGGAAAAATCTTTTTTTGCATTTGTACTATTGCATTTGTTTACAGTAATGTGGTACGACACAACCTCGTTAACATTCTACATAGATCATCTGTTTCTGAAAAAAGCACATTTGTACTCATATTTTATCAAGAAGAGCTTTTTCTTTTTTTTTCTTTTTTTTTATGACTTCCCACTTTAGGACTGGATACCATTCAGCACTTTCACCTGTTTTCCAAGACTGACAGTATTTGCGATTGCATTGTATGCTTTATCAACCACACAGTATAACAATGCTGAATTCTTCAACTAAGTGACAAAAAAAATAAACATCGAGAGCAGTATTTCCCAATTTTATTGAGCGAAATCGCCCATTTTACGTTACATTGTGATACGGTCCACGATATATAACTGCAGCTCGTCCGCGATCTGAATACGGAACGTGTGGGGGTTGGTGAGTTTTTTTGTGATGTGCTGCGGTTTGGGCTATTCGAGATGGAGTTAGTTTTGTTTTGGCCACACAATTTGGTTTTCCCAGATTAGAGTAGCGGGTGTCAAGATTGTCTGCTTTTGTAGCCATTCAGTCGGGCACCACTTTTTGTTTGTTATTTTTGGGGACGAATCCTTGGGCAGAGTGGATTCTCAAACAGGCAAGTCCCGGAAGACAGCATAGGTTTAGTTTTTGCATTGAACTGGAATTGTTTTGTTTTGTGAGTTGGGCATGTGGTTTTTTTTCCCCCCCTTTGTTGAAACCTGTTTGGTTTGTATTTTTCATAGGTTGGGGGGGGGGGGGTGATGGTCCATATTTTGTGGCAATTTTTTTTTGTGTATGTTGAGTTTAATCTTTACATGTGTGCCATAGCCCTTGTTCACAACTTTGGCTGACCAATCTGTGCAGGGGAGAGTGACCCCAATTTGCAATTTGGTTCAGGTTTCAGGTCAAGAGCACCACAATCTTAAAATTTGCAGATAAACAAGTGTCTTGTACCTTCAACCATGGCATGGAAGAGCAGTTAACTGTTCTGCCTGTCGCTGGAATGGATAAATTGCCAAAGATATCATTGTTTTTGTTTGTTTGTTTGGTTGGTTGGTTCCAGCTCCGGCCTCCCTGTGTGGAGTTTGCATGTTCTCCTCGGGCCTGCGTGGGTTTTCTCCGGGTACTCCGGTTTCCTCCCACATTCCAAAAACATGCATGGCAGGCTGATTGAACACCCTAAATTGTCCCTAGGTGTGAGTGTGAGTGCGGATGATTGTTCGTCATTGTGTGCTGGCAACTGGTTCAGGGTGTCCCCCTACTACCCAAAGACAGCTGGGATAGGCTCCAGCCCCCCCCCCCCCCCGACCCTTGTGAGAATAAGCGGATCGGAGAATTAATTGTTTGTTTGGTTACGTTTTTGTAATAAATAAATTTTCTGACAAATTAGGTGAAATGCAATAGTGTGCCAAGCACCCTGGGTGGGAATCTCAAGATACATAGACTGTGTATTACCATCTTCAGTCATTTGTCCTTTGCAGCTTGTCTGATCCTCTGTTCGCTGGTAAACAAATGCATGTTTACTGCTTTTGATCAGCATATTTGACAGTACATCAACACCAGTTGTCCCTTACTTCTCGACTTGCGGTCACGTATAATGCTGAACACGTTTAGTAGGCGGCAGCACGGTGATCGGCTGCTTAACACGTCCGCCTCACAGTCCAGAGGTCATCTGTTCAAATCAGGGCTCCGACCTTCCTGTGTGGGGTTTGCATGTTGCGTGAATGGCTGTTTGTCTATGTGTGCCCTGCGATTGACTGGCAACCAGTTCAGGGTGTCCCCCGGCTGCTGTCCGGAGACAGCTGGGATAGGCTCCAGCACGCCTGTGACCCTCGTGAGGATAAGCGGTTCAGATAATGGATAGACAGATTGATATTTATTTGACCACCACCCAATGTAAATTCGCATTGGTATTTCCCGAAATATTTGTTCATGGGTTTTTTTCATGATTAATACACCAGCATGCCAAAGGTCATTCTCCAAAGTTAGATTTTTAGTGCCGAATTGATGGTTATCTACTACTGCAAACTACAGCCGTGATAATAAGCGTAATAAATTAATACCTCTGCAACAGTGTCAGTAAAAATGGAACAGGAAAAGGCAGAATGCGTTATATTTTAACATCACCATATTTTGCAAGCGATTGTGATCATGTTACTGATTGGTGCAAAATGGCTTGTGGCACTATGTGAAAATAACAATCGCTTCTACAGCTGCATTTTGAGTTACATTCAATTGAGTCTGACTGTATACGCACTTCTATGGACTTTAGAATACCATTATGATAGTAATGAATACTGTTTCTTTGTAGAGTTCAGCACAAAACCAGGAGGAGCCGAATCATGAAATGTGGACATCTTTGTCACCAGGTGTTCCACATATATGCTGCATTAAAGGTCAGTGCACCACACTTGCAACATGTAATATTTTGCACTTAAAAATTGGCTGTCATTCAGTTGCCATCTATGCAAAAATTTCAAGTCTCTTCTACCGGGAGCCAACAGTGGCTTTGACCATGCAACAACATGCAAATCCCTGTATTCAAATGAACACATCTCAGTCCTGGTTCAAGTAAAAAAAAAAAAAAACCTACTCTCAGACAGCCATGCTGCACAATGAATACATCCATTCACATGTGCCATTAAAGTGTCGCCATCCTGAGCTGAGTTATAGTTTCAGGTGGCTTCTGATTCATCTGTCTGAATCCGGTCATCACCTGCAAAATCAGACACAGCTAAAACAATCTTTGGATTTCGCCGGGTTTGGCAGCCCTTCAGTCTGGTGACAGGTTGAGATGACTTATCTGAGCAGGGCAGCCAGAAAGCCACCGGCAGACAAGCAGCATCTTCCACTCCAGCAGCTGCGGGTTAGACTGAGGTCAAACCAGCCTCCACTTGAAAAAAAAAAAACAAACCCAAGCAAGCTTTCATTTTCGTTTGGAGGGCCTCCTTATACTTAGCATGATGTAAAACCCCCACAAGGTTTTTTTTTTTTTTTTTGGTTTGTTTGTTTGTTTTTTGTCTCGCCTAATGTCTCATTCAGACAGGCCTCGGATTAAAGTATCATATTGAAATAATCCTTGTTCAAGTGAATCACACCTTGACAACACACAATGTTACTCAGGAAGTGGCGTTAAAACTAGATGAGGAATTTCAAGATTAAAACCCTCCACAACCCGCATAAATACCTTGCCCTCGCTTTTTAGGCTGATATGAACGAGCTTTCGCTTCATTCATTTCAATGCACTAATACAATATATCACACCCGAAGCTCCACATTTCCCTCCGAAGGTGGTCAGTTCAGTTTACATACTCCCTTGGTGCTGAGCTGGTAGTTGAAAGCTGGATGATAACCCCGCAAATCCACATAGAAACCGTCTCCTTTGGTCCCATATCAAGCTGTGGCGACACTGAGGCAAGCCAAACAACCATCCATCCTGACACTGTCCGTCACACTGTACACAGAACGGCCAAATTAGCACAAATGCAGCACTTGGCACCAGCTTGAAGTATGGTGGCAGCAGGGCGATCATTTACAGGCCGCATTACTTCCACACGACCGGAGCTCTGAGTCACTGGCCGAGCCTGGTAATTAATTCCCCCCCTTTTTGGATGCTTTACAGCAATGGGAAGCACATTAGCAACAGGCTTTCACTTTGATTTGGGCCCAACTACTTTTAAAGCAATCAAGACCTCACAATTGTTTTCTAACAGAGGCTTGTGGAAGTTTGTTTATCAGATTATTTGTTTGTTTCTTCCTCCTCTTTTTTAGTCCCAAACATCAAACCCTAAGAGTGCTGGTGTCAAACCAAAGGCCCGGTGGGCAGATCTGGCCCACCGCATCATTTTCAAAGCAAACAGTGTGTCAGCATGTTTCTTGGGCAATTCTTTTCAATTTGGCAGAAAATCTGTTCCAAAAATTGCATTTATTTCCACTTGTAACAGGCAATGCAAGAATAATCCTTCACTAAATACCTTCTTAAAATAAATTAAACACTTGTTGTCTACTGAAATATTTGGTTGTCACAATTTCCCAGAGGTGGGTATTTTTAGGCAGGTGGTCTGTCTGCCTGTTTATTTTTTTAGCTGTGTGACGTAGTAAATAGTACATTCCCGATGGCAATTGGCTGTTGCCGAGATGACACCGCTGAAGAAGATGATCTGACAGTTCTACAATCGTGACCAACTGTAATTTGGCACTGTTAAAATAGCCATGATGGAGTGACAGGCTGATGATGACAGGCTTGCTCGGTTTGACGGAGGGGTCACCTGGCCGCTGGCGAATGACAAGCCGGCAAAATTTACTGAAGCCTCCACGGAAAGTCCACTCCAGATCGAAAGATGGATACGAACTTTTCCTGGTTAGTTTGGATGTTTTTTCTGTAAACTGCCAGACATAATGGTTTTGTAGACTTCAGAATTCATTCTGCTGGTACCATCATGAGTTACTTCGTCAGTGAAAACTCGTGAGCTCGCTCGAGAAGCAGTCATGAACGCCCAAGCCATGACTTTATTGCCACCATGCTTCACAGAAAGCTTGTGTTTTGGATTATGAACAGATCCTTTCTTTCTCCACACTTTGACAGAGGTTAATCTTGGTCTCATCAGTCTATAAAACTTTGTTCCAAAACTTTTGCAGCTCATCTGTGTACTTCTTTGCAAAATTCAATCTGGTCATTCAATTCTTGATACTAATTAAACTTTTTTGGTGTGTGTGTGTGTGTGTGTGTGTGTGTGTAGCCATCCATTCATCCATCCAATTTTTGATCCACTTATCCTCACAAGCGTCGCATGGTGTGCTGGAGCCTATGCCAGCTGTCTTCGGGCAATAAGCGGGGTACACCCTGAACCGGTTGCCAGCCAATCACAGGGCACACACAGACATACCACCATCCACGCTTATACCTAGGGCCAATTTAGAGTGTTCCATTAACCTGCCATGCATGTTTTTGGAATGTGGGAGGAAACCGGAGTGCCCGGAGAAAACCCACACAGGGACGCCGGAGCCAGAATCGAACCCAGCACCTCTGCACTGTGAGGCCAATGCTTGAAACCATAACTACAATGTGGCCTGTGATGAAAATGAGTTTGATCGACCCATCCAAAGACTGGCGGCATAATTTTCTTTTGTTACAGGCAGCCCTATAAGAACACATGACAAAGGGCACTTGTTCTCAATACTGATGCGGCCAAACATTTTAAGTCATTGTATGTGCAGCCGAGACTTAAAGTTGTCATTGTGGCGAAGCATAAGAAAGTGCTGATTGACACAGAATTTTAGGCTTGCACTCGATATTTTCATAATGATTCTGGAGACCAGATGAGGTCCAAAAGCAATTAGCAAATGTAAACAGGGAAGTTTGATGACTTGCCGTGTTAATGTGGGGCTTCAACAATACCTTTCTGGCGATTAATTTCATATCATTCATGGAAAGCGGAACTAGGATTGCTTTTCGAGCTCATATTGTCGTCGGCCGCCTGCGCGCCTCACCAAAGATTGGATTAAATAGAATAAGATCACATCTTAAACGGAGATTGCGAAATCCCTACGAAACGGTGAAGTGGTAAAATGATCCTGCTATTAAATAGTGATAATACTTGAGCTTATGTCTAAATATCTGCTCCACAATAGAGTTCTTTAAAGAGTACAAAAATGCACATGTTCATCTCCTTATCTATCCAAGTGCATTGCCTGTTGGCTTCAAGTATATAAGCAGCAAATTATATTTCACATGAGCTCTTCAAAGTTGAAAGAGGGAGCATCTCGGCTGACCACAGAGCAACGGAACAGTAGGCAGGGCGCGTGAGTGTTTAATCCGTGACCTCAGGCCAAGCCATAAGATATACGGTGGTGAAGAGCGGCGGCGAAGGCTCGGCTAGTGAGAAAAGGGACGAGCATGAGTCAGGCAGCGAGTCTGCGAGGAGCTGTGGAGCAGAGGAAGTGTTAACAACATCACAAGTAGGAGCCATTCAAGTTACCACGTCAGGAGGCAGAGAGGACTGAGAGGAGGAGGAGGAGGATGGTGATGGTGGTGGTGGGAGCGCTCGGAGGTGATGGGACACATACATCCTTATCATTAAATCATGTGCAGCCAACAAGGTGAATTGTTCATTCTCAGCGTGCAGTCCCCAGCGAGTTGATGTGTTACCGCTCCCCCTCTTTACGTCACTCTCTTATTTTCATAACCTGTTGCTCGCATGTTTATAGCCTCTACATTGAGCACACTGGAGTCAGGGATAAGCTTTAAATGAGCAATATGCTTAACCAGCTATAGGAGATTGTGAGGTACAGCACTTGTTGCTTGTCGCGACTCAAACTTTAATAAAATGGCCAAACTAAAAGGGCAAGGGGTAGATTTTGAGCTAAAGGTTTTTGTTTTTTTTTTAACCTGCATTCATGTGATTTTTTTTTTTTTTTTTTTTTGGTGTCATAAAGTGTTGTGTTCTCTCTGCGAATGTTGTTCAGGGTGTCGCCCGTCTCTCTGTTGAACTCATCTGCAACCCTAATGAGGACAAGGTGAAAATAAATGAATGACAACAGTGCCCCGTGTCACACTAATAATTTAGTTTTAGTCGAATGCCGAATATTTGAATTTGAATCATCAGGTGGAAAACAATCCTACAATCGATCATTTTTACTTTTTTTCATCGATTGGCTGCCCCAAAGTAATGTTGAAAAAGATGAGCATTGTCATGACCATTTTAATCACATGATGATTTTAAGATGCTTTCCTCGATTCGTGTGGTCGCTGTCGAGGCAGCAATGCTCGGGATGACATCCTGCTTTGATTCACAGCTTTCTTGTTTGTGACACAAGTGTCCAATGAGTTGTCACGTTGCCGCTATTGTCTCTTCTAGACGCCTACAGGTTCCAGTATACATAGCTATGCACCACCCATGCAGTGTGATTTTCCTGCGACTAGGGTGCCCCCCCCCCCGCCCCACACCCGGACGCCACCCCCGAAAAAAAGTCATTTAAACCACATGAATGACACAGACACTTTAAGAAAGTTTTGCGTGCTGGCATCGACACAGGCGATTCTCACCTCTTACTCATGTTGCTTAGTACATTCGGGGCATGGCTTGCAAGCGCAGCGCCTCGTCACTGCATAACAATCAGACAGCTCCGCGTTGGCACCGCAACTGATGGAATTTTACTCAAAACAGATTTCGCCTTTGAACTTCCCCATAATCCTCATCCAAAGTTATCGTGCCGGGGTTTCAAAGTCTCTGAGTAGAGCTCTTCTGCAGGGGTTTGGGGAAAATTTCGATCATATCTGTGTGAGAGGCAACGTAAGTATGATTTGGCTCTGAGCAAGCAACAAGTTCTGCGGGAAGCAAGGGCGCTCCAAATGGAATGTTGATGTTAATTGTGAAAGCGCAGTAGGCCTATACGAACATTTGTCCGGCGAGTTTGGGTACGTCTGAGCTCACTGCTCAACTGCGTTCGACAGCTGTAAACCAGCCAAGGAGCCTCCCCAGTCAGGAACTCGCCCCCCGTCATAAAGTTGCCTGCTTTCTGGGGTTTATTTCAATCACGTAAGAGCCCCTATAATGGCGTTGTCCGGGAGAGTGTGTTGCGTCTGCGTGCAAGCTTTTCTCTGACAAGTCGGTCTTGTTGATTATTTATCTTTTCCCGTAGAGCCGCCAAGGTTTTTTTTTTTGCCTAAGAGAGTTTAAGCACGGCGATATTGCGAAGGGTTATTAGATTCATAAGTCAGCGAAGTGGTGGGCGATCTACTGAGCACAGCAGAACTTCTCATATGATGACTTCAAACAAGACACATTACCTACCAGCATCTGTTGGAGTGAGTGGATATTAAGACACTTCTATCGCCAGGACAGCGTAGGGGGGAAAATGGTAAGTAAGCGTTTGGAAACACGGCTTTCTAAGGGGTAAAATAGTCGCGTTTGCTGTTTAAAGCTGCATTGCTGCCAGAGCTTGGATGGCTTTCGACTTGACAAAGTCGCCACAGAACAGCGAGACTCCGTAGTGTGCTGAAGGCTCATGTTGACAAAGCTGTTGTGGGGGGAAAAAAAAAAGATTGTGTGGCGTTTTGGGGCTACAGCGAGGCAGGTAAGGCAACCATGGGATACATGACAATGGGTGTGCGTGCGCTACTGAGACTTCCAGGAGGGTCGTGCTTGCTGCCAGTGAGGGGCTTTATTATACATGCATGTATGTTCTTTTAAAGCAACACGTGCCACTTAACTGAGACACTTGGAGCTCGGGCTAAGTAGGTATGCTATCTTTTCAAGGCGGATTTAAACAGGGCGACACGACCGGCTTTTTGTTTTTTTGTTTTGTTTTGTTTTCATTCATAGAAGCGGCTATCTGGAAGGAAATGTCCACCCGACATGTGCTCAAATATTAACACGGTTGGTTTTGCAAGAGAGAGGAAATACACGTGACAACGGCAGCGGCAGCAGAGGGATTTTTTTTTTTTTTTTTTTAGTGGGCACTCAACAAAAGTATCCAGATATTTCCGTGGCCCCTCATACCGTAGTTCCCTAGGCTGTGTGATGCTTTCAGCACATTGGACAGAGACACCGGAGCCGTCCATGGACTAAACGCGCACACGGCGGACGCCAACACTCTTTCCCCCCTTTGCCAAACCTGGGATTGTTTTTCCAACTTTTGGTAAGATTATTCTCAGGGAGCGTGTTGTCTTTTAAACAAGATTTAAGAGAAAAAAAATGCAGACGCGAGAGCGAGGAGTAAGTGGGGGATAAAGAAAAGCGCATGTGCTTTTTGTGGAGCTTTGTCAAAGTTGAAACGTAGGCTGTCTGGTGTTTTTTTCCCTTTTTTTCCTTTTTCTTTTTTTTTTTTGCACTGCACATTGTCAGTACCTTTAAGCCCCCCCACATTGCGTTTAAACTTTGGGACATGCAAGCGTTGGTCACGGAGATCTAACCACGCACATTGTGGTTGTCAGCCCGTGTAAAGGTAAGAGCCCAATCCATTGTTTCCATATCACTCTTTTGTTGCTGTCGTCTTTGCGGGCTTTTCTCCAAGAAACTTGGGCTTTTTTAAGCACATCATGCAGCCTTGCACATTCGCCTGCATTGCCGGTATTAGTCACCGAAATAACTCCAGCTGATCAAATATCTGCCTTTTAGCAACGACAATGAATGCATCAAGGCTCGCATATAAGCGTACAATCTTGTGAAACGTCTCTACTGAGACTTCTCCATTATAATGTATTCAAAACGGGCTTTTCTTTTTTTAAGCTTTGGAGTTTCCGAATCTGCCTTGCTGCAACACAATGTGCGTAATGGTTGCGTTATGCCTAATCATGCTCCCGATGTGGGAACTTAGACGCAGCAGTGATCCAGTCATCATGGATCCATAACCGGAGGACTGATCCTTGGATGTGCGTACAACAATGATGCAGTAGTCGTGATAAGATCTGCGGGAAACAAAAGCTGCCATCTTCCCTTTTTTTTTCTACGTGCTTATTCATCCATGCTTGTGCTGCTACATTCATGTTTTGTCTTGACGTCTGTGGATTCTGTTATCGGTCCAAATATAGCCCTACGCTTTACCCCCTCCTTCTTCCCCCTCGGCCCCCCACCCCTCCCGTCATCGCCATCAAATCACTTGTGTTTTTACTACGACCGCTCCACGGTTTCATTCATAAGGTGCTTTTCGCTTCACCTGCTCCCCCTACTACCCCCCTCGCTTTTTTGGGGGGTGGCGTGCATGCCACAACCGCAGACTTCACAGGAATAACATTCTAAAAATATATCAATCGTGATCGTGTCCTCTAGTGGAACTTCTTTCAATTTATTGCAAAGAAAATGTGTCTTGTGAAATTATGTTAAATATGGGCGTGGCCCCAGCACTTCACCCACAGATGTGATGTAGAGACAACGTCTTGTGTGGACGCGGTATCACGGATTCACACCCCACCCCCTTTCAAAAATAAGGAAATCATTAGAGACGACAGATTTATACGATGGTCACTTTTAAATTCCTCATGCTCTCACGAAAATCGCCCAAAAAGCGTTGGATATTGTCAGTTTGCACTCCCCATCTTCACCTCACTCCTCTCTGTCGCTTGTCTTTTTTTTCTCCTCCTCCTACTCCTCCTCTGGTCAAAGATTTCAGATGTTCTGATCCAAGACGTAGCAATTGCGAGGAGAGAAAAGCCCCGACGCCCACATTCGTGTTTTAATCAACACTCATCTTTTACGCAGTATGTGTTCCAATAAATAGTCTGCAAACGAATTTGTCCTCACGTTTGTCTATAATTGTGTTTGAATGGCGGAACTTGTCCGCAGGCGTCCTCGCTCGTTTTATTCGCCGGTCCAACATGCGCCGATCATGTTCTGTTTATGAATGTTTATTTTGTACGAGCAGAAAATTTAAAATTATTCTAACATTCATAATACAACGCTAATAAATGTCACGTCACGGTAGTCACGTTTCGGGAAAAAAATGAAATAAAAATAATTACACAGAGCTGTGGGGTGATTTTACACTTACTTAGGGTCACAAATTGTTATGTTTTAAACATTTTTTGCGATTAGGAAACGAGTATTTTTGCATCTTTTTTGTATGTCTATAATTTAATTTCAGAAAGAAAAATTATAAGCAAAATGCGCGCTTTGCTGGACACATTTATATATATGTATATATATGTATTTATATATACATATATATATGATTTTTTTTCCCGACTTAGACGGGGGATTATGATGTGGGTGTGGGCGTGTTGGGTAGAGGAGGAGGGATGAGCGGAGGCGGGTTAGGAGGGGTCTGTGGGGTGGCACGACACACTTTGTATGTATGAAGGTTTTTTTATAGCACTTTTCTGCAATGTACGTCAGCGGATCAGTCCATAAATGGGGCTGCACGCGTGTGTGTGCGGGCGTGCGTCTCCGTGCGCACGCGGACGCACGCGTTATCTCGACTGAGAATCTCCTCTCGTTCGCTCGCTCTCTCTCTCTCTCTCTCTCTCTCTCTCTCTCTCTCTCTCTCTCTCTCTCTCTCTCTCTCTCTCTCTCTCTCTCTCTCTCTCTTGCTGCAGAGTTGTGGTGGGCGTCAAAAATCACATGAAATTGTTTCGCTTGGTTTTATTCATTTAACGAAAAGGCACCGTTAACGTTTTGGTTTTAATTCAAATATTGCTGGCTTCTGCCTGTTTTGTTGGCCTTTGTCTTATTTCGATCAATTCGTGAGCTTTAAGCGGATTTCTAAAAATCAATTGTTTTTATCTTGTTATATTTATAATTACAACAGCCCCCCCCCCTTTTTTCCACCGCATATTGCGTCCTTTCCGGTCCATTTCTTATTCATTAATTATTTAAAAAAACGGTCGGTTCTCTCGTGCACACCATATAAATATGAAATGGGCAATCGATTATTTTAGGCTATAGATGGCGTAAATCTCCACACAGCAGCAGGCGAATGTCACGATATATTTAGAGCAAGGAATAATCATCTTAATCATGATGGCAATGAATGCTCCATCGCCCCGCCACCGCTGCCGCTTTTAGTCACCGCCGTCATCACCTTCATCACCATCACCTTCATCCAATTAACAGGCTTGTTTAAACAAGCTCCTTCAAGGGGGAGGCTGGCATTCGGTCGTTCTTCAACACGAATACATTTTTTTTAATTATATTTGGAAAAAAAACACAAATTAAGAGGCATTCGCTCGAACGTGTCGGACACTGGGATGTGGATGATTCACGATGCAACGCGCGCGTGCTCGACCTCATGCAGTCAAGTCTCCACCACATCAATTCTCTCAACTTCATACAATATTTTCATATCACTGTTTCTTTTCTGAGTAGGCGACAGACACCCAGGCAACTTGGAGGCAGAGTTTGTACAGTTGCAATTATATAGGCTTACATATAGATGTCGCATGATTCCATATTTATATATTGAGCCCACACTGGAATGTTTTGTAGTTGATTTCTTGGCATAATGATGATGCATTTCCATTTAGCAGTGAACGCAAAGGTTATTGATGGTGAGCTGATATTGGATTTTGTGGGAGTGGGGGGAGGGGGGGGGCATATGCCAGCAATGAGATGGCATCTGCCAGCAACGAGATCGACAGACAGAGAGTCTTAATGGATTTCAGGGTGAACTGCAGTCACTGTCATTAAAGACACAAGGAAGTAGTATAAATGACTGTTGCCTTTTGCTCATTGTTAAAATCAAGGTATTGTCATAACAGGAGAGATTGCATTACCTCCTCATCCCAAAATGTCTCATTTTATTGAAGAACCCGAGTTTACCTGCTTAAAAGGCGTCCCAAGTGGTCCGCAGCCCACCCTCAATGTTTGACGTCATCTAACCTTATACAGTGTTTTCTCAGCTCGGCAAGAGGAGGGATGTACTACTTGGATCCAAGTGCCCTCATCTCCTTCTTTTATCTCCAGTGAAAATGACAATTTCTCAAATGTCATTTCCCCCTGGTTACCTGCATGTTACGCAGTTCCGGTCTTGCACAAGCAGGCAGGCTGCTGACTGAACGAAGCCATCGGCAGTGCAGACTGACTGTCTCTCTCTCCATTTGGCAGCAGAAACATAAGCACGTGTCTCTTCTCTGTGCTGCACAAACAGGGAAGACGTTAAGCAAGAGAGAAGTGTAAATGCAAATCACATGTTTGTAACATGGCTCGATTAAACCTGAGCCATGTACACCCCCTGCCCCCCTAGCCCCCAAAACAAAAGATGTTCATCCATACGCCCCAGACAGTTTGAAGTCATTGTTCCTGAGAAATCTTAAACCTGCAGAAATCTAACACCACAGTGTGGATGAAATAGTGGCTTGGTTTTCAGAAGGACTCCAGGTTGCTTTAACACAGGCCTCAAACGTCCCTCTGAGCATGGAGCTCTCTCTGTGGTGCATCCATTTATCACGCGTTATTTTGAATTCATTCAGAAAACTAGTCCCTAATGCCTCTGACGCTACTTGCAAGCCAAAAGACTCCACTTGCTACACCGCCTTCAGTTTTGCTGCATTTGCACAAATGAGAGTCTGTGTTGTTGTTTTTGCTTCTAATGAGATGCCAAGTGATTTATTTATGAATTACTTCTTTGGAACATTGTGCTTTTTTTTTGTCCTTGCTGGAGTCAAGTCCCTCAGTGATTGCTGGTGCAAGTCTTTGTCATCCAGAGTTTGCCCTCACCTGTGGGCCTCCTGGGAGGGCTATATCTATCTTTGCATGTCCCCTGATGTGTTGGAGGTGGGGCTGACTCATTAGGCAGGTTTGAGCATCCACTCCTATATTGCTGCATGCCAAATAGGAGCTCCCCTGCACACAAGCCAATGCAGGGAAGAATTGTGCTGGTCAGAGAGCAAACAAATCACTATCAATCTTTGCACTGGACCAGTCATAACCGATAATGAGATGCAGTTTCCCCATTAGAACTATCCATCAGTTTGAAAATGTTCAACATCCACTTAAAGGCTTGACCTGCTCAAGACATTCTAAAAGTGAACTGGCTTTGTTGATGTACTGTCCAGTTCTTGTGGAGATGTAATAATTAAAAAAAAAATCAGGGCTGGTCTTTCACTAAGTTCACATTTTTATTAGCCTCCAGTGTCTGGTGACACATTCCTCATCTTTGATTCGGATTCTAACTGGAGATGCAGTGGGGCGAAAACATATATTTTTAATGCCCACGCAAATATGACGACGGATGGTGTTGCTCATGAATAAATGGATAAATGCAGGCTATACGTTGATGATCACACAGTCTCCTTCGTTGGGTCACGACTTGCACGCTGACGCGCAGCTCTCAGAAATATGCCACCATGTTTGGTGGGTAGAACAACGGAAGAAAGGAGGATTCGCGTGTGCGTGTGTGCTCTATATAAACTATAGAAAATATATACATAGTCAGACATAATGGCGTGGGTGTGGTGTGCACGGAATGCGCGCGAACAAAAAAAGACAAGATGCGCAGTGAGGGCGCACTAATAGTTCCGCCTCGGGGCTGTTTAAACGCGAGTCGGAGGCGAGCAGTGAGCCAGCCAGCCGCTGGTCACATGTTGCAGCGTCATCATCGTGTAGTAAAGTTGGTCGACTTCCACGCAGGCTCCCCATTCCAAGCTCCAAGACTCTCTTGTCTTGTCTTCATCCCGACACTGGCTTGCTCCTCCTCCTTCTCCTACTCCTCCTCCTCGTCCTCCTCGTCCACCTCCCCCTCCTCTTCCTCAGCTGCTGCTGCTGCGGCGGCATGCAGGCGACAACTCGGCTTTCACACACCATCTCCACCGGAGCCGTCCAGCCATGGGAGTGCATGACCTCACCCATGCAATTTCCACCATCAATAATTTAATGTATTTGCTCCAAACCTGAAGAGTTATCCTGAAGCTTGTCAGGAGGGCACGGAGAGGAAAAGTATCGCTAAAGTCTAAATTACTCAAGGAGTTGGCCAGGACAGCCCAGATGACACTGTCCTGTTGAATGGTCTGTTTTACGACTGGGCAGCACAAGGTATGTTTCTCTCGCAACTTCTTTGTAGTTTTGTTGGATGTTGCTGCTACACACATATATGCACATGTATTAAATAGAATAAAAAAAGTTGGTAGCTTATGTGTTGTGGGTCTAAAATAGCCCCATCAAGTCTGGTTATCCTGTGGACAGGCAGCGCCGCGGCCCCAGAGGGGGTATGTTTAATCTTATCCTGCCGTTCATGAATAAAAAAACGGGTTTATTATGTTTGATTGGGTTTTCAAAGGAATGCCCACTTGTGTCATCTAACACAAAAGTAAGACGCATGTTTCATCACTGTAAGCATTGGGTTAGTTATTCATCTTGTGTGATAACAATTCTGCGCCCTTCTCTTTTAAAAACAATCGCATTCGAACACCTTATACACTGCAAGTACTGTACAAGTTTTTTTAGGAGAATCAGAGACGTTAGCCTTTCCCCCAACAAGTTAGTTTGTACTCATTCATGTAAAAAAGGACAAAAACAAACAAGTTTCGGGGGGGGGGGGGCTTTGATGGACTCATCACTCATTAGGACTATGGGAAACCCGAGACCAAAGCTACACCGGCCACTTTGGTTCACTTGGTGTTGTGTTTGCATTGGGTGTCTTCAAATTACTGACGGACCTATCTATCTATCTATCTATCTATCTATCTATCTATCTATCTATCTATCTATCTATCTATCTATCTATCTATATCTCTATCTCTATATATCTATCTATCTCTCTCTCTCTCTATCTCTCTCTCTCTCTCTCTCTCTCTCGCTGGCAGAGGCGGGAGATGAGGGTAAACTTTAAACATGCCAATATTTTACGGTCTCGGGCGCCATCTAGTGTACAAATTGGAAACTGCAGTGCCCTAATTTCAAAATTGGTGCGGCAATCTCCTTGTGATCTGATGATTTCGAACACTTTGGATCTACTTGGAAGCAGGTTTGACATTGGTTAGCATATGACAGCTTTTTTTCTCGCCGAAGATGGCGTTGATTGCTCTGAATCAATGCTGCCTGCTGCATGTTGTGTGGGAGGGAAGCAATTGCTTTGGACAGCACAGCTCAGACAGCAGCTGTTTGAATGCTTGGCTTCAATGTGGCAATGGATGAGAGTTGGCTCTGAGGCCAGGTGTAATCCCCTGTTGGTGCTCATGCGGTATATTGCTAAATATGCTGTGAAATGGTGTCAGATTAAAAACAGATCTTCAGGCAGCAATCTTCCATGTGTGTCAGCCATTACTATTGACAGCTTGATTTGCTTTTTACTGCGTTGTATTATGGAACACAGGGGGTGTCCTAAATCCAATATTATGTGTGCTTTTTAGTTTCCACTGTTATTATAGCTGAACATTTTGCATTGAATTCTGTGTGCGTTGGACGTGACCAAACATGCTGCTTGGTAAACACTTCCACTGGGCAAGGTTGTTGAGGAATTGAACAAAGTGCAAAACACAAGCAAGGCATGACAGATAACAAATGTTGCTGTACAGTCCAATCCAATGTTTATACCTCATAGTGAAGTTTTCCGATGTGGCAAGATGATGCCATAAAGTATTTTGAAGGCACATTAGCGCCTGGTTAATAATCACAAGGAATGCTACTCCTTTCATGTGCTTTCGAAACTTTTCATCATCTGTCATATGAGGTATTTAGCGCTGTAATCCCCACCTGGCGCAAAGAATAAATGTGAGACTAAGTTACATATGGCAGCCTTACAGGCCGTGCCCTCAAAGGAGACAAACAGGTGGTCATTTGGTGCGTGAGGACGTCCAAAAGGCCACCCGCTCACCTGCTCGTATTGTTCTGTGTGCTTCATGCTCGAGGTGTGTCACCGCGGATAAAAGCATGTTTGAGCAGTGGTTATTGAGGCCTTTGTGTCCCTCCACTCTATGTCATCTGTCTGGATGGAGGGATGGGTGAATGGAAGGAAATGATGCCTCTCGTAGCGCGTGATGTCTGAGACTTGATGACTGGACACTAATATCCTTGAATCAAGGTACATCAAACAACAATCAAAATAAGGAGATCCAATATGAGTTAAGAGATACGGCACAAAATCCCGGGGAACATTTGGATCCTTCCTTGCTTGACTTGCTCGCGTTCATCGTGTTTAACACACAAAGAAAACTGTGAAAATCCCGCAGTGCACGTAACATCTTCCTTCGCCCCTTGTATAATTCTCAGCCAGTCCCACAGCAATTAAATGATTCATTGGCTTTATTGCATTTTAACAGGATGTTGATTGAGAACATAAGCCATATTGATCGTCCTGATGGAAACAGGAAATCAGAGAGATATAAATACAATCATTTGTTGTTCCCGGTGTGAGGATACCTGGGGGAATTGCATGCAATTGCATGCTGTTGAGTGGCATTACCCCCAGCAACCTCCTCCTCTCCATTCTCTTCCCTGTGGAGACCTGGAAGAGACGTCATCTGTGGTTGTTATGCTGCGAAATGACGCTGCCACTCTCTCCACCCCCTGCTGCTGCAATATTACCCCTGTGGTCGGTTACGGAAGATGCAGCACTTTGTCTGCACCATTTCCAGCATGAAGTTTGACGCCTAACAGTAATCAGCCCTCTCCCTTCATTTCCTTGACGCGGAAGTGGAACCATTTGTGTGCAGTGCTGATAATAATATCAGCCTAAATGCATCCTACACGTAAAGCTCGTGACTGGCATCCATCCCGTAAACCAACATGATTTTCTGTGCTGGGAAGGCCCACGTACCGCTCCTGATACGAATCCAAACAAGAATGAGGGGTTAATCTGTATGGTTTAGCATATAATTACATTTCACGAGTATGGATTTGCTCTTGATGCCATTCTTTGCCCTTATTGTTGTTTTAATTGGCAAGGGGGCAGGAGAGAAATAACCCCAATCTCTTTATTAACCGGCCCCTCCCTATACATCCTCGTTCGAGCAAACACCCATTGTGGAGGAGCGCATCCCTGAGCTTGGGGAGTGAGTGGCTCATTAAGAAGAAGGATGTGATATTCTGAATAGACTGGGAGACTCCCAGCACAGCTATTTTTAGAGCAGATATCTCTATGGCAGTCACCGATGTTGTTTAATTGCAGCCCCAGACACCAATTAAGAAGGAAACAAATGCGTTTAAGGCGGGGCTTGCTCGTTCTTGATGAGAAAGGTCCTTGTGTCCACTCTGAGAGGAGGCCCGGGTGTGTTTGTCCTTGTTCTTTACATTCTCCTCAGTAATGTTGCGACATGCACAGTGCACTCACAGCAAGGGTCAGTGTGTTTGTTGGTTTGCTCATTTGGAATGCTAATTATTGGCTACCCTGTTGTTTCTGTCTTCTTAAAAGTGTCAGGATTTTTATGTACTCAGATCATTTGGCGTGTGCAGAGTGTTGGAGTGACACCTAGCAGGGTTTAATCATGTCAGTGTAAAGATTGGCACCTTCCAGGGTAGCAAAGATGACGCAGTTTTGAATCATTCATGTCCTGCTGGGTTCAGCCTGGAGAGTTCTGGAGTCATCCACCTGCTCTCAGCACAGTTCTCCTCACTTATGATCAGATTTTTCTTTTTAGAGTTGGCTAAACGCATCACTCCGGAGTCTTCAGTGTGTCCGTGTTGGATGACCCGTCAACAAATATGCAAAAGGAACAAAGCCGTACTCTCTTACATCAACACATGATCATTAATATGACGTTAGTCCATAACGAACATAATCCCTGGTTCAGTAGTGTTGGTTTAGACACAAAACACACTCAACAATTGTGTTAGTTGAGCGTAAGCAGGTTCAACTGCTGACAAAAGTGTTTGTGTGTGTGTGTGTGTGTGTGTGTGTGTGTGTGTGTGTGTGTGTGTGTGTGTGTGTGTGTGTGTGCGTGTGTGTTGAGGGGTGGGGGGGGGGGCAAGTACTGTATTCACATCATTGAAGTGTGGGGCAGTCTCTACCATTGGCAGCATGTGCCCTGACAATAACAGGGTCGTCGTGATGCTACACTCCAATGCAAAAGCCAGCGATTTTTTTTTTACATCTCAGCAACACAAATCATCTTACACAGAGAATGACAAGATGATGGGGCCATACCTGTTTTTGCTTCTGGTGCAGGGGGAACACTTCCATCATGAGTCAAACATCTTCAAGGAAAAATAAATCCTCTTGCAAAAATGCCATAATTTTTGTTTGTCGGGCCCTATTTTACTTCCTAGGCTACTTTGTGGTTCCTGAAATAAGATGCCAGACAGCCTCTGAATTTGCAACTAAATTGAATGGGTTGGTGACTTGCCAATACACCACACCTCCAGAAACTTGCACGTGCAGTTTTGGGGTAATCCTGCCTGATCACAAACAACGCAACAGGTGTTAAACGTGCTATTTTTCACTAAAAGGTAAAACAAAGCCTGCTTCCACCTGTGATTGCCTCAGAGGGTTCTAAAGTACAAATACAACACACAAAGAGCTTATCTGCAGTCACTCGCTATCTTTGGTATAACGGGGCTCTGTGATGTTGAGCCCACTTTGGTGAGTTATTGCCAACAAATCAAAGCCAAGCCTCACATGTGAAAAGATGATCCCAGTTTAGAATTATTAGGAAGCCACTGACAGAACAACGGCGATAATCAGTGTGATTCCAAACATTTTATGAACCTACAACTATCTGGGGAGGCTTGCGTGCTGCATTGTGACTCACAACGATGAGCTAACTTCATTCCAAATGCTCTCCACTAACGAGCTGCGTATCCCCTTCCCTCTTCTTTTTCTTTCTCCCTCCAGTTCCACCAGGTTAGAAGAGTGATGACCATCCTGTTCCTTACTATGGTTATTTCATACTTCAGTTGCATGAGAGCTGCGCCCCTGAGAGACGCCCCAGGCATGCAGGGCCATCGGACGGAAGGCTACTTGGGCGCCGCCGCCGCCACCACGGTCGCGAGAGGCCGGGGGACTCCACAGAGCGGTGGCGGGCCAGGCCAGCGTGGGATGCCTTCGCTCACAGACACCTTTGAGCAAGTGATAGAGGAGCTTCTGGAAGTGGATGGGGAGGCAGAGGCAGCACAGATGGGACAGGGGGCAGATCAGAGCCAGGGAGGCGGGGGTCTGGCTTCAGCCGTGGCCACAGAACGCAAGGATGTCGACATGTACGACTCGCGCGTTATGATCAGCAACCAAGTGCCTTTGGAGCCGCCCTTTCTCTTTCTTCTGGAGGAATACAAAAACTATCTGGATGCTGCTAATATGTCCATGAGAGTGCGACGACACTCTGACCCCTCGCGACGTGGAGAGCTCAGCGTTTGTGACAGTATTAGCCAGTGGGTGACAGCGGTGGATAAAAAGACGGCAATCGACATGTCGGGGCAGACGGTTACCGTCATGGAAAAGGTTCCTGTCCCCAATGGCCAACTGAAGCAATACTTTTACGAGACCAAATGCAACCCCATGGGGTACACAAAGGACGGCTGCAGAGGAATAGACAAGCGGCACTATAACTCCCAATGCAGGACAACCCAGTCCTATGTGCGAGCTCTCACCATGGATAACAAAAAGAAGATTGGCTGGCGGTTTATAAGGATAGACACTTCCTGTGTATGCACACTGACCATTAAAAGAGGGAGATAGTGTATAAAATGTATAGATTTTATTGAAGAGTTTAAAAAAGAGAATACAGAGAAAATATCTATTTGTATATATACATAACAGGGTAAATTATTCCGTCAAATGAACATTTTATGGACTGCATGTAAAAAAAAAAAAAAGATGAAGTTTATACAGTAAAAAGTGATATAACAGTCTATTTATTGAACATATTCATGACCTTGTAAACGATTAAAAAAAATCTGATCAGTCATTTGCTCCCACTTTAAATTACTATATCACATTCCTCAAGACATTGTGATTTGTTTATGTTGCCAAGATTTACAAAATGAAGTGGAAAAAAAAACAGGCAAGGAATGACAGGACAATTCCATCTTCAAAAGCTTGCATGCTGCTTCAATTGTGAATTGAGAAATTCTCCACTTACAAAAAAATGGTAAGAGGCTGACCAAAAAAACGTTCCGTTTACATACTCGGTGGAAAACAACTTTCCTCTCAAGTAATTTATCTGTTTACTGTTCTAAACTTCTCAAGGTATAATGTTGGGATTACATACTATGTCAAGGTGCTGTTGTCAAAGCTTTGCTGTTTATTTTTTTATTCCCACCAGAGAAAGATATATTAGAAAAAAATGTATATATATGTATATATATATATATATATATATATATATAGAACCCTCTCCCTCATGTGGGGGAAGGTGCTTGTTGTGTTGGCTGTTGTATTACCCTTTTTGGCACAGGAAAGCTTTTTGTGTG